>NC_074694.1:29747618-30085118 GCF_029448725.1 Salvelinus fontinalis
GTCCTGGACTTGGCGCTCCGGTACCGATTGTCGTGTGGTAGCAGAGAAAACAGTCTATGACTTGGGTGACTGGAGTCTCTGACAACTTTATGGGCTTTCCTCTTATACCGCATATTATATAGGTGCTGGATTGCAGGAAGCTTGGCCCCAGTGATGTACTGGGCCGTACGCACTACCCTCTGTAGCACCTTACGGTCAGATGCCGAGCAGTTGCCATACCAGGCAGTGATGCAACCGGTCAGGATGCGCTTGATGGTGCAGATGTAGAACTTTTTGAAGATCTGGGGACACAATCTTTTCAGTCTCCTGAGGGGGAAAAGGTTTTGTTGTGCCCTCTTCATGACTGTCTTGGTGTGTTTGGACCATGATAATTTATTGGTGATGTGAACACCAAGGAACTTGAAACTCTCGACCCGCTCCACTACAGCCCCGTTGATGTTAATGGGGGCCTGTTCGGCACGCCTTTTCCTGTAGTCCACAATCCTCTCCTTTGTCTTGCTCACATTGAGGGAGAGGTTGTTGTCCTGGCACCACACTACCAGTTCTCTGACCTCCTCCCTATAAGTTGTCTCATCGTTGTCGGTGAACAGGCCTACCACTGTTGTGTCATCAGCAAACTTAATGATGGTGTTGGAGTCGTGTTTGGCCACGCAGTCGTGGGTGAACAGGGAGTACAGAAGGGGACTAAGTACATACCCCTGAGGGGCCCCCGTGTTTGGGATCAGCGTGGCAGACGTGTTGTTGCCTACCCTTACGACCTGGGGGCGGCCCGTCAGGAAGTCCAGGATCCAGTTGCAGAGGGAGGTATTTAGTTCCAGGGTCCTTAGCTTCGTGATGAGCTTCGTGGGCACTATGGTGTTGAATGCTGAGTTGTAGTCAATGAACACCATTCTCACATAGGAGTTCCTTTTGTCCAGGTGGAAAAGGGCAGTGTGAAGTGCGATTGAGATTGCGTCATCTGTGGATCTGTTGGGGCGGTATGCAAATTGGAGTGGGTCTAGGGTATCCGGGAAGATGCTGTTGATGTGAGCCATGACCAACCATTCAAAGCACTTCATGGCTACCGACGTGAGTGCTATGGGTCGGTAGTCATTTAGGCAGGTTACCTTCGCTTCCTTGGGCACAGGGACTATGTTAGTCTGCTTAAAACATGTAGGTATTACAGACTCAGGCAGGGATAGGTTGAAAATGTCAGTGAATACACTTGTCAGTTGGTCAGCGCATACTTGTGTACACATCCTGCTAATCCATCTGGCCCCGCGGCTTTGTGAATCTTGACCTGTTTAAAGGTCTTGCTCACATCGGCTACCGAAACCGTTATCACACAGTCATCCAGAACAGCTGGTGCTCTTGTGCATGCTTCAGTGTTGCTTGCCTCGAAGTGAGCATAAAAGGCATTTAGCTTGTCTGGTAGGCTCGCGTCACTGGGCAGCTCGCGTCTGGGTTTCCCTTTGTCGTCCATAATAGTTTTCAAGCCCTGCCACATCCGACGAGCATCAGAGCCGGTGTAGTAGGATTCAATCTTAATCCTGTATTGACGCTTTGCTTGTTTGATGGTTCGTCTGAGGGCATAGCAGGATTTCTTATAGGCATCTGGATTAGTGTCCCGCTCTTTGAAAGAGGCAGCTTTAGCCTTTAGCTCGATGCGGATGTTGCCTGTAATCCATGGCTTCTGGTTGGGATATGAACGTACGGTCACTGTGGGGACGACATCATCAATGCACTTATTGATGAAGCCGATGACTGAGGTGGTATACTCCTATGTGCCATTGGATGAATCCCGGAACATATTCCAGTCTGTGCTAGCAAAACAGTCCTGTAGCGTAGCATTCATGTCATCTGACCACTTCCGTATTGAGCAAGTCACTGGTACTTCCTGTTTTAATTTTTGCCTATAAGCAGGAATCAGGAGGATAGAATTATGATCACATTTGCCAAATGGAGGGCGGGTGAGAGCTTTGTATGCATCTCTGTGTGTGGTGTAAAGGTGGTCTAGAGTTTTTATTCCTCTGGTTGCACATGTGAAATGCTGGTAAACATTTGGTAAAACTGATTTAAGTTTGCCTACATTAAAGAATTTTTTGCTTATAGCCTTATAGAGTTGGTTGAGTGTGGTCTTAGTGCCAGCATCGGTCTGTGGTGGTAAATAGATGGCTGTCAACAATATAGATGAGAACTCTCTTGGTAGATAGTGTGGTCTACATCTTATCATAAGGTACTCTACCTCAGGCAAGCAATACCTCAAGACTTCTTTAATATTAGACATTGCGCACGAGCTGTTATTGACAAATAGACACACACCCCCACCCCCACCCCTCGTCTTACCAGACGTATCTTCCCTGTTCTGCCAGTGCATTGAAAATCCCTCCAGCTCTATATTATCTGTGTCTTCGTTCAGCCACGACTCGGTGAAACATAAGATATTACAGTTCTTAATGTCCAGTTGGTAGGATAATCATAATCGTAGGTCATCAATTTTATTTTCCATGTTATTTTATTTATTGCATGTTAGCAATTAGAATTGATGGCAGTGGGAGTTTACTCGCTTGTCTATGGATTCTCAAAAGGCAGCCCGATCTGCATCCTCTTTTCCTCCACCTTTTCTTCACCCAAATTACGGGATCTGGGCCTGTTCCCAGAAGTGCAATATATCTTTCTCGTCGGTCTTGTTAAAGGAAAAGTTCCCAGTTCTGATGTCCAGAAGTTATTTTCGGTCATAAGAGACGGTAGCAGCAACATTATGTACAAAATAAGTTTAAAAAATAAGTTACAAACAGCGCAAAAAAACTAACAAAATGGCACAATTGGTTACGAGCATGTAAAACGTTAGCCATCCTCTTCGGCGCCATCTTCCTTGGCATAGATTCTACAAGTGAACCTAAACCATGCCAGGAAAATGCACACCATAACATATACAGCACTTTGTATGCCTTGTTTACTTAAGTGTTTTCTTTATTTTGGCAGTTACCTCTATGCCTACAGTTGGGAAGGCCACAGTTTGGGGCAGCATGCACAACAAATACTGTGTAGGCTACATCTTCTTGCGTTGTGGCCATAGACATATAATCCATAGAAGGATTTTGTAACCTCTTATCCTGGCAATTTGACTGTTAAACTCATGGGTACACTAGCAATGGATGCCAGTCCTGACTTGAATAGGAACTGCCATCTATGGATTAAAGATTATATGGTTGGTTGAGGTTGTTGGTTTCCATTTGCATATTTCAAAATATAATCGCGGGAAAAACGTACAGTTTGGAAAGCAAATGCCTACTGCTGAACAGAGAAGACTAATCTGTCTGTTGAATCAATAGAAACACATTTTTCTCAACATCCAATTTGCAGCTAACAGCAGCGAAAAAGGTGAGTAGCCATGGCTTCATTTTCATCATTAGGTGAGTCAGTGTGCCACTGAAAATTGTATTTAGTTGACTACTGTAGCCTATGATATATATACACTGTATAAATATTACCTCCTGTATAAATATTACCTCCACAGATTGTACAATCTGTGTCACTTCATTTGCCTGGGCTATTGTTTGTTTGAATTCAAGACAAGATTGATCTCAGTTTGTCAGTGTCAGAGAAGACACTCATTTAGGTAATTTGTGTGGTATTAAAAAAGATTCAGCTAATGTCTTCTGCCAAGTAAATTATGTAGAATTGTATGAAATGCGTTTTTAAAAGCCTCAACTGTAGCCTATGTCACATGGCAAACGTAGGATTATTATAAGGGGTCTTTTTCTTCAACAGTAAATTTACCACTCATCGGGAACTACCTCAAAGGACCAAAGTTGATTCCTGCTACAGTCAGTGCTTCCGTGTCCTACACTGTTCATACTGCAGAGGATGTCATCTGGAAAAGGCCACCAGATCAGGTACTGTTGAGTAAAGCAACACAGACAAAACCACAAGTCGTGAGTGGTCCAGAATTGTTACTGGGTGACACCCTGACCCAGCAGTCGTCACCTAGGGACTCACAGTCACGTTCTCAAGTCACTGACTCAGCCGTACCCACACAAGTGTGTGACAAGACTGTGACACAGGCTACTCATGCCTACACCTGTGTCAACACCACAGTCTAAAGACATTGTTATTGAGTCACGTTGGCGCTTGGACTTGTAAGGTTGTTCATATTGTTGTTCATAATTGAAGTAGGTGGGGAGGAGATGTTGTGTATTGGGGTTGTACTGCAGAGCATCATGGGTATTCTATGTGTTGAGATGTGACATTCTCTATAAATAGTTAAACTGATTCCGTCTCCCGTCTCATCATTATTGAATTGTTATAAAGACCTGGTTATGAAACCAACGAGACATAACACTTACTGCAAGACCCAAAGGAAAAGAACAGCCAGACATGACAGTACCCAGCTAGCATATTTGGTTTCTTCCCACTGGGCACAAACGTCAGCTCAATGACTAGTTTTGATTTTAATTTAGTTGATTTGTCAACTAACGTCAATTTAACATGAAACTGAAAAAATATTTACGTTAAAAGTTCGGGTGAAATTGCCCTCAACTTGATGACTTTTTTCAAATCCAAACAGTTTTCCACATTGATTCAACGTCATCACATAGATTGTTTGGTGTTGAAATGACATGGAAACAATGTTGATTCAACCAGTTTGTGCCCAGTGGGTTGGAAGTTGTGGGAATGTATGCTTTTGGTTTCACATTGGTTGTGGAAAAGAAGCCATACGTTTCCTGATCAGTAAAACAGAACGTTTTTTTGCTTTGAAACATCGATTTTTAGGGAGGTTCTGAAAACATTTGACTCTGGTTCCTTGAAAGTTTTCCTGGGAGGTTTCATGCATGCTCTGAGAACAGAAATTTTAGGTTATTCTGAGGTTTTTGAATAACTAACCTTTAATGTTTCAATAAGACTTTTTTTAATAACACTGCTAGCTCATTTGGGGTTAACTTTCTAGAACTCCAAGCACAGACAGGACACATGGAAATTAATCTCCTTAGGCATTAATCATGCAAACACATTTCTTTTTTTTATTGTGACACAGCATCATTGGGATTCAAACCTATAATCTTCTGTACTCTATCCATGGAATTAGTCCACCACGCCACCAGGATGGAGCTAGCATGCCATGTTTTTGTACGCATATAAAGCTGTTCATTTGAGTATATTCAAACAGACCCCATTTCAAAGGAAACAAGCACTCATTAAGATCAGGTGTGGCCAATTAGTGGGTGCAGCCAACACACCTGAACACACTTAACGAGAGAGAGAGAGAGAGAGAGAGAGAGAGAGAGAGAGAGAGAGAGAGAGAGAGAGAGAGAGAGAGAGAGAGAGAGAGAGAGAGAGAGAGAGAGAGAGAGAGAGAGAGAGAGAGAGAGAGAGAGAGAGAGAGAGAGAGAGAGAGAGAGAGAGAGAGAGAGAGAGAGAGAGAGAGAGAGAGAGAGAGAGAGAGAGAGAGAGAGAGAGAGAGAGAGAGAGAGAGAGAGAGAGAGGAGAGAGAGAGAGAGAGAGAGAGAGAGCAGAGAGAGAGAGAGAGAGAGAGAGAGAGAGAGAGAGAGAGAGAGAGAGAGAGGAAAGATTAAGAAAAGGTGGAGAGAAATTGAGCTGGCTCTGTGTCCACATTCTGACCTCTTGTTTCAGTCTGGGAGAATGTAATGTGTGTTCTGATGGATGTTTTTTCACACTGACGTGGGATCAGTCTTCGTTTCCCTGTGACATTCTTCTCGGCTTGCTACCCTTACCAGAGCTGGTCCTGGATCAGCCCTAAGGGACATCCACAGCACAGCAAGGCCAGAGAGTAAACACTGCACTGAACAAACCCAATGCAGCCAGCAAACGAGATTGTAGGCTACAGTAGGAGCCTGAGAATATTAGCTGGGGGGAATGAGTGGGGAGAAACCACTACAGGCTTGGCAACACATTTTAGAACAAGTTCATAATTATGCCTAATTTGCCCATTCATACTGCAAGTACATATTTCTTAAATAAAAGAGGAAGGAAGTACTATTGTAATAGTTATTAGTCAACTGGTGTGACCCTTGACTGGTCTCATTGGATGCAGGTCAGGGCAAACTGACATAGTGTAGAGTAGACAAAACATCCTCCCTGTGTGTTTAGTGTATGTACATGCGTATACATGAATGTGTTTTGGCATCAGTACCCTGGCACCATAGATCTTGTATCACAGAAGCCATGGAGTAAAAACCTACATAAGGTTTTCAGATCACAAAAACAAACCCGCTGGTTCAGCCTGCCGTTTTCTCTATCCACTCCACTCTGCCTGTACACACCGATCAATGCCAATCTTACAGGAAAAGTACAGAATCCTCTTAAGTTATCAAAAAGAATAGCATCTCCCTGTAACAGAATTCCTCTTTATAATTATTGTAATGAGCAAAGGGAAGCCTGGTCTCCCAGTACACTTTTAAGTGCAGTACAGTGTGTGCTGCATTATTACTGCTAATCGTATTACATCAATATCCACAGTATGAATTTCCCTTTCTGTGTGAGAGTGTTTGTGTCTGTGCTCCTTGACTGAGGCACACACACACATACACACAGCATATTTCTCAACACTGGAGCTCTCCAGGATTGACCCAGCGGGGCATTAGTGTGGCCGGGTGTGGCCTTTTCAATTGTGTTCACAGGAGGTGGCATAACTACGACGTAACAAAGGGGGACACATGACGTTGCTGTTGGAGGGATTAGTTTGTGTGTGTGTATTGTGTGATACAGAGATTCAGTGATTACATGCATTACAGCATTATACTCAGTAGTATAAGCATTACTATTACGTAAAAGCAATTCATTCATTACAGTTTTTCTCAATTGCGTGCATTTTTTGTAACAATGTTGTCAATTTTCAAAACAGTCCACAAGACACAGAACGCTGTTGAATTTTTCTGGTTTCGACCCTCAACATGTCCCGTCTCTGTACCCGCCTGCCTGCCCACCCTGCCTGCCCCTGACCCTGAGGCTGCCTGCCGACCTGTACTCTTGCCCCATCTCTGGATTATTGACCCCTGCCTGCCTTGACCTGTCTCTTGCCTGCCCCTTGGACTATTAAACCATTGTTTATTCAACATGTCTGCATCTAGGTCTTACCTTGATTCCTGATAGTATAGGCCTAAATCCACATCAAAGCAAAGCTCTATAATGGAAGGTCACAATGTAGGAGAGGACTTAAGAGTAACCCAGAGTTAAGTAGAAGTAAACCAACTTCATTCTCTGCATGTCTGCAAAATAGTGAAAAAAAGACTATTAGACAGCCTAGATCAGGGGTGTCAAACTCATTTTGTGCAGATGTATTTACTGATTGCCGGAAACAGTGAACACAATTGAACACATTTATCTTCTGATGAAAACAATGTGTTAATACTCTGTGAACAAAACACTTAACAGTGAATTTTATATTCAAATAAAATAGCATGTTATTAGTCACATGTGCCGAATACAACAGGTGAAATGCTTACTTACAAGCCCCTAACCAATAACCCTGTTTAAAAAAATACAGATAAGAATAAGAGATAAAAGTGACAAGTAATATAACAAAAGCGAGACTTTAAAGAGGGGGATACCGATAAAGAGTCAATGTGCGGGGGTACCGGTTATTTGAGTTAGTATGTACAGTTGAAGTCGGAAGTTTACATAAACTGAGTTTAAATTTATTTGGCTAAAGTGTATCACAATTCCTGAAATTGAATCAGAGTAAAAATTCCCTGTCTTAGGTCAGTTGGGATAACCACTTTTATTTTAAGAATGTGAAATGTCAGAATAATAGTAGAGAGAATTATTTGTTTCAGCTTTTATTTATTTCATCACAATCCCAGTGGGTCAGAAGTTTACATACACTCAATTGGTATTTGGTAGCATTACCTTTAAATTGTTTAACTTGGGTCAGACGTTTCGGGTAGCCTTCCACAAGCTTCCCACAATAAGTTGGGTGAATTCTGGCCCATTCCTCCTGACAGAGCTGCTGTAACCGAGTCAGGTTTGTAGGCCTCCTTGCTCGCACACGCTTTTTCAGTTCTGCCAACAAATTTTCTATAGGATTGAGGTCAGGGCTTTGTGATGGCCACTCCAATAGCTTGACTTTGTTGTCCTTAAGCCATTTTGACACAACTTTGGAAGTATGCTTGGGGTCATTGGGGCCATTGGGGCGGCAGCATAGCCTAGTGGTTAGAGCTTTAGACTAGAAACCGAAAGGTTGCAAGATCAAATCCCTGAGCTGACAAGGTACAAATCTGTCATTCTGCCCCTGAACAAGGCAGTTAACCCACTGTTCCTAGGCTGTCATTGAAATTAAGAATTTTTTAAAGACTTAACTGACTTGCCTAGTAAAATAAAGGTAAATAAATTGTCCATTTGGAAGACCCATTTACGATCAAGCTTTAACTTCCTGACTGATGTCTTGAGATGTTGCTTCAATATATCTACATAATTTTCTTTCCTCATGATGCCATCTATTTTGTGAAGTGCACCAGTCCCTCCTGCAGCAAAGCACCCCCACAACATGATGCTGCCACTCCCACGCTTCACGGTTGGGATGGTGTTCTTCGGCTTGCAAGCGTCCCCCTTTTTCCTCCAAACATAACGATGGTCATTACGGCCAAACAATTCTATTTTTGTTTCATCAGACCAGAGGACATTTCTCCAAAAAGTACGGTCTTTGTCCCCATGTGAGGTTGCAAACTGTAGTCTGGCTTTTTAATGGCGGTTTTGGAGCAGTGGCATCTTCCTTGCTGAGGTGCCTTTCAGGTTATGTCGATATAGGACTCGTTTTACTGTGGATATAGATACTTTTGTACCTGTTTCCTACAGCATCTTCACAAGGTCATTTGCTGTTGTTCTGGGATTGATTTGCACTTTTCGCACCAAAGTACGTTCATCTCTTGGAGACAGAACGCATCTCCTTCCTGAGAGGTATGACGGCTGCGTGGTCACATGGTGTTTATACTTGCGTACTATTGTTTGTACAGATGAACGTGGTACCTTCAGACGTTTGGAAATAGCTCCCAAGGATGAACCAGACTTGAGGAGGTCCGCATTTTTTTTCCTGAGGTCTTGGCTGATTTCTTTTGATTTTCCCATGATGTGAAGCAAAGAGACACTTAGTTTGAAGATAGGCCTTGAAATACATCCACATGTACACCCCCAATTGACTCAAATTATATCAATTAGCCTATCAGAAGCTTCCAAAGCCAAGACATAATTTTCTGGAATTTTCCAAGCTGTTTATGGGCACAGTCAACTTAGTGTATGTAAACTTCTGACCCACTGCAATTGTGATACAGTGAATTATAAGTGAAATAATCTGTCTGTAAACAATTGTTGGAAAATTTACTTGTATCATGCACAAAGTAGATGTCCTAACCGGCTTGCCAAAACTATAGTTTGTTAACAAGAAATGTGTGGAGTGGTTGAAAAACTAGTTTTAATGACTCCAACCTAAGTGTATGTAAACTTCCGACATCATCTGTACATGTAGGTAGAGATATTAAAGTGACTATGCATAGATGACAACAGAGAGTAGCAGTGGTGTAAAGAGGGGGGGGGGGGAAACTGCAAATAGTCTGGGTGGCCATTTGACTAGATGTTCAGGAATCTTATGGCTTGGGGGTAGAAGCTGTTTAGAAGCCTCTTGGACCTAGACTTGGCGTTCCGGTACCGCTTGCTGTGTGGTAGCAGAGAGAACAGTCTATGACTAGGTGGCTGGAGTCTTTGACAATTTTTAGGGCCTTCCTCTGACATCGCCTGGTACAGAGGTCCTGGATGGCAGGAAGCTTGGCCCCAGTTATGTACTGGGCCGTTCGCACTACCCTCTGTAGTGCCTTGCGGTTGGAGGCCGAGCAGTTGCCATACCAGGCAGTGACACAACCAGTCAGGATGCGCTCAATGGTGCAGATGTAGAACCTTTTGATGATCTGAGGACCCATGTCAAATCTTTTCAGTCTCCTGAGGGGGAATAGGTTTTGTCATGCCCTCTTCACGACTTTGTTGGTGTGCTTGGACCATGTTAGTTTGTTGGTGATCCCGACACCAAGGAACTTGAAGCTCTCAACCTGCTCCACTGCAGCCCCGTCGATGAGAATGGGGGCGTGCTCGGTCCTCTTTTTCCTGCAGTCCACAATCATCTCCTTTGTCTTGATCATGTTGAGGGAGAGGTTGTTGTCCTGGCACCACACGACCAGGTCTCTGACCTCCTCCCTAAAAGCTGTCTCATCGTTGTCGGTGATCAGGCCTACCACTTTTGTGTCATCAGAAAATTGAATGATGGTGTTGGAGTCGTGCCTGGCCGTGCAGTCATGAGTGAACAGGGAGTACAGGAGGGACAGAGCACGCACCCCTGAAGGGCCCCTGTGTTGAGGATCAGTGTGGCGGATGTGTTGTTACCTACCCTTACCACCTGGGTACGGCCCGTCAGGAAGTCCAGGATCCAGTTGCAGAGGGAGGTGTTTAGTCCCAGGGTCCTTAGCTTATTGACGAGCTTTGAGGGCACTATGGTGTTGAACGCTGAGCTGTAGTCAATGAATAGCATTCTCACATAGGTGTTCATTTTGTCCAGGTGGGAAAGGCAGTGTGGAGTGCAATGGAGATTGCATCATCTGTGGATCTGTTGGGGTGGTATGCAAATTGGAGTGGGTCTAGGGTTTCTGGGATAATGGTGTTGATGTGAGACATGACCAGCCTTTCAAGGCACTTCATGGATACAGACATGAATGCTACGGGTCGGTAGTCGTTTAGGCAGGTTACCTTAGTGTTACTGGGCACAGGGACTATGGTGATCTGCTTAAAACATGTTGGTATTACAGACTCGGACAGGGAGAGGTTGAAAATGTCAGTTGGTCAGCGCATGCTCGCAGTACACATCCTGGTAATCCGTCTGGCCCTGCGGCCTTGTGAATGTTGACCTGTTTGAAGGTCTTACTCACATCGGCTTTGGTGAGCGTGATCACACAGTCTTCCGTAACAGCTGGTGCTCTCATGCATGTTTCAGTGTTATTTCCCTCGAAGCGAGCATAGAAGTAGTTTAGCTCGTCTGGGAGGCTTGTGTCACTGGGCAGCTCTCGGCTGTGTTTCCCCTTGTAGTCTGTACATCCGACGAGCGTCAGAGCCGGTGTAGTACGATTCGATCTTAGTCCTGTATTGACACTTTGCCTGTTTGATGGTTTGTCAGAGGGCATAGCTGTAAGGAGTGACGCCGGACAGGAGAAGCAGGTACGGGGAGTCAAACATTTAATAGGGAACAGACATAGAACAAGACAAGAACAGCGTCAGAACACAGATAACACAGACATATGACAATCATTCCCGAAGCAGGGAACAGAGCTTGGGAACAGACAGATATAGGGAAGGTAATGACACAAGTAATTGAGTCCATGTGAGTCCAATGATCGCTGATGCGCGTGACGGGGGGAAGGCAGGTGTGCGTACTGATGGTGGCTTGAGTGCGTAATGCTGGGGAGTCTGGCGCCCTCGATCACCAGAGTGAGGAAGAGCGGGAGCAGGCGTGATAATAGCGGGATTTCTTATAAGCTTCCGCTCCTTGAAATCGGCAGCTCTAGCCTTTAGCTCAGTGCGGATGCTGCCTGTAATCCATGGCATGTACGTACAGTCACTGTGGGGACGACGTCATCGATGCACTTATTGACGAAGCCAATTGGAGTTTTTAGGGAGTTTTTCCTAGCCACCGTCTTTCTACACCTGCATTGCTTGCTGTTTGGGGTTTTAGGCTGGCTTTCTGTACAGCACTTGTGACATCAGCTGATGTAAGAAGGGCTTTATAAATACATTTGATTGATTGATTGCTTGATTGACTGATGTGGTGTACACCTCAATGCCATTGGAGGAATCCCGGATCATATTCCAGTCTGTGCTAGCAAAACAGTCCTGTAGCTTAGCATTGGCTTCACTTCCGCGTAACTCATCGATTTTATTGTCCAAAGATTGCACGTTTGCTAGCAGAATGGAGGGAAGTGGGGGTTTATTCGATCGCCTGCGAATTCTCAGAAGGCAGCCGGACCTTCGGCCCCTCTTTCTCTGCCTCCTCTTCACGCAGATCACGGTGATCGGGGCCTGTTCCCGAGGAAGCAGCCTATCCGCCGCGTCGGGCTCAACATGGTCGTGAAAGGAAAAAGAGGATTCTGCTAGTCCGTGGTGAGTAATCGCAGTCCTGATGTCTAGAAGTTCTTTTCGGTCATAAGAGACGGTAGTGGCAACATTATGTACAAAATAAGTAAAAGAATAAGTGACAAACAACGCAAATAAGCGATCAAAATAACCCAATCGGCTGGGGGCGTGTAAAATGTCTGCCATCTTCTCCGGCAACCTTTATTCCTCCTTACATTTGTATTTAAAGTTTTGCAAAAGGTGTTCTAAGATATGCAAGTCAGTTACCCAGAAAATGTATTCACTCACAAAGAGTGTATGCTAAATGACTGTAAACTGTAGCAAGACAATTATCAGAAGTTCTGTAAATGTATCTGAGCATATGATCACTGTTGTTCTGCTGTCCATACATTTCAACACAGGTCCCTCCCCAAAAATGTACACGATTGAGAAAAACTGTAACTCTTTAATTAATTCACTGGGTAATGAATTCTTATTATCGATTCAGGCTTGGCTGAAAGTACCAACTTTGTCAGAAAATAGCATTTTGTTCCCAGGCAAAGTGCAATGTCACTTCTACCCTCCCCCATCCCCCACCACCATTCTCTATTCTCTCTCTTTCAATCATCCCCTAGAGATTCAAATAGAGAGTTGCTGATGCTGATAATGTACAGTAGGCCAAAAACATTATTTTTTTGCTCCATGGTTTGTTTTTCTGCTCTCACACTCCTGGCCAGCCTATCACCTTTCCCCAGGGCTGTAGAAGGATACCCATCAGCGAAATCTGGCTCCTGCTCCTCTCCTTACACTAACACCACTGTATCAGCCCTTTGATCCAGTGAAATCTCATTGTGGGAACAAACACAACATTATACTTTTCTTTTCCAATCCATTATCAAGCAGTGATATTCAACCTGGATGAGAACAAGAGGATGAGAAAGATAGAAGACTATCTCAGATGAACTAACTATTTTCCTATAACAGTATATCTCTATCACCATCTCCTTGCATTCAAAGTGCCTTCTTTACACCAATTGTAGAAAACAGCTCATTGCCATTAAAGCAATGGGATCTGACATTTGGCCTGGGGAGAAAATGGCACTTGAGTGCTACTCTCACTGCCAAAGAGTAATCTGTAAGAAGAGTTGCCATGACTACCTTCGCATCATTTCTGGCAAACAAAAGAGATTGAAGGCTTCTCAAATGAAGGGTTTGTGCACCCTCCACGCTTGAGTAGCAGTCGGAAAACGTAACGAAACACTCGTCTAGATGTGAAGCGATCCTTCTATTTTTCTCTGTTTGTATGCAGTGCACTTGTGTTGTGTATCAAATTCTCATATGTGGTCTTCATATATGAAGCTGAGAAAACTGAGAAACCATTCATTCCCCAGCTCTCAATTAGTTAGGACTCTTTTTGAGAGCTCAATGCCGTCTTCTCCTGTCCCAGAAATCGATTTGATACGCAAGGAGAGGAGAGGAGACAGAAAATCTGTAGATGAAGGACTTCAGAACATGAGTGTGTAAGCGATGGAAGGTCAGAATCTAAATGTATGAGAGAGGAGCAAGGGAGTAAAGAGAGGAGGATAAAAATACAAATCACCGTGACAGGGAGTCAGAGCCCACTGTATCAGACTCCATTTACTATTCATGGAAATGTGACACATCGTCCCTGCTAAGCGCAATGTATGGCCCTCACTCCAAAACCCATTCCTTCCACAACCACTAGCTGTTCAATGCTGAGTGTAATTGAATTTCTCAAAGTCGACCTGACTGCGAAAGCACGGCTTTATATCATTTGTAAGTCTACTTTCTGTGTCTGCAGCAGGAAAACACACACGCACACACAGACAGACAGATACAGACACACATACACACACACACACACAAACAATGTCCATGTCGTGATATTTGAGACCTAGCTAAGATCTGTGTGTGTTTTCTATGTGGCTCTGGGCTATATGGCTATATGTGCACTACATAAGGAATAGGGTGTCATTTTAGAAGTGTCTCTGTGTCCTGTTGATGTCATGAAGCTGACTGGCTGGTGGTGTTCTGCTGGATGAATCATGATGGTGCAGCTCAGCCTGCTGAACATAATCCCTGACATGAAACCCAGTGCTGGAACAGAATGGTATTTAAATGGAGGAGCAAAGGTGATGCCACTGATACTTAATAGACATTGTGCAACCCACATATTGTACATAGTCATAATCAAATGGGCTCAGCTTTTAAAGCATTAAAGTCATTAAAGATAATCAGACATTGACCTTGCTTATATTGGGCATTATATAAGGCTCAGTACTAAAGACATTACTTTAAATTCATGATAATGATAACTACGAGATTATACTGTCCAAATTAATTTGGTTCACAGTCCCATCTTCCATTCCTGTACTGAATATCAAGGTTTTAGTGTTAGCCTCAGCTTATTTAGCCTGAAAGTTATTTCCAACTCTTTTCCCTCAGCCCACTGCTCAAACCTCTTCAAAGCATGCATGTATTCAACAGAGACCTACACATACAAGGGTGTGTATGTAGAGTCGAGCTGGGCAGGTATTAACAGTGCTTATATTAATGATATTCCTGCTTCTTACCAGAGGAGTGTGACTAGTGAGCACACACACACACACACACACACACACACACACACACACACACACACACACACACACACACACACATGCATGCAAGCACACAAACTCCCCGAGCCCTGCCTCTCTCAGCCACAGAGTTTGTAAACAACTGGACAGGTAGAAGTTTATACCCTCAGCTGATGTACCTCATGTATGACGGTGTACATTTCATTTGCCACATTTACTCAATTAGTCTCTCACATTTTACATTTCCATGGCTATCGCAAATTAAGAAACACTTTATAGATACAGGTAACTGCCAACATAATCGGGCGTTGGGCCACCACAAGCCAGAACAGCTTCAATGCACTTTGGTATAGATTCTACAAGTGTCTGGAACTCTATTGGAGGGATGCGACACCAATTATTCCATGAGAAATTCCATAATTTGGTGTTTTGTGGATGTCTCAGGAGCCGTTCCAGAATCTCCCATAAGTGTTGAATTGGGTTGAGGTCTGGTCCCTGAGAAGGTCATGCCATATAGTTTATATTGTTTTCATTCTCATCAAACACTTCAGTGACCACTTGTACCCTGTGGATGGTGAGGTATTGTCATCTTATGGGGCCATGGTAGCCAAAATAATGGTCTGCCCAGCATTTTTATACATGACCCTAAGCATGACGGGATGTTAATTGCTTAATTAACTCAGGAACCACACCTGTGTGGAAGCACCTGCTTTCAATATACTTTGTATCCCTCATTTACTCAACTGTTTCCATTATTTTGTCAGTTGCCTGCAAAAATCTTGACAGTATGCTGACTTGCACAAAACTTGACAACATTCTGCATCACCATGAAAAGTTTGAAATCATTGGGGGATGAGTATTGACATGCCAAACTAACTTCACAGACCTATAAAATGTCAGCGAGAGCAGGTGTTGTGCTGAAGTGTGAAAAGCAGTAAATTCCCGTGAGCCATGTAATCTCAGATTCTTATCATCAAAGACCATATCTGAATAATAATTATTCTAGAAAGTCCTTGCCCCTCCTAGGTATAAAGCAAGAGTCAGAGAGCTTTTGGCTGTGTGAAATGGCACATATCACCAAAATTAGTATTATTGGCTGATATGTTCCCAGGGTGTTTCTTCCATAACAAAGCCACAAAGTCCGCCAATGGCAAACAGGTACACAACAGCAACCGAGACTCCGAAGAAAGGAGAAGAGAAGACAAGAGAAGTGTGGAGAAGAGAAGAAAGGGTTCACAGCTATGTGAAAAGGAGAAAGAAATGTCATGTGTGCTGACTATGTGTCTTTAGACATCTTCATGAAGTATGTGTTGTTTACCTTCAGGCAGAATTCACAACTAGGAAAACCTCACCACCTGAATGTCACCATGTTGTGAAAAATAACAACCAAGTAACAACCAAATAAACAGCCATTGTTTGGTGCACTATGTAATGGTTTTTCGATGCTTTGATAAAGAAAGGCATTTTAGAGTATTTGGCCATCACACTGCCTGAATGCTGCATTGTTGTGGGAATAAAACCAAATAACAACCAAATAAGACAGTCATTTGTACTAATATACAGACTGTCCTTTTTTACTGTGGTCTTCTGTGGCCACCCTCGGTAGAGCCTGACGCTTGCAACACCAAGGGTCGTAGGTTGGATTCCCGCTGTGGCCACCCATACGGAAAATGTATGCACACATGTCTGTAAGTCACTTTGGATGAAAGTGTCTGCTACATGGCTTATGTCATACACTAGACATACAAAAGTATGTGGACACCCCTTTAAATGAGAGGATTTGGCTATTTCAGCCACACCCGTTGCTGACAGGTGTATAAAATCAAGCACACAGCCATGCAATCTCAATAGACAAACATTGGCAGTAAAATGACCTTACTGACTTTCAATGTGGCACTGTCATATGATGCCACCTTTCCAACAAGTCAGTTTGTCAAATTTCTGCCCCGCTAGAGCTGCCCGGTCAACTGTAATTGCTGTTATTGTGAAGTGGAAATGTCTAAGAGCAACAACTGTTCAGCCGCGAAGTGGTTGACCACACAAGCTCACAGAGCGGGACTGCCAAGTGCGGAAGCGTGTAGCACGTAAAAATTGCGTGTCCTCGGTTGCAACACTCACTACCGAGTTCCAAACTTCCTCTGGAAGCAATGTCAGCACAAAAACTGTTATTTGGGAGCTTCATGAAATGGGTTTCCATGGCCGAGAAGTCGTATACAAGCCTAAGATCACCATGCGCAATGCCAAGCATCGGCTGGAGTGGTGTAAAGCTCGCCGTCATTGGACTCTGGAGCAGTGGAAACACATTCTCTGGAGTGATGAATCACGCTTCACCATCTGGCAGTCCGATGGACAAATCTGGGTTTGGCGGATGCCAGGAGAACGCTACCTGCCCGAATGCATTGTGCCAACTGTAAAGTTTGGTGGAGGAGGAATAATGGTGTGGGGCTGTTTTTCATGGTTTGGGCTGGGCCCCTTAGTCAAGTAAAAGGGAAATCTTAACGCTATAGCATACAATGACATGCTAGACAATTCTGTGGTGCCAACATTGTGGCAACAGTTTGGGGAAGGCCCTTTCCTGTTTCAGCAAGACAATGCATCCGTGCACAAAGCGAGGTCCATACAGAGATGGTTTGTCGAGATAGGTGTGGAAGAACTTGACTGGCCTGCACAAGGCCCTGGCCTAAACCCTATCGAACGCCTTTGGAATGAATTGTAACGCCGACTGCGAGCCAGGCCTAATCGCCCAACATCAGTGCCCAACCTCATTAATGCTCTTGTGGCTGAATGGAAGCAAGTAGTAGCAATGTTCCAACATCTAGTGGAAAGCCTTCCCATAAGAGTGGAGGATGTTATAGAAGAAAAGGAGGGACCAACTCCATATTTATGCCCATGATGTTGGAATGAGATGTTCGATGAGCAAGTGTCCACATATTTTTTGTTGTTGTTGTAGTGTATATACTTTATACTATAATTTGTAGCATACAGATAGCCTTGATTCAGTAGTTGGTCAACTCACAACCTGAATGCAGCCATGTTGTGGGCAAACAACAACAGTATTGGCTTTGGTCTGTGTCCAACGGCTCTTGCAGTGTCTCTTCGTGGCTTCATCACACAGGATCCTCCCTGGTGGGACTCATCTCTCACCCCTACAGAGACCCAATCTGGAGAGAGAGGGGGAGATAGGGGGAGGGAGAGTGAGAGAGAGATGGATAGAGAGAGACTGAAAAAACATCAAAACGTTTCCCTTTTTATC
Source organism: Salvelinus fontinalis (assembly GCF_029448725.1). Classification (NCBI taxonomy): domain Eukaryota; kingdom Metazoa; phylum Chordata; class Actinopteri; order Salmoniformes; family Salmonidae; genus Salvelinus; species Salvelinus fontinalis. The sequence goes on from NC_074694.1 coordinate 29,765,553, forward strand.
TACGCGAGTCCTTATACTCAAGAGTTGTTGTTTTTTTTGCCTGAGGCAGCAGAAAAACATGTTGCTGAAAAAACAGACACTCTACTATAAATTAATGTCAATCATATTATAATCAATTCTAATATTGTATTGAATCGACAGCATGCTGCTTTTCCCAGACTACTGTCTGCACTGCATTAACGTCCATCCCCTGAGTTGGACAGGCTGAACAAATCAAGCATTTCTGAAACATTCTGTCCCCTTTTGTCTGGGTATTTGGGGCAGGATATACTATTCAGTCTCAAATCTGTTCCCCTCTAAAACACACCCTCCCTCCCCTGAACCTCCCTTTCCCCAACTGTATAATTCATTCATGCGGTGTTGTGTTTATTGTGCAAACCTAGAGCTCTGGAGTCCATGTTAGGTAAGAGTGGGCTGTGACGTCAAACACCTTAGGTCTAGCAGAGAGAGAGAGAAATAGCTTAAGCTCGACACAGCTGCTTTGTAAGAGCACAGAGCCACAGACAGACAGAACTGGGCCATTGTGCAACAAAACCACTCACACAGTCCCACAGACCATGACCTTAAAACTAAGTTTCATCATAGGAAACGCTATAGCTGGTAGCCTAGGGAACTTTAGCCTACTGTTTAACAGTGAAAGGTTACACTCACACATAATATCCTATTTGCTAAGCAAGGACCCAATCTGCATCTTTTACTCTAATGTCCATTCATTTCACAATATCCATTCCTCTCTTGCACTCCTAAGGCTTAGGAAAGAGGGTTCAGTATAACCCTGTAACTTCAGATAGGGGCGTATACAGTTCAGAGTGTGCTTCCCAATCAGTAGTCACAACAAGCCAAGGCATATCAAAATGTCATTGGAAAGCTCTACAGCCTGTACAGCCAATGATCCAAGTACATAAGTGAACCTCAACCACCCGAGCCACGGATTGTTCACCTCGCTACCATCTAGAAGGCGGAAACAGTACAGGTGCATCAAAGCTGGGACAGAGAGACTGAAAAACAGCTTCTATCTCCAGGCCATCAGACTTTTAAATAGTCATATAACTAGCCGGCCTCCGCCCAGTACCCTGCCCTGCACTTAGTCACTGTTACTAGCCGGCTAGCACCCGGTACTCTACCCTGCACCTTAAAGATTGCTGCCCTCAGTGCTTTCAGAAAGTATTCACACCCCTTGACTATTTAAAGTGGATTAAATAAAGATTTTGTGTCACTGGACTACACACAATATCCCACAAAGTCAAAGTGGAATTACGTTTTTCGAAATTATTACTAATTAATTAAAAATCAAAAGCTGAAATGTCATGAGTCAATGAGTATTCAAACCCTTGGTTATAGCAAGCCTTGATAAATTCAGGAGTAAAAATTAGCTTAACAAGTCACACAATTCGTTGCATGGACTAACTCTGTGTGCAATAATGATTACCTCATCTCTATACCCCACACATACTGACAGTTGTGAATGCATTTTTGTTTTTCTTCATACTGGTCAGTAATCCAGATCAGTACTCTCACGTTGCAAGCACTACGCTCTACCAACTGAGCCACACAGGACCAGGTATCATCTGTTCCTCATTTTAAAGTACTCTCACTTTTGTGTGCTCTCTCTGCATGATTTAATCACTTTTGTAAGGTCCCTCAGTCGAGCAGTGAATTTCAAAAACAGATTCAACCACAAAGACCAGGGAGGTTTTTACAATGCCTCGCAAAGAAGGGCACCTATTGGTAGATGGGTAAAAATCTAAATAAATCTGACATTGAATATCCCTTTGAGCATGGGGAAGTTATTAATTACACGTTGGATGGTGTATCAATACACCCAGTCACTCCAAAGATACAAGCGTCCTTCCTAACTCAGCTGTCGGTGTGGAAGGAAACTGCTCAGGGATTTCACCATGAGGTCAACGGTGACTTTAAAACAGTTACAGTGTTGAATGGCTGCGATAGGAGAAAACTGAAGAGGGATCAACAACATTGTAGTTACTCCACAATAGTAACCTAAATGACAGCGTGAAAAGAAGGTAGCCTGTACAGAATAAAAATATTCCAAAAACATGCATCCTGTTTGCAACGAGGCAAAGAAATGGACTTTATGTCCTGAATACAAAGTGTTATCTTTGAGGCAAATCAAACACATCACATCACTGAGTACCACTCTTCGTATTTTCAAGCATGGTGGTGGCTGCATCATGTTATGGGTATGCTTGTCATCGGAAAGGACTAGGGAGTTTTTAGGATAAAAAGAAGCGGAACAGAGATAAGCACAGATAAAATCCTAGAGGAAAACCTGGTTCAGTCTGCTTTCCAATAGACACTGGGAGACAAATTCACCTTTCAGCAGGACAATAACCTAAAACACAAGGCCAAATATACACTGGAGTTGCTTACCAAGATGCATTTGAATGTTCCAGAGTGGCCTAGTTACAGTTTTCACTTAAATCGGCTTGAAAATCTATGGCAAGACTTGAAAACGGATGTCTAGCAATGATCAACAACCAACTTGACAGAGCCCGAATAATTCTGAAAAGAATAATGTGCAAATATTGTACAATCCAGGTGTGCAAAGCTCTTAGAGACTTACACAGAACGACTCAAAGCTGTAATCACTGCCAAAGGTGATTCTAACATGTATTGACTCAGGTGTGTGAATACTTATGTAAATTAGATATTTCTGTATTTCATTTATAATACATTTGCAAAAATGTCTAAAACCATGATTTTAGAAGTAACACAACAAAATGTGGAATAAGTCAAGGTGTATGAATACTTTCTGAAGACACTGCACATAGTCATTGAACACTAGTCACCTTAAATATGTTTACATACTGTTTTACCCACTTCATATGTATATATATATAATTTTTTATTTAACCTTTATTTAACTAGGCAAGTCAGTTAAGAACATATTCTTATTTACAATACTGCACAGGAGGTTGGCGTCACCTTAACTGGGGAGGACAGACTAGTAGTAATGGCTGGAGCAGTATGAGTGGAATGGTATAAAATACATCAAACACATGGTTTCCACGTGTCTGATGCCATTCCAATCGCACAGTTCTGGCTATTATTATGAGTAATCCTCCCCTTAGCAGCCTCCTGTGATATACTGTATTATAGTCAAGGTTCATCCTAAAAACTAATGCTGTACACACATTTTGCATTGTTAGGTATTACTTCCCTGTTGGAGCTAGAAACATGAGCGTTTCGCTGCACCTGCGATAACATCTGCAAAATATGTGTATGCGACCAAAACAATTTGATTTGAACAGAGCAAATTCCTACACGGTGACATATGTCCTTCCGCCAAACGTCTGTGCACTACTTCTCCCTTTCTACATACTTTTTGGCACAACGTCTCACAACGCTTATTGAATTTCCGAAATAATCATACACGCGTAATCTTTGGCCATAATTAGAGCAACTACAACAAATCATTGTCTCTGATATTTGAGTCAATATATCTAACCCGTTTCAGTGTCAGTTGGTTTGCTATACAAATTAGTTTTCTTCGATTTACTACTTTCATTGTACATAAACCACCAAATAAGTTATTTATGTTCAGTATCTCAACAATCTTCATTCAACATTATGACAACAATATGTAGTCCCAATGAACATGAAAAGCTTACCACTAGCGTAATAGACCATTATTATTGACTGACTTGCAGAACCTACAATTGGGACGTAAGATGAAGTTGTTCACGAATGACGAAAGACGAGTTTGGCCAATAGAATAGCGTTATTTGGTGTTGACCTCTGAGAGCCATATCACCGCCTACTTTATGTCCGTGGCGGAGTACAACCTATATAAACAAGACAGTCCGCAATTTAAAGGGCAGAGTTGTAAAAACTCCCAGGCAGTAGGGGGTTAGTAATATCGCAGAGATATTCCAAAACTCCAATTGACCTCCACATAACTCGACTGGAATAATCATTTAGATTTATAGTTACAGCAGTAGATTTTGTACAAGAAGGAAGTAACCATCTCGTTATTTTATTACGTTAGCAAGCCATTCAATCGGTCTTCAGACAGTGCAAGGACCTGAGGTGAATTTGTTGAACTCTAAATGTAAGTATAATTCTCTTCATCACTTCAATATAAGTCGTTAGCAAGGCAGTCATTTAAGCATTAGCTTGTCTCCAGGGATTTGACAAGCTAATGACCGCATCCTCTGTCTTGTTTTGGTTGGGTAGCTAACGTTAGGTTGGTTAACGTGATAGATACTAGTTAACGCGTTAACTTCTATAGCTAACGATAGTGTGATAGACGGCTAGCTAGAAACCCATACATCAGTCTAATTTAGGCTTAAAAAACAGAACCAGCGTTTTAGCTACCTTGGGGGTAATTGAACAACCGTAAAGGATATTTGGGGCAAGCCAACACACCTTATCCGATGAGCGTGAATCCCCTTCACTGTATTTATCAGGCTAAAACCTCCGGTATGCCAGCTGCAGTTTAGCCTACACCCCCTTCACATCCTGGTTGCGTAGCTAGTTAACCATTTCGTTAAAGCTAACTAGCGACGTTATTGGTTGGATTCAAGTGAAGCGAGGCAAGCTATGATAAGGATTTGGCTTGGACGTTTTGACCATTCGTATAATCTCAGATATAGCTAGTATTACCAGTCATTTCTAATAAAGGCATCTAGCTAGCTATGGTCGTGATCAGAAATTCAATGAGGATTACGTAACAAGGCTCTCTGGGATTGCAGCTAGTTCAGTTCACCAGCTGCTCGCTTACATTCTAGCCAATGTTTGTGCCCGGTTTCTCCTGTTACCATCACTAACCAATATTATTCTTCCATCTCATCATATCAAATGAATTGGACGTGAGTGTACAATTATTGCTCAAATAGATTATATCGTGTGAGGATACAATGTCTCGGATCATTGGCTAAATTGCTTTAATTGCGTTAAAAGGGGCCGTGAGCCACCATTGTCCAGAGGTCAACTATGCTTGCCTTTAGTTATCACAAATGCTAGAAAACGGCTGGGGAACACAGCCCTATTTATAACTGCTAATGTTGTACAGCCTACCTAGACACAGCAATGCAGTGTATAGGGAAGTGAATGGCTGAACTGTAAATGCAATCAGGCTTATAAGGCCAACAACTTTCCAGCTGAGCTAAAATAATATATGCCATTTAGCAAACCATATCCAAAGTGACTTATTCATGCGTGCATACTTTTTTTTGTGTATGGGTGGACTTGTACATATTACTTGTATGAATATGCAGTTATACTATTGGACAGTAGATTTAGCTGTATAGCATATTTTTTTTAATGTTTAATGTCGCTTCCCTCTTATTCCAGGTTTAGGAACCCTACCCTGTGAAAGGAAGGATATCGGTTTCAGCAACCAGCACTTAATCAGTGTCCCTGTTTGGCCCAAACTAATCACCACTGCCTTGGAGGTTTTTGCAACACTCAGGAATACCAACTCAATAACGAAAAAACAACCTGCCGCAACCGTGAAGCAGCTATGCAGCTTGAAATCCAAGTAGCCCTCAACTTTATTATTTCCTATTTGTACAACAAACTCCCCAGAAGGCGTGTGAACATCTTCGGTGAGGAGCTCGAGAGGCAGCTGAAGAAGAAGTATGAAGGCCACTGGTACACTGATAAGCCATATAAGGGCTCTGGGTACAGGTGCATCCATGTAGGGGAGAAGGTGGACCCTGTGGTGGAGCAGGCAGCCAAGGAGAGTGGCCTGGACATTGAAGATGTCCGGAATAACCTCCCTCAGGACCTTAGTGTGTGGATTGACCCCTTTGAGGTGTCCTACCAGATTGGGGAGAAGGGGCCGGTCAAGGTGCTGTACGTGGACGATAATAATGAGAACAACGGGTCCGAGCTGGACAAGGAGATCAAGAACAGCTTCAACCCAGAGGCCCAGGTCTTCATGCCCATCAGTGACCCTATTGGGGCCTGTTCTGAGTCCAGCTCTCCCTCTCCATCCTTTGGGCAGTCTGCGGCTGTCAGCCCCTCCTTCATGCCACGCTCCACCCAGCCTATAACCTTCACCACCGCCACCTTTGCAGCCACCAAGTTCGGCTCCACCAAGATGAAGAGCTCCGGCCGCAACAACGGTAATGGCGGCAACGGAGGAAACTGCAACAAGGTGGCCCGCACCTCCCCCACCAACAACCTCGGGCTGAATGTGAACACCTTGCTGAAGCAAAAAGCTATGTCCACCTCCATGCTCTCTCTGTACGGCCTGGGCCAGCAGCAGAAGGCCTCGGCACTCTCTCCTAATGCTAAGGAGTTTGTGTTTCCAAGCCTCCAGGGTCAGGGGAGCCCCAGTGGAGTGTTCCCCAGCGAGGGGGCACTCAGCCCGCTGCAGTACAACAATGCCTTTGATGTGTTCGCGGCCTACGGCGGTCTCAATGACAAGTCTATCATGGATGGGCTGAACTTCAGTCTCGGCAACATGCAGTATTCGAACCAGCAATTCCAGCCGGTGATGGCTAACTAAACCTGAAACGACGACGTGATGTTATTTATGAATGACGACGGTGGCTCGAAGAGAAGGAAAAACACACACATTAAGAAGAACTGGACTTTCAAGGAAATCATGACGTGGGTCCTCTTGAGGAGCTCTGTCTAGTCAGTGAAGCAGCATGTGCCCAAGTTTTTTCTTTTCTTTTTTTCTCTACCCCCTTGAGTTTTTTTGCTTAAAGCTTGTTGTACAAATGCGTCCAAGCTTGGTTACTTAAATTCAACATGCATTGTGTTTCTCTTTTCCTTTTTGCCAACCAAGCACAATTTTTTTACTATGTTGGGAAAAACAAAAAATGCTCTAACATGAGAAAAAAAATAATACAATCTTCAAGTTCAGGCCTCATACAGTATTTTACAGGTGGTAAGACATGGCTGATTTTTATGAATTGGCACTACATGGGGTTACTTGGTCTTTTTCTAACTGTATAATTTAGTACAGAGTTTGTAAGATATCAGAGTATATTGTTTCTATGACATGGTATTGCATTTATATCTTTTTACTACTCCAGTGATCTGTGATGGCTGCAGCAGCTTTTCGTTATTTTTTTTATTTTATTTTTTAAGAAAGAAATCCATCTTTAAAATGCATCAAATATTCTAAAGATTGTGTACATAGTATTCCTTAGTGGTGGAATTCAAAGTGTACGAGTTGTATTTTCTGTTAAGAGTTGACCGATTTTGCTATATTATGGACAAATGTAATCGTATAAATTAATTTTGTACCAACATTGTGCAATACTTTAAAAATACAGTATAAAAAAAAAAGTATTGAGTCAGTGTCTTACATGTCAAGAGGGACAGAGTTTATATTAAGTTTGTATTAAAAAATGCTTAAATTATATGCTTGTCTTTATTTTTTTTAATTTCATATTTGCACCCTGGTCTTTTTAATAAAATAAACTAGTCAATGTGATTTGTGGACATTGGATTTATTGTTGAAGACAGGAAGCACACTTGCATTTATTAGACTCTCAAGCTCATTGGTTATCTTGCTACAAATAACTTATTACATGGGGGATTTATTTAGGCTCAATCAGGGCAAGGCCTGACTCCTCACTATGCCAGGGATGGTGTTGGTGTGTTCCATTATAGTAGTCCAACAGTAAGGCTGATCATTTCACATCCACCTTCTGAACAACCTTGGCTATTGGGAAAGCCTTGGCCCTGGACAGATAAAGGCTAATGATAGCCATGTTAGTGTAGAACCATATGTCTCATGCCCAATGGTGGTTTAAGATAAAATGCACGAAGCCAATGGACAGAATGAATTGCCAGTTTCTCTAAAACCATACCCAGAATCTACACTTCATATGGCCACTACTCCAATGTTGTGCATGTGAACTCCCAGGCTATTCATGATTATGGAATATCAGTTCCTTCAGAGGACCCAAAGTCCATGCCCATCACTGGGTAGCTTAGCATGTGAGTTGTGACATAAACAGCTTGAGGGGCAATTTGTGTCACTTGTCAAATCAAGATCTGATTTCTCCCATCCAATCTAAGTTTCCAAGGTCTGTTTTGGGGCTCTTGTGTTACTTGGTTTTTTAAGGGGGAAGCCTATCTACCAATATGTTTACAAGTTCAGTGGAGGGAAGACAGTTTTAAGCCCTGCACTGTAAGTGTGTAGATCCGGCTACACAGTAACACAACACCTGCCTGTGTGTTGGCCTGAGATATCATTACAGACTATGGGGAGCGTCACGTAAAGTGAATTGGAGCTCATTTAAGGCTAGAACAGGCCAAACATTCACCATGGTTTAGTGCTTCAACAGCTTAACTCGCCAAACAGATAATCACATTTGCAATTCTGTATGTGGAAAACGTAGCAGCAGGGGAATATCTTGTGTTAATGCTTCAAAAACCTCCTACTCCTCTCCCTGTGAAGGGTCTTATGGTCTATTAGGCATGTGGACAGGTCTGTAATCATATGGCTTGGGTATTTCAACTCCCAAAGTGTGCTTTGTTAATGCAGCTTAAGTGTAAAGCCCACTTGTGAGAGGGCTCTGTGGAGGATTGAGATTACATTTTGTGGCATTCACTGAGCATGTTTGATGTGTGTGTGTGTGCCTGTGTCCATGTTTGTCCACGTTTGCAAAACTAGTACAGAACTGTATGAACGTGACACACACACACACACACGCGTTTGAGTAAACAGAGCCACAGATGGTCCTGTGTCCCACCAGCTGGTCGTCTCCCAGGGTGTGTGATGCTGGCTTGCTGGGGCCCCATCTAGTCCAGGCCACAGTGTATTTTCACGAAAGATACCTCTCGTATTTGATATACAGTGCATTCCGAATGTATTTAGACCCCTTGACTTTTTCCACATTTTAGTACGTTACAGCCTTATTCTAAAATAGATTCAATAGTTTTGTCCCCTCTTCGATTTACACACAATACCCCATAATGACACAGCAAAAACAAAAAACTGAAATATCACATTCACATACGTATTCAGACCCTTTATTCAGTACTTTTTGGAAGCACCTTTGGCAGTGATTACAGCCTCGAGTCTTCTTGGGTATGACGCTACAAGCTTGGCACACCTGTATTTGGGGAGTTTATACCATTCTTCTCTGTCAGGTTGGATGGGGAGCGTCGCTGCACAGCTATTTTCAGGTCTCTCCAGAGATGTTCAATCGGGTTTAAGTCCGGGCTCTGGTTGGGCCGCTCAAGGACATTCAGAGACTTGTCTTGAAGCCACTCCTGCGTTGTCTTGGCTGTGTGCTTAGGGTCATTGTCCTGTTGGAAGGTGAACCTTCGTCCCAGTCTGAGGTCCTGAGCACTCTGAAGCAGGTTTTCATCAAGGATCTCTCTGTACTTTGCTCCGTTCATCTTTCCCTCGATCCTGAATTGTCTCCCAGTCCCTGCCGCTGAAAAACATCCCCACAGCATGATGCTGCCACCACCATGCTTCACCGTAGGAATGGTGGCAGGTTTCCTCCAGACGTGACACTTGGCATTCAGTCCAAAGAGGTCAATCTTGGTTTCATCAGACCAGAGAATCTTGTTTCTCATGGTTTGAGAGTCCTTTCTAAAGCCCGTTTGCGCTTCGTCATTATGGGATTTTGTGTGTAGATTGATGAGGAACATTTTTCATTTTATCCTTTATTAGAATAATGCTCTAACGTAACAAAATGTGGAAAAGGTCAAGGGGTCTCAATACTTTCCGAATACACTGTAGATGTAATATAAGTGTTCCACGATGCATAAAATGCAACCTGTTCCTCAACCTCTTGTGAACAAGTGTTGGGTTATTGAAAATGGCAGAGATAGCACTGTTGATTCTATTTTTGTATATATCTCCTGCTTCTCAACCTTGATAGATGATAGTAGAGACAGTTCCATGGACTAGAGCGTAATTGAATCGCAGACCATAGAGAGAACACAGTATTGTGTATCTGGCCTTTGTTATGACTGTGTTGGTTTGACTTTGTGAATGAGAAGAGCAAGATGTAAGTTTAGCAAGTTCCTTGTTATTGTGTTTGGCCATTGCAGTGTGACCATTGACCAATTACATGTAAAGTGGCTTACAGTCCAAAGATACCATATGGCACGTGCGTGCCATCACCAAACATCTTTCATTAAACATTACACAGTTTATTGGAAAAAGAAAGATGAGAGAAAAATACTCTAGTGTTATTGAATGTTAAATAAATCCATAGCCGAGGCTCTTAATAAAACAGTAATAACTACAGCCTGTGATGTTTGGCTGAGATTGAACCTCACTCCGTTTTCTGCTTTCAAGTGTTGCCAAGTCATTTCACTGCAGATCATCCTCTCAGAACCTGTTCTTATTCCACACCAGACAGTCATTCAACTTTTAAAAGCACCACAGCCCAGCAAAATTGAACAATAATCCATATTTCACGATGACTCAAGCTCAGGAAGAGCTGAGTTGAACACTAAATATGTTCTACCACAGCGGACTGTACTGTCTCCCTCTCTTTCTCTCTGTCTCTGACTCGCTCTCTCTCTCTATCCCATTCTCACTCTCTCTCTCTTTATTTATTTATTTCGTTCTCTGTCTCTCTCATCCTCCACCCCCCCCTCTCTCTCTCTATCTCTCCCTCTCTCTATCTCTCTCTCTCTATCTCTCCTTCTCCCTGTTTCTTTTGGTTTGCATACTGTACATAGTTGAAGGTTACGGTAAAGAATGGGTGTCTTTGCACACATCAATAGGTTTAAATATAGAATGTACAGGCTCTTCTGCGTCACCATCAGAGGAGAATCCTTTCTCTCCCTCATTCCATCCCTCTCCCTCTCTCTCCCTCTGTGCATCCCTCTCTCTCTGCTCGCCCTCCTTCCTCCCTTCCTTCCCTCCCTCCCTCCCTTGTGATGGACTATCTGTATGCAAATACTGTAGCTAGGAAACATTCTCCATGCACTTGCATATCACTCAGGACCAGATTTTACTTAACACCTCATTACAAATGGATGTCTATTGAGGTACAACATGACTGGAGACTGCCTCCAAGGTGGACGCCCGTTTTCAACGTAATCTACTCAGGTTCATATACACCGTTTCGTGGTCACTGCTTTCTCTTTTACAGAGCCGATAATTCCTGTGAACTGGAGCAAGGACGAGCAGCGACAACGTCATCACGTCATCCAGAAGCATGGCAGACATTGGATGAATATAACATTTTAATAGCTTCGGCTGTGAGTGATCGGAAAAATATTGGCCTCGAAGACAATTACTGGAAAAATTATATGGATATCTTTAGCACCCTAGCACTGCACAGCTGATTCAAATAATCAAAGCTTGATGATGAGTTGGTTGTTTAAAAGTAGGGTGGTTGGATGGTTAGGCGTATACAGCGAACATCTAGCAACCCAAAGGTTGTGTGTTTGAATCTCACCATGGACAACTTTAGCAACTACTAATCTGCAACTATGTTAGCTAACCCTTCCCCTAATCTTAACCCTAACATTAACCCATAACTCTAACCCCTAGCCTAGCTAACATTAGCCACCTACAGTAGCTAACATTAACATTAGCCACCAAGCCACCTAGCTAACGTTAGCCACAGCAAATTGGAATTCGTAACATATCATACTTTTTTAAAATTCATATCATATGAATTGTAATACGTGACATACAGTATCAAATGAAATGGATTATGGATATCCACAAATTAATACATACCACACGAAACGTCTACCCCTGACTCCAGGTTGACAAAGGTGATAATGAAAGTGCCTTTTTAGGAATTAAAAAATGTGACTTTTCTATGAGAATTGTCCTTTTTGGCTCAGCTTCAGCTAAACTACAGTACTGAAAGTGTCCTCTGAGCACAGTAGAAAGCGTGCTTCCAGACCGGAACCTTGACCCCTGTGAGTGTCCTTTCTGAGACCTTGGGTGGGTCTGCTATGTCAATGTTTCCCAAATGTGGTACTGCCCCCCCGGGTGCAAGCTTCGTTTTTGCCCAAGCACTACACAGCTGATTCAAATAACTCATCATCAAGCTTTGAATCAGCTGTGTAGTGCAGGGGTAAAAACCAAAACGTGCACCCATTTACATTTTAGTCATTTAGCAGACACTCTTGTCCAGAGCGACTTACAGTTAGTGCATTCATCTTAAAGCTAGGTAGGACAACAACATTAATCACTCATAGTAAGTACATATTCCTTCAATAATGTAATTATCAGCTAACTATCAGATAGCTAGCCAGCCAGGTAAGTCATGGAGAGAAAAATAGCGACCTGGTAAGTAAAAATGTGAACAGTTGATTGTCCCTCTTGTAGGTTACAGTTAAATGTCCTGAATAAGGCAGTATCTGGGCTTCCACTGTAGTATCTGTCAGACAAGACGGCCCTTATTATTTTCTGATTGCCTAGTCACTTTTACCCCTACCCACATGAACATACTTACCTCAATTACCTCAACTACCTCGTACCCCTGCATATTGACTCGGTACAGGTAGTCCTTGTATATAGGCTTGTTATTGTTTTTGTCTTTTTTTATTTAGCAAATATTTGTCTTTTTAGCTCGGCACTGTTGGGATTGGGCTGTTGGGAGTAAGCATTTCACTGTAAGTCTACGCCTGTTGTATTCTGCGCATGAAACCAATACAATTCTATTTGATTTGATGTGTGGAATAGAGGGAGAGAGGGAGGGGAGGGAGAAAGGGAGGAGGGGATATTGAAAGGGGTTTGTTTACAGTTTTCAGTCTGCTGTCGTCCCCTTTTCATCTCTCCACAGTCTATTTAGAGGACTATGCCTCTGCTCATCCTCTTCCCCACCACTCTCTCTCCCTCTGCCCTTCTCTCTTTCCATACCAGAGTCTATCCCTCTCCCCAGGCATCTGAAACTTTCTCTTGTATTTGATGTTCTTAGTCTGCCGTGTAATTTAATCTGAGTGATTCCCTGCAGCCGCAGTATCTCTCTCCCTCCCTCCCTCTCCCTCTCTCTCCCTCTCTCTCTTTCCAACCATTCAGCCTCAGCTCTAATAATAGGATACACAGGCAGTCTCCCCTCAAATCTCCTTGCCAGTGTATGTGTGCGTTTCTCCTTGCTTCTGCATTAAGGCTTTGTTTGTTTTGGCCACTGAAAGTGCAGGCTAACTTCCACTCTGCTAATTGTAATAGTTCAGTGATGTACCGTATAGGGAGACTGATAAAAGAGGAACCAGAACCCCTACATGTTTTATGCTTAGTGTTACTTTAACACATTATATGGTCTATACTTGGCATGTAGGATTGCCACTTATGGGTGGCACAAATTGGGATATGGGGGAGGGGAATGGGCAGGGTATATGCAAATTAAATACTGTCGTATTTACTATAGTTAAAACTTGTTTTTAGGGACTGTAGTGGTTTTGCAGACATTAGTGCAGCATTAACTACAGTGTTTTATTTGGGGTGGGGGATAATACTCTAGTATTTACAATAGCATTCTACAGTATTCAACAGGCTTTTCCGTTGCGACGTTGCCAAAGATCCATCTGCTGGCCACGGCCCGCTAGCTTTCTGAATCTCTGTGTCTCCAGCTCGCCTAAAGCAGTAGCGGCTACCAAACGGCCCCCTGACTCACCTATTGCTGCTCATTGGACCCTATGATCACTCGGCTACTCATGCCTCTCCCTAATGTCAATATGCCTTGTCTACTGCTGTTTAGGTTAGCTGTTATTGTTTTATTTCACCATAGAGCCCCCAGCCCCGCCCTAAATGCCTTAGATAGCTCTTTTGTTGCACCCTCCACACATGCGGAGACCTCACCTGGCTTGACTGGTGCCTCCAGAGACGGAACCTCTCTCATCGTCACTCAATGCCTAGGTTTACCTCCACTGTACTCACATCCTACCATACCCTTGTCTGTACATTTTGCCCTGAATCTATTCTACCACGCCCAGAAATCTGCTCCTTTTATTCTCTGTTCCTAACGCACCAGATGACCAGTTCTTATAGCCTTTAGCCGTACCCTTATCCTACTACTCCTCTGTTCCTCTGGTGATGTAGAGGTTAACCCCTGTTGCCCCCAGCACCACACCTATTCCCAAGGTGCTCTCATATGTTGACTTCTGTAACCGTAAAAGCCTTGGTTTCATGCATGTTAACATCAGAAGCCTCCTCCCTAAGTTTGTTATATTCACTGCTTTAGCACACTCGGCCAACCCTGATGTCCTAGCCGTGTCTATATCCTGGCTTAGGAAGGCCACCAAAAATTCTGAAATTTCCATCCCCAACTACAACATTTTCTGACAAGATAGAACTGCCAAAGCGGGCGTAGTTGCAATCTACTGCAGAGATAGTTCTGTCATACTATCCAGGTCCGTGCCCAAAAGATTCGAGCTTCTACTGTTAAAAATCCACCTTTCCAGAAAAAAGTATCTTACCGTTGCCGCTTGTTATAGACCCCCCTCAGCCCCCAGCTGTGCCCTGGACACCATATGTGAATTGATCGCCCCCCATCTATCTTCAGAGTTCAAACTGTTAGGTGACCTAAACTGGGATATGCTTAACACCCCGGCCGTCCTACAATCTAAGATAGATGCCCTCAATCTCACACAAATTATCAAGGAACCTACCAGGTACAACCCTAAAACCGTAACCATGGGCAACCTCATAGATATCATCCTGACCAACTTGCCCTCTAAATACACCTTTGCTGTCTTCAACCAGGATCTCAGGGATCACTGCCTCATTACCTGCGTCCGTAATGGGTCCCCGGTCAAACGACCACCCCTCATCACTGTCAACTCCCTAAAACACTTCTGCGAGCAGGCCTTTCTAGTCGACCTGGCCCGGGTATCCTGGAAGGATATTGACCTCATCCCGTCAGTAGAGGATGCCTTGAGGCTCAATAAAAGTGCTTTTCTCACCATCTTAAATAAGAATTCCCCTTTCAAAAAATGTAGAACTAAGAACAAATATAGCTCTTGGTTAACCCCAGACTTGACTGCCCTTGACAAGCACAAAAACATCCTGTGGCGTACTGCATTAGCATCGAATAGCCCCCGCGATATGCAACTTTTCAGGGAAGTCAGGAAACAATATACACAGTCAGTTAGGAAAGCTAAGGCTTGCTTTTTCAAACAGAAATTTTCATCCTGTAGCACTAATTCCAAAAAGTTTGGGACACTTTAAAGTCAATGGAGAATAAGAGCACCTCCTCCCAGCTGCCCACTGCACTGAGGCTAGGAAACACTGTCACTGCCGATAAATCTACGATAATCGATCATTTCAATAAGCATTTTTCTACGGCTGGCCATGCTTTCCACTTGACTACCCCTACCCCGGCCAACAGCTCTGTACCCCCCGCAGAAACTGGCCCAACCCCCCCCCCCCCCCCCCCCCCCCCCCGCTTCTCCTTCACCCAAATCCAGACAGCTGATGTTCTGAAAGAGCTGCAAAATCTGGATCCCTCCAAATCATCCGGGCTAGACAATCTGGACCCTCTCTTTCTAAAATGATCTGCCGAAATTGTTGCAACCCCTATTACAACCCCTAACTGTTCAACCTCTCTTTAGTATCGTCTGAGATCCCCAAAGATTGGTCATCCCCCTCTTCAAAGGGGGAGACACTCTAGACCCAAACTGTTATAGACCCATATCCATCCTGCCCTGGCTTTCTAAAATCTTCAAAAGCCAAGTTAACAAACAGATCACCAACTATTTTGAATCCCACCGTACCTTCTCCACTATGCAATCTGGTTTCCGAGCTGGTCATGGGTGCACCTCAGCCACGCTCAAGGTCCTAAATGATATCATAACCTCCATCGATAAAAGACAGTACTGTGCAGCCGTCTTCATCGACCTGGCCAAGGCTTTCGACTCTGTCGATCACCGCATTCTTATCGGCAGACTCAATAGCCTTGGTTTCTGAAATGAATGCCTCACCTGGTTCACCAACTACTTCTCAGATAGAGTTCAGTGTAGAAATCGGAGCGCCTGTTGTCCGGACCTCTGGCAGTCTCTATGGGGGTGTCACAGGGTTCAATTCTCGGGCTGACTCTTTTCTCTGTATATATCAATGATGTCGCTCTTGCTGCTGGTGATTCTCTGATCCACCTCTATGCAGACAACACAATTTTGTATACATCTGGCCCTTCTTTGGACACTGTGTTAACAAACCTCCAAACAAGCTTCAGTGCCATACAACACTCCTTACGTGGCCTCCAACTGCTTTCAAATGCTATTAAAACTAAATGCATGCTCTTCAACCGATTGCTGCCCGCACCTGCCCGCCCGTCCAGCATCACTACTCTGGACGGTTCTGACTTAGAATACGTGGACAACTACAAATACCTAGGTGTCTGGCTAGACTGTAAACTCTCCTTCCAGACTCACATTAAGCATCACCAATCAAAAACTACATCTAGAATCGGCTTCCTATTTCGCAACAAAGACTCCTTCACTTATGCTGAAAGGCATTCCTTCGTAAAATTGACTATCCTACCGATCCTCGACTTCGGCGGTGTCATTTACAAAAAAGCCTCCAACACTCTACTCAGCAAATTGGATGTAGTCTATCACAGTGCCATCCGTTTTGTCACCAAAGCCCCATATAATACTCACCACTGCAACCTGTGTGCTCTCGTTGGCTGGCCCTCGCTACATATTCGTCGCCAAATCCACTGGCTCCAGGTCATCTACAAGTCTTTGCTATGTAACGCCCCACCCTATCTCAGCTCACTGGTCACCATAGCAACACCCACCCGTAGCACACGCTCCAGCAGGTATATTTCACTGGTGATCCCCAAAGCCAACACCTATTGGCCGCCTTTCCTTCTAGTTCTATGCTGCCAATTTTTTCATTGCAAAAATCACTGAAGCTGGAGACTTATATTTCCCTCTCTAACTTTAAGCATCAGCTGTCAGAGGAGCTTACCGATCACTGTACCTGTACACAGCTCATCTGTAAATAGCACACCCAACTACCTCATCCCCATATTGTTATTTATTTTTTTGTTGCTCTTTTGCAACCCAGTATCTCTACTTGCACATCATCATCTGCACATCCATCACTCCAGTGTTATTGCTAAATTGTAATTATTTCGCCTCTATGGCCTATTTATTGCCTTACCTCCCTAATCTTACTACATTTGCACACACTGTACATAGACTTTTTATATTGTGTTATTGACTGTACATTTGTTTATTCCATGTGTAACTGTGTTGTTTTTGTCGCACTGCTTTGCTTTATCTTGGCCAGGTCGCAGTTGTAAATGAGAACTTGTTCTCAACTGGCCTACCAGGTGAAATAAACAATACAAAAATACTACACAATTCTACAGTAAGTATTGCACAAGATTGAGGGATGCTATAGTGTGTGATATTTTACAGTATAATACAGTGTACTACAGAATTCTATAATAAATGCTGTAGTATTCTATAGTAAACTGTAGTAATTTGTCATGTGGGTTTCCATGTCTCCTTCCCTTCATTTTGAGATAATTAGACAGACGAACGCAGGTGGCTCAGTGGTTCCCTCGACCTAGAGCAGACCAACGTCAGGAAAATTCCTCTCTGACTCATATACAGACCAGTGGAATTCCGGTCAGTCAGGTGCTCCGAGGAATGTTAGGAAAACCATCCATCACCATCCATCTGTTTTTCATCTCTTTCTCCCTCCCTCTCTTTCCCCCCCTCTTTTTATTGGCTGAGGTGGGAAGAGATATGAGTTCAGGCATACTGAGAAGTAGGTAGAAAAGGTTGAAGTTGCCCCAACCTCTGGTCAAGTGTCAGATCGTATATACCACCCCTTAAAGGTTAAGGTACCAACTTAGTGGCCTTGTGGTTAGAGTGTCCGTCCTAAGGTTGGGGGTTTGATGCCCGGCCAAGTTATACCAAAGGCTCTCAGCGTTAAGGAGATGGATTGGGGGTAAGGCCCTGCGACAGATTAGAGTTGTGTCTAGGGGGGGTGCTTGTACATCAAGCTGACTCAGGCTCCTGCCCTATGGACTGTTCTGGCTCAAACAAAGCTTATTTGTCCAAGGCGTACTTTATTACTGGTTACGGTTAGGATTGGTACTAGGGCTATCCTACCACCTGATCCTAGATCCTACCTCGAGCTCTGAGAATTAGGTGTTTGAAGCATGAAAATACGTACTATTTTTGTCAGTGTCAAAGCAGTGTTGTTTCCCCATAGCCATGTTTCATTTATGTCTCAGATCAAAATAGAAACGGTGAGATGGTGAGTGCTGAGCTGAATTGTCATCCATCAACCTGCTGTGGCTGTGTGACTGTGTGCTGCTGCTGTTGTACTGTGTTCAGAGAAGGAAGAGAGGAAGAAGGGGAGGAATCAGTGGCGCTGCAGCACTTAGAGCAGCGTTGGTTTCTCCTGCGTTTAAATATTTCAGCAGCACAGAGAGTAAATGGCAGTCTGATGTGCTGCTATACCATATTCACTAAAAGGTCAAGGTGGATGGAAAAATCCAACATCTGGGCTCGTTACCCACAGCTCTAGGAGGAGAATCTGTCTGTCTGCTGTATGGAATTAAGCCAGCCTCAGATGACTTTCAACTGTTAGTCCACAATAGTGGATCTTCTATTCCCAAACGTTTTGTTGCCATTCATAGCAAGTAGCTCTCTCTGATACTCACATGTAGGCTTAGTAGTGTATCTATAATGGGTGGTTCCTTAAAGATAACAAAGGAAAACAAACGTAGATGTCATTTATGGAATGTTGAAACTCCTAGCCCTAGCAAACATGACCAAATTGTTCTCTGTGTGACACCCTCATCTATTACCTTTTATCGCGTTACAGGCATGCCTCTGGGAATATTTGTTCAGTGCCGAGGCACACCTATATTCTTCAGATTCCTTCTAGGGCCAGCAACATTATCTTCCATCTGATGACGTTATTTTAACATGAAACGCGCTGCCAGGTCAGTGCAGATGGCCATCGTGCTGTCTGACGTAAGGCAATGGGGCCAGCAATAGAGAATACAATATGGCTCTGGTTTTGACACAGTACTTGAAAGATGGATGTTTTTGGTTGCCATGGCTACTGTTGTATTCTTAAACAGCATGTAAGTAATAATAAGAATTCTTACTAAAATGCCACGTTGATTTGTGTAAAATCCCTATTAAGCTTGCAAACTTTCATAAACAAGTACTTCTAACTTGGAACCTCATGTACAAACACAATTTTTCCCCTCATAGGTATACACTCTGGAATAATAAAGACATCAAATACAAAAACAAGTCTTTGTTTTTCCAGAACTGGTTTGACAACAACATTCTTTGGGTTAAACAATTATTGAATAATGATGGACAACTATATGATTATCCAGAATGTATTAGAACACAAAATGTTCCATTCACTCCTGAGGAGTATCAGATGGTTGTGAGAGCTGTCCCTGAAGGTGCTGTTCTTCTTTTAGGAGAATATAACAATACTCCAAGTGCAACTGTTGAGGAGTTTGTAGCCTCAATACAATTAGAAGGAATTTACATTTTAAACTGTAAATGTAGTAACATGTATATAAGGAAACTATGTCAATATGTTACTATTCCCTCTGCTAAAATGTACTGGAATGCAGCCCTAGGACAAGTATACTGGAATGTAGCCCTAGGACAAGTGAAACTGGAATGCAGCCCTAGGACAAGTGAAACTGGAATGCAGCCCTAGGACAAGTGCACTGGAATGCAGCCCTAGGACAAGTGAACTGGAATGCAGCCCTAGGACAAGTGAACTGGAATGCAGCCCTAGGACAAGTGACCTGTAATGCAGCCCTAGGACAAGTGAACTGGAATGCAGCCCTAGGACAAGTGAACTGGAATGCAGCCCTAGGACAAGTGAACTGGAATGCAGCCCTAGGACAAGTGAACTGGAATGCAGCCCTAGGACAAGTGCACTGGAATGCAGCCCTAGGACAAGTGAACTGGAATGCAGCCCTAGGACAAGTGCACTGGAATGCAGCCCTAGGACAAGTGAACTGTAATGCAGCCCTAGGACAAGTGAACTGTAATGCAGCCCTAGGACAAGTGCACTGGAATGCAGCCCTAGGACAAGTGAACTGTAATGCAGCCCTAGGACAAGTGCACTGGAATGCAGCCCTAGGACAAGTGAACTGTAATGCAGCCCTAGGGCAAGTGAACTGTAATGCAGCCCTAGGACAAGTGCACTGGAATGCAGCCCTAGGACAAGTGAACTGTAATGCAGCCCTAGGACAAGTGAATTGGAATGCAGCCCTAGGACAAGTGAACTGGAATGCAGCCCTAGGACAAGTGACCTGGAATGCAGCCCTAGGACAAGTAAACTGGAATGCAGCCCTAGGACAAGTGACCTGGAATGCAGCCCTAGAACAAGTGAACTGGAATGCAGCCCTAGGACAAGTGAACTGGAATGCAGCCCTAGGACAAGTGACCTGGAATGCAGCCCTAGGACAAGTGAACTGGAATGCAGCCCTAGGACAAGTGACCTGGAATGCAGCCCTAGGACAAGTGAACTGGAATGCAGCCCTAGGACAAGTGACCTGGAATGCAGCCCTAGGACAAGTGACCTGGAATGCAGCCCTAGGACAAGTGAACTGGAATGCAGCCCTAGGACAAGTGACCTGGAATGCAGCCCTAGGACAAGTGACCTGGAATGCAGCCCTAGGACAAGTGACCTGGAATGCAGCCCTAGGACAAGTGACCTGGAATGCAGCCCTAGGACAAGTGAACTGGAATGCAGCCCTAGGACAAGTGACCTGGAATGCAGCCCTAGGACAAGTGAACTGTAATGCAGCCCTAGGACAAGTGCACTGGCATGCAGCCCTAGGACAAGTGAACTGGAATGCAGCCCTAGGACAAGTGACCTGGAATGCAGCCCTAGGACAAGTGAACTGGAATGCAGCCCTAGGACAAGTGACCTGGAATGCAGCCCTAGGACAAGTGACCTGGAATGCAGCCCTAGGACAAGTGAACTGGAATGCAGCCCTAGGACAAGTGACCTGGAATGCAGCCCTAGGACAAGTGAACTGGAATGCAGCCCTAGGACAAGTGACCTGGAATGCAGCCCTAGGACAAGTGACCTGGAATGCAGCCCTAGGACAAGTGACCTGGAATGCAGCCCTAGGACAAGTGACCTGGAATGCAGCCCTAGGACAAGTGAACTGGAATGCAGCCCTAGGACAAGTGAACTGGAATGCAGCCCTAGGAATAAGTGAACTAGAATGCAGCCCTAGGACAAGTGAACTGGAATGCAGCCCTAGGACAAGTGACCTGGAATGCAGCCCTAGGACAAGTGAGCTGGAATGCAGCCCTAGGACAAGTGAACTGGAATGCAGCCCTAGGACAAGTGAACTGGAATGCAGCCCTAGGACAAGTGAAGTGGAATGCAGCCCTAGGACAAGTGAACTGGAATGCAGCCCTAGGACAAGTGAACTGGAATGCAGCCCTAGGACAAGTGAATTGGAATGCAGCCCTAGGACAAGTGAACTGGAATGCAGCCCTAGGACAAGTGACCTGGAATGCAGCCCTAGGACAAGTGAACTGGAATGCAGCCCTAGGACAAGTGGCCTGGAATGCAGCCCTAGGACAAGTGAACTGGAATGCAGCCCTAGGACAAGTAAACTGGAATGCAGCCCTAGGACAAGTGACCTGGAATGCAGCCCTAGGACAAGTGAACTGGAATGCAGCCCTAGGACAAGTGACCTGGAATGCAGCCCTAGGACAAGTGAACTGGAATGCAGCCCTAGGACAAGTGGCCTGGAATGCAGCCCTAGGACAAGTGACCTGGAATGCAGCCCTAGGACAAGTGAACTGGAATGCAGCCTTAGGACAAGTGACCTGGAATGCAGCCCTAGGACAAGTGACCTGGAATGCAGCCCTAGGACAAGTGAGCTGGAATGCAGCCCTAGGACAAGTGAACTGGAATGCAGCCCTAGGACAAGTGAACTGGAATGCAGCCCTAGGACAAGTGAACTGGAATGCAGCCCTAGGACAAGTGAACTGGAATGCAGCCCTAGGACAAGTGAACTGGAATGCAGCCCTAGGACAAGTGAAACTGGAATGCAGCCCTAGGACAAGTGAACTGGAATGCAGCCCTAGGACAAGTGAACTGGAATGCAGCCCTAGGACAAGTGAACTGGAATGCAGCCCTAGGACAAGTGAACTGGAATGCAGCCCTAGGACAAGTGACCTGGAATGCAGCCCTAGGACAAGTGAACTGGAATGCAGCCCTAGGACAAGTGAACTGGAATGCAGCCCTAGGTCAAGTGAATTGGAATGCAGCCCTAGGACAAGAGACCTGGAACAAAGTTTCATTGTTGTCTGGTAAATATTGTTTATCTAATAAGGTGAAAGAAGTATCATACAAACTCATCCATAGAATCTACCTGTAAAGACCTTTATTATACACAGATTTAAAATAGCTTTTGATAACAACTATGTATTTTGTGGTTGTGACCCAGAAACTCTTGACCATTTATTTTGGGACTGCTCTTATGTTAGAAGATTTTGGAGTTAGAAGATTATATTTTAAAAGAAACAACTATTAATGTTAATTTGAAAGACTCTGATATTATGTTTTATTTTGATCCAAATGATATGGACCCTGATTTAACTTTCATTGTTCATTTGTTTATCTTTCATGGAAGATTCTTTATCCATAAAATGAGGTGGGCAGAGAACAAACCCCTCTTCACATTATTTAAGATAGAATTAAAATATTATTTTGAAATGATCTGTCACGATCGTGTGGCGGATTGACGGACCAAAATGCAGCAGTTGGAAAATAAGCCATCTTCTTTTATTTTAAAAGATGACAAAAATAAACACGAAACACTTAATACAAAACGAACAAAACAACAAAACGACCGTGAAGCTACAAACGTTGTGCACATACATACAGGCTACAAACGTTCTACATAGACACCACTAGAAACATGTACTCCACACAAACCCATATACTATACACAACCCCTTTACCATAAACAACACCCAAAACCAACAAAACATAAACATTCCCCATGTCACACCCTGACCTAACTAAAATAATAAAGAAAACAAAGAATACTAAGGCCAGGGCGTGACATAACCCCCCCCTTGAGGCGCGAACTCCGGGCGCACCATACACAGTCTAGGGGAGGGTCTGGGTGGGCTTCCCTCCACGGTGGCGGCTCCGGCTCTGGTCGTGGTCCCCACTTCACCACAGTCCCTAACCACCTCCTTAGCTTCTTCAAAATGACCCCTCTCCACATTAACCCCATTGCATTAAGGGGCAGTTCTGGACTAAGGGGCAGCTCCGGACTAAGGGGCAGTACCAGGGTAAGGGGCAGTACCAGGGTAAGGGGCAGTACCAGGGTCAGGGGCAGTACCAGGGTAAGGGGCAGCACCAGGATAAGGGGCAGCACCAGGATAAGGGGCAGCTCCGGACTGAAGAATGGCAGCTCCGGACTGAGGGACTGCAGCTCCGGACTGAGGGACTGCAGCTCCGGACTGAGGGATGGCCCATGGCTGGCTGACGGATCTGGCTGCTCATGGCTAGCTGACGGATCTGGCTGCTCATGGCTAGCTGACGGATCTGGCTGCTCATGGCTAGCTGACGGATCTGGCTGCTCATGGCTAGCTGACGGATCTGGCTGCTCATGGCTAGCTGACGGATCTGGCTGCTCATGGCTAGCTGACGGATCTGGCTGCTCATGGCTAGCTGACGGATCTGGCTGCTCATGGCTAGCTGACGGATCTGGCTGCTCATGGCTGGCTGACGGATCTGGCTGCTCATGGCTAGCTGACGGATCTGGCTGCTCATGGCTAGCTGACGGATCTGGCTGCTCATGGCTAGCTGACGGATCTGGCTGCTCATGGCTGGCTAACGGATCTGGCTGCTCATGGCTGGCTGACGGATCTGGCTGCTCATGGCTGGCTGACGGATCTGGCTGCTCATGGCTAGCTGACGGATCTGGCTGCTCCTGTCTGGTTGGCGGCTCTGGCAGATCCTGTCTGGTTGGCGGCTCTGACAGATCCTGTCTGGTTGGCGGCTCTGGCAGATCCTGTCTGGTTGGCGGCTCTGGCAGATCCTGTCTGACGGACGGCTCTAGCGGCTCCTGTCTGGCTGGCGGCTCTAGCGGCTCCTGTCTGGCGGACGGCTCAGTAGGCTCATGGCAGACGGGCGGCTTTGCAGGCTCATGGCAGACGGGCGGCTTTGCAGGCTCATGGCAGACGGATGGCTCAGATGGCGCTGGGGAGACGGATGGCTCAGATGGCGCTGGGGAGACGGATGGCTCAGATGGCGCTGGGGAGACGGATGGCTCAGATGGCGCTGGGGAGACGGGCAGTTCAGTCATCGCTGTGCAGACGGCAGACTCCTGCCGGCTGAGGCGCACTGTAGGCCTGGTGCGTGGTGCCGGGACTGGTGGCACCGGGCTGGGGACACGCATCTCAGGGCTAGTGCGGGGAGAAGGAACAGGGCATACTGGACCCTGGGAGCGCACATTAGGCCTAGTGCGTGGTGCCGGAACTGGTGGTACCGGGCTGGGGACACGCATCTCAGGGCTAGTGCGGGGAGCAGGAACAGGGCATACTGGACCCTGGGAACGCACATTAGGCCTAGTGCGTGGGGCCGGAACTGGTGGTACCGGACTGGGGACACGCATCTCAGGGCTAATGCGGGGAGCAGCAACAGGACGCACAGGACTCTGGGTATACACAGGAGGCTTGGTGCGTAATTTAGGCACTGGTGGTAAAGGGCTGGAGACACGCACCATAAGGCTAGTGCGTGGAGGAGGCACTGGTTGTACTGGGCTGGGGACCGTCACAGGAGAGTTAGTACATAGGGCTAATATAGGAGGTGCAGGACTAGGGAGGCGTACAGGAGGCCTGGTTCGTGGGACTGTCCTTTCCAGACGGTTAGCACGCACATCAGGACGAGCATGTAGAGCTGACTCAGGTAACCTCACATCCCGCACACGCTCTGTCGGGTGGATCTTGTGCCTCACGCACCAACACAGCAGCTCCCTCATTTCACTCTCTTCCAACCTCCCCAATAAATCCTTAACCGTCTCTGCATCATTCCCATTGCTCCCCTCCAATCTCAGCCCGACTGGCTCAGGTTCCCTCTTAGAGGAAGCACGGGAAGCACGGGAAGTTGACGCAGTTCTCCCATCTGGACTCGCCACATTCCCCATGAGCCCCTCCCCAAGAAATTTTTGGGTATTACTCACGGGTCTCCAGCCTTGCTTCCTTGCTGCCTCCTCATATCGCCTCCTCTCGGCTTTCGCTGCCTCCAGCTCTTCACGAGGGAGGCGATATTCTCCAGGTTGAGCCCAAGGTCCCTTTCCTTCCAATTCGTCCTCCCATCTCCAGAAATCCTGTGTAGGTAGGTCCTGTTGCCGCCTTCCATGCCGCTTGGTCCTATGGTGGGTAATTCTGTCACGATCGTGTGGCGGATTGACGGACCAAAATGCAGCAGTTGGAAAATAAGCCATCTTCTTTTATTTTAAAAGATGACAAAAATAAACACGAAACACTTAATACAAAACGAACAAAACAACAAAACGACCGTGAAGCTACAAACGTTGTGCACATACATACAGGCTACAAACGTTCTACATAGACACCACTAGAAACATGTACTCCACACAAACCCATATACTATACACAACCCCTTTACCATAAACAACACCCAAAACCAACAAAACATAAACATTCCCCATGTCACACCCTGACCTAACTAAAATAATAAAGAAAACAAAGAATACTAAGGCCAGGGCGTGACATGATCAGTAAATGTAAAAACAAAAAAGCAATACGCACCATAAAAGTATTTAACAAATTGAAAATTCATCTTGATATGTAATACCCCTGTCTGTTAGGTTTATGTACTATTGTTTGTATATTTCTGTTTTTTTGTATTTGCTGTGTTCATAATAAAACATTTAAAAAAGTAATAATCAACATCATTCCGTGATCAGAATCAAGGTATTGCAATGCTAATCAGTTATAATGGACAAATTGTCCAGGACTAATATCATGTTTGATATGAAGAGTACATGAACTTTCCAGCATTGATCCAACACATAACTTAGTCGTGCAGACCCACAGTCTGTACAGCGTGATGTGAAATTTAACAAGAAAACCTCAGGAGGAGGTGATCCTCAGAGCTCTCTGCTGTCAAAATTAGATCAATATGCAGTATGAATCTGAGATTGAGTTGGTAGTGATGACCTAGAACGGTGAGCTCCTCTTAGACAAACAGATGTGTGGAATTTCAGATGGACCTGAGAAGGCCCGGAACGGCTGAAATGTTTGGAACTGTTGTTGGCTCTTCTTCTATCTCTCTTTCTCTTTTTTCTGTCGTTCTCTCCCTCATTACTCTCTCTCTCTCTCTCTGCTCTCTCTTTCTCCCTCCCGCCTCTCGGTGCTTCAAGGATGTACACTGTACACACACTAAATATAACTGAGTTATGTGACAGAAATGTCACCCCATTTAATGAGCGTTCAAATTCAATGTTTATCACTTACAAGCTCAATTTAACATCCGTGTGAGTTGTTTGCTTCTATATAAAAAAATATACGTGCTGGAGAAGCCTGCATGCAATACTACCGCAACAACACCGAGCAACAGTCTGAACTTGCACCTTTAAATTGCACGTTTAAAATCAGCCCTAATGCAGCAGCGGAATTCCAAAACAGACCAGATCAGAAATGCAACTGTAAAGTCACTCTTCCAAAGCGTGTGAATGTGTCTGTCCTTCCAGGCTGTGTGCGTGTCCTTCAGCTCTGTGTCTGTGTGTGTGTGTGTGTGTGTGTGTGTGTGTGTGTGTGTGTGTGTGTGTGTGTGTGTGTGTGTGTGTGTGTGTGTGTGTGTGTGTGTGTGTGTGTGTGTGTGTGTGTGTGTGTGTGTGTGTGTGTGTGTGTGTGTGTGTGTGTGTGCATGCGTGTGTGTTCTTAAATCGTTCCCCAGCGTTAAGATTCTCATTAGAGCACCAAGTCTTTCAGCTCAGGGTTCAAATCACTGCCCAGACCCATCGACGGGGGGTGGAGAGGAGAAAAGTGATGTCAGATGTCTCTCTCTCTCTCTGAAAATGTTTATCAGTGCAATGTTATTTTTTCTCTCCTGTCCGCATGTCTCATGTGCATTGGCCTTTTCTCCAGCAGGTTATTTGCTCTGTGTAATGGAGGATAGTTCATGCTTTGAAATCAATACACCTTGTTGGCCACTGCATGGCTGCTAATGGTGTGTGGGCATATGTGTGTGTACTCCTACTCTGGACCTTGTCCTGAGCCAGAGGATTTGGGATCTGCTCTCACCCATAGAATTAGGATTCTTGTCTTTCAACTTCTCTCCAGCTTCATCATTGTCATCTTTCTTTGTGACGTGTACAGGGGGAGTCAGGTGTCACATTCAATTTGGTTCCAGGTAGAACCCCTTTAGATTCCAAGTAGAACTATTTTGGATTCCATGTAGAACCCTCTGTGTAAAGGGTACTACATGGAACTCAGAAGGGTTCTACCTGGAACCAAAAAGGGTTCTTCAAAGAGTTATCCTATGGGGACAGCCGAAGAACCCTTTTAGGTTCTAGATAGCATCTTGTAGGACGATTTCCTCAACCTTTATTATCAGGAACAAAGAGGTCATTGAAACAGGATACAGAGACCTAGACCTAGAAACATGACCTCTCTCTCTGACCAGGAACTGTGTTCCATTACTTTTTACTACTTTGTTTCCTACCCTAGGATTTGATCACAGGGAGAGCAATGTCTTTTAAAGGTTATCAAAAATCCCTCTCTTTCTTGTCTGACTGGTCTGGCATTACGTTATTGGTTTGTTTTGTTAACTACGGTTATGCAGTTCAGTGTCACGTTCCTGACCTATTTATGTTAGTTGTTATGTGTGTTAGTTGGTCAGGACGTGAGGTTGGGTGGGCATTCTATGTTTTCTGTTTCTGTGTTGGTTTTGGGTTGCCTGGTATGGCTCTTAATTAGAGGCAGGTGTTTGGCGTTCCTCTAATTAAGAGTCATATTTAGGTAGGCGTTGTCACAGTGTTCGTGGTGGGTGAATGTCTCCTGTGTTTGTGTATGTCGTTGCGCCACACGGGACTGGTTTCGGTTTGTTTGTTAAGTGTCATTTATGTGTAGGCTTTTTCCCTGTTCGTGCGTTCTCGTGTGTTATGTGAGTCCGTCGTTCAGATCTGTTCTACACCGTTTATTTGTTTTGTTAGTGTATAGTCAAGTTCGTGTTTTTCCGTCTTGTCATTAAATTCATTATGTATTCAAACTCCACTGCGCCTTGGTTCAATCCCTGCTCCTCTTCGGATGAAGAAGAGGAGGACAGCCGTTACAGAATCACCCACCACTCCAGAGCCAAGCAGCGGAGTCAACGGAGAAAGGGACAGGAAAAGAAGGAGCAATGGACATGGGACGATGTATTGGACGGAAAGGGTTGCTACACTTGGGAGGAGATCCTGGCTGGGAGGGATCGCCTCCCATGGGAACAGGTGGAGGCACTGAGGAGAGCAGAGGCTACCGGGGAGAGGAACCGGAGCTATGAGGGAACGCGTCTGGCACGGAAGCCAAAAAAGCCCGTAAGTAATTCCCAAAATTTCTTGGGGGGGGGCTAGGAGGTAGTGGGCCAAGGGCAGGTAGGAGACCTGCGCCCACTTCTCAGGCTTACCGTGGAGAGCGGGAGTACGGGCAGGCGCCGTGTTACGCAGTAGAGCGCACGGTGTCTCCTGTACGAGTGCATAGCCCAGTGCGGGTTATTCCACCTCCCCGCACTGGCAGGGCTAGATTGGGTATTGAGCCAGGTGTCATGAGGCCGGCTCAACGTGTCTGGTCTCCAGTGCGTCTCCTCGGGCCGGCATACATGGCACCTGCCTTACGCATGGTTTCCCCGGTTCGCCTACATAGGCCGGTGCGGGTTATTCCACCTCCCCGCACTGGTCGGGCAACCGGGAGCATTCAACCAGGTAAGGTTGGGCAGGCTCAATGCTCAAGAGAGCCAGTACGCCTCCACGGTCCGGTATTTCCGGCACCACCTCCCCGCCCCAGCCTAGTACCTACAGTGTCTACACTACGCACTAGGCTACCAGTGCGTATCCTGAGCCCTGTTCCTCCTCCACGCACTCTCCCTGTAGTGCGTGTATCTAGCCCGGTGCCTCCAGTTCCGGCCCCATGCACTAAGCTACCAGTGCGTCTCCAGAGCCCTGTACAAACTGTATCTTCTCCCCCTACTAATCCTGATGTGCTTGTCCTCAGCCCGGCGTCACCAGTGCCGGTACCACGCATCAGTTATAGAGTGGGCTTTGAGAATACAGTGTGCCCTGTCCCTGCTCTCCGCACTAGTAGGAAGGTGCTTATCATTAGCACGGTGCCTCCAGTTCCGGCACCACGCACCAGGTCTACAGTGCGCCTTATCCGGCCAGAGCCATCCGTCTCCCCAGCGCCATCTGAGCCATCCGTCTCCCCAGCGCCATCTGAGCCATCCGTCTCCCCAGCGCCATCTGAGCCATCCGTCTCCCCAGCGCCATCTGAGCCATCCGTCTCCCCAGCGCCATCTGAGCCATCCGTCTCCCCAGCGCCATCTGAGCCATCCGTCTCCCCAGCGCCGTCTGAGCCATCCGTCTGCCAGGAGCCTGCAAAGCCGCCCGTCTGCCATGAGCCTGCAAAGCCGCCCGTCTGCCATGAGCCTACAGAGCCATCCGCCAGACAGGAGCCGCTAGAGCCGTCAGCCAGACAGGAGCCGCTAGAGCCGTCAGCCAGACAGGATCTGCCAGAGCCGCCAACCAGACAGGATCTGCCAGAGCCGCCAACCAGACAGGATCTGCCAGAGCCGCCAACCAGACAGGATCTGCCAGAGCCGCCAACCAGACAGGATCTGCCAGAGCCGCCAACCAGACAGGATCTGCCAGAGCCGCCAGCGAGCCATGAGCAGCCAGAGCCGCCAGCGAGCCATGAGCAGCCAGAGCCGTCAGAGAGCCATGAGCAGCCAGAGCCGTCAGAGAGCCATGAGCAGCCAGAGCCGTCAGAGAGCCATGAGCAGCCAGAGCCGTCAGAGCGCCATGAGCGTCGAGAGCCGTCAGCCAGCCATGAGCGTCGAGATTCGTCAGTCAGCCATGAGCTGCCCTTCAGCCTGAAACGGCTAGATACCCAGAACTGCCCATCAGTCCAGAGCTGTCTCTCTGTCCGGAGCTGCCTTTCAGTCCGGAGTTGCCCCTCTATCCTGATCTCCCTCTCTATCTTAATCTACCTCTATATTCTTATCTATCCCTCTGTCTTGATTTATCTCTCTGTCCCGGTGCTGTCCTTATTGGTGATGTTATTAAGAGGATTTTGTGGGGGTAAAATGAGGGTGGACATTCTTAGAGGGAGGAAGCTAGGATGGATTATGGTGGGGTGGGGACCTCGCCCGGAGCCTGAGCCACCACCGTGGTTAGATGCCCACCCAGACCCTCTCCTAGACTTTGTGCTGGTGCGTCCGGAGTTCGCACCTTGTGGGGGGGGTAATGTCACGTTCCTGACCTATTTATGTTAGTTGTTATGTGTGTTAGTTGGTCAGGACGTGAGGTTGGGTGGGCATTCTATGTTTTCTGTTTCTGTGTTGGTTTTGGGTTGCCTGGTATGGCTCTTAATTAGAGGCAGGTGTTTGGCGTTCCTCTAATTAAGAGTCATATTTAGGTAGGCGTTGTCACAGTGTTCGTGGTGGGTGAATGTCTCCTGTGTTTGTGTATGTCGTTGCGCCACACGGGACTGGTTTCGGTTTGTTTGTTAAGTGTCATTTATGTGTAGGCTTTTTCCCTGTTCGTGCGTTCTCGTGTGTTATGTGAGTCCGTCGTTCAGATCTGTTCTACACCGTTTATTTGTTTTGTTAGTGTATAGTCAAGTTCGTGTTTTTCCGTCTTGTCATTAAATTCATTATGTATTCAAACTCCACTGCGCCTTGGTTCAATCCCTGCTCCTCTTCGGATGAAGAAGAGGAGGACAGCCGTTACATTCAGTCAATATATTTGTGTGAACATCTGGGTTTCAAACCTGGGTCTCCTGCACGCCACAAGTCTGTGTTATCGAACTAAACTTAAGCCTTGGCACGGGTGCTAAAACAAGTTTTCAGGTCTCATTTGTCATCACAGATTTCCATATACAGTAAGACAATGTACACATCCAATGTGCACTCAACGGACCTTAGTTAAGCAGAGTGCATTTGCACCACCCAAGTCCACAATCTCTTTACATTATGTTGATTAACTGTTGTGTTTGTTTATGTGTGCTGGTTTTTATTGCACCGGTCTCGGTATAAAGTGACCTTGTTAGTTTATTGATGTAACGCTCTTCACGCTTTTATGGAGTGTAAAACGAATGAGCTGTCAACTGTGTGTGTGTGTGTGTGTTTCATGCGTGGGGGCCGTGGAGTGCACTGCCCTGCATTCTAAAGTGATGTCACATGCTGTGCAGACCAGCATGCATTGGGCTCATGGAGTGGCTTGACGCCACAGATGGCAGGACTAGCTGGGATCACCGTTTGGTAAAAACTCAAACGACACAAAACTCCCAAAGATTTACAAGGTTTAGATTAATAATGATTTATAAAATTCATATTCAGCAATATTATTCAACCTCACTCAATTTTATATGCATAATGTTAGTCTTCAACAAAGTACATTTTATATGTTATATGGAAAAGTAAGAACTACATTATTAATGATTTTAAATGATTAACTCTGCTAGTTTACTGCTTGAGGAAATACCAAAATAAAATCATAAAAACATTATGTAATTGCAATTACAATAATTGCTGCCACAATGAAACTATGTCTTAAAGGTAAAACAATAAAACGCTGAATAGATTACCTACTCTGTAGAAAACCATGTTTAATGCAGGAGATTTGGTACCCGTATGAATTAAACATCAGTGCACCTTGTTGATTCCCATCCTTCAACCACAACTCACTTTTTACATAATTGAATTCAGTTCCATCGCAGGCAGTGCATCTCAACGCTTTTTAAATGAAGCCTTTTAAATGAAGGTTCCGGTGCATCTATAAAACAAAAGCAATTTAGGTCAAAATAATCCATATTAACAAAGGAAATGGAAGGACTAACAGTACATATAGATAGCAATAAAAACTGTACCATAGAGGCTCAGAGTAAGTTAGAGGAAAAACAAAAAGAAATGGAGGAACTTATTCAAGAAAGATTCAGTGTAATATATTATAAAAATAAAGCGAACTGGATGGAATATGGGGAAAAATGCATAGAAATGCTACGCACATTGTTTTATTGAAACTTGTTACAAATGATGGAGTCACTCATGATTCACCAAACTATATTTTGAAAGAGGAATTAAAGCACTTTAAGAATATGTTTTATTTTCAGTCTCCTCCATCTCCACTAACCATCTTCCTATTAATAATGTAAAATTAACATCTGTACAGGAAGCCTCATGTGGAGGCCAAATTACAGAGTAGGAACCTCTTTATGCAATTCAAGCCTTTACGTCCGGGAAAACTCCAGGGCTGGATGGCATTAGGACCATGAGGACCATTATTAGCATGTTTTAACCACTCATATATAAACGGTAGATTATCAGACACACAACAAGAAGGTCTGATTTCATTATTACTGAAACAGGATCCAAGTTGTTTAAATAAAGATCCAGTCCATTAACTTCTCTAGGATAGGGGGCAGCATTTTCACATTTGGATGAAAAGCATACCCAAATTCAACTGTCAGCTACTTATCCCCAGAAGATAAGATATGCGTAGTATTAGTAGATTTGGATAGAAAACACTCTGAAGTTTCTAAAACTGTTTGAATCATGTCTGTGAGTGTAACAAAACTTATTTAGCAGGTGAAACCCCGAGGACAAACCATTCAGTTTTTTTTTGTTTTTGAGGTCACTCTCTTTTCAATGGATTTTCATTGGGAATACAGATTTATAATTGACCTTCTTGCAGTTCTTTAGAAATTCGTTGAGGGTTTTTCCTTTGTGTAATGAAGAAGTACGGCCATCTTGAACGAGGGTCATTCGAAGTGTTCTGTTTGTTAGATGCGCGTGACCAGGAGGCTAGCTACAGTTTGTTTTAATCCTGTATTGAACACAGATTATCCCGTCTTCAATTTTATCGATTATTTACGTTAACCTGTTGGGGATGGGGGCGCTGTTTAGACTATTTATGCTAATTGGGTAATTTTTGAAACGGCTTCCCACAAAATCCTTGATCGTACAATATGCATATTATTATTATTATTGGATAGAAAACAGTCTATAGTTTCTATAGGAGTTGAAATTTTGTCTCTAAGTGGAACAGAGCCCATTCTACAGCAATTTCCCTGACATGGATTCAGATTTCAGAAATGTTGGCCACTGTTCTGAAGTCAGTTAAAAGGGCACTGATAGTGCTATGACTGTACGGACACTTCTTACGTCTTCCCCTGGATGCCTTTACGTGATGACGATTCCAATGGGGTCGATTGCGCGTTCACAGGCACTACAAATGAAAAAACCCTGAGGCTAGCAAGTCTTTTCTTGCTGCGTAACGCGCGTGGAGGACACCGACCCCCTCCTGTTCCAAGCGTTAGTTTAGCCTGTTATATTTCTCCGGTCATCTTTTCACTCGTTATAGGAGTTAAAAACATCATAAGGTAGTTAATTTAAAGCGTTTTATAGCAATTTATATCCGTTTAGTGCGATTTTGGGACATTTATTTCTTTAACGCTGTGAATAGGTGGGCACGCTTTCAGTTCATCCCGAACGCAGTTGGCATTTCCACATGGCAAGAGGACAGCTTTCCACCAAAAGACGATTCCTCCCAAGAAAGGATCCTTTGCCCAAGATACTGATGGAAGAACAGCTCAAGGTAGGACATTTTTATTATGATAAATCGTGTTTCTGTCGAAACATTTTAGTGGCTTAGGACGCCATGTTTTTTGACGTAGCTTCGCTTGGCGCAAACTGTATTGAAAAGTAAGGATAAATTAAAAAATGTAATACCGCAATTGTATTAAGAATTAAATTGTCTATCAATCCCTGTCCACCCTATATTTTTTAGTCACGTTTATGAGTATTTATGTATAAGAGTAGATCACTGTCTAAGTGGCGCAAGGACATTTTCTGACCAGCTTGTCTACATTTCACATTGTCTAACCATGATTTTGGTGGCTAAATATAAACATTTTCGATCAAACTGTATATGCATGTTGTAATGTGATGTTACAGGAGTGTCATCTGAAGAATTCTGAGAAGGTTAGTGAAAAAATGAATATCTTTTGGCGATGTTGACTTTTATCGCTCACTTTGGCTAGAATCAATGCTGGGCTGCTATGTGCTATGTGCTATGCTAATATAACGATTTATTGTGTTTTCGCTGTAAGACACTTAGAAAATCTGAAATATTGTCTGTATTCACAGGATCTGTGTCTTTCGATTCGTGTATGCTGTGTATTTTTACGAAATGTTTGATGATTAGTAAGTAGGTAAACACGTTGCTCTAAGTAGTTTTTCTATTCCATTTGTGACGGTGGGTGCAATTGTAACCTATGCCATCTACCTGAAATATGCACTTTTTTCTAACAAAACCTATCCCATACCATAAATATGTTATCAGACTGTCATCTAATGAGTTTTTTTGTTGGTTAGGGGCTATAAATATCTTAGTTTAGCCAAATTGGTGATGGCTACTGGTGTTGGTGGACAAATAAAAGATGGTGGATTATGCTAATGTGTTTTTAGGTAAAAGATGTACATCTTTACATATTGTGTCTTCCCTGTAAAACATTTTAAAAATCGGACATGTTGACTGGATTCACAAGATCTGTGTCTTTCATTAGCTGTATTGGACTTTAATGTGTGAAAGTTAAATATTTAAAAAAAAAAAAAATTTTTAATTTCGCGGCACTGGTTTTTCAGTGGGGGGGGGGGGGGGGGGGGGGGGTGCCGCTAGCGCCACGCTGATCCTAGACAGGTTAAAAAATACCTACAGTTGTATTACAAAAGTA
Source organism: Salvelinus fontinalis (assembly GCF_029448725.1). Classification (NCBI taxonomy): domain Eukaryota; kingdom Metazoa; phylum Chordata; class Actinopteri; order Salmoniformes; family Salmonidae; genus Salvelinus; species Salvelinus fontinalis. The sequence continues at coordinate 29,800,422 of NC_074694.1, forward strand.
GTTTGAAATCTTTTGGCAAAGTTTACAGGTAACTTTTGAGATATTTTGTAGTCACGTTTCACAAGTTGGAACCGGTGTTTTTCTGGATCAAACGCGCCAAATAAATTTACATTTTGGATATATATCGACGGAATTAATCGAACAAAAGGACCATTTGTGATGTTTATGGGACAAATTGGAGTGCCAACAACAGAAGCTCGTCAAAGGTAAGGCATGAATTAGATCTTTATTTCTGCGTCTTGTGTCGCGCCTGCAGGGTTGAAATATGCTTCTCTCTCTTTGTTTACTATGGTGCTAACTCAGATTATAGCATCGTTTGCTTTCGCCGAAAAGCCTATTTGAATTCTGACATGTTGGCTGGATTCACAACCAGTGCAGCTTTAATTTGGTATCTTTCATGTGTGATTTAATGAAAGTTAGATTTGTATTGTAATTTATTTGAATTTGGCGCTCTGCATTTTCTATGGCTTTTGGCCAAGTGAGACAGTAGCGTCCCGCCTAATTCAGATTTTATGTAAATATGAACTTTACCAAACAAAACATACATGTATTGTGTAAAATGAAGTCCTATGAGTGTCATCTGATGAAGATCATCAAAGGTTAGTGATTCATTTTATATCTATTTCTGCTTTTTGTTACTCCTCTCTTTGGCTGGAAAAATAGCTGTATATATATATGTAAACAAAATATTCTATTTCATTTGGAAGTGCAAGCCAGACAAAATGAAAAGGGCCTATTTCTATAGTTAATATGAATTTGGAGGGGAGAAATTATTAAATATTAAACCATTAGACCTCTCACTAAAGGCATCAGTCATACAAAAGTTATACTTAAATCCAAAATGGTTCTCTAGTAAATTAGTAAGTATGTCTCACCCCATGTTCAAGAATGGCCTATTTCCCTTTATTCAGATTACAACTGCTCACTTTCGGTAATATGAAAATGAAATAATCTCCAAAATATCATAATATTTTTAACAAGCCTTAGAAAGTGTGTTGCAATTTCAGTTTAATCCACCTGAAAATACAGAACAATAATACAACAAATATTGTGGTTAAACTCAAATATACTAATTGATTAAAAAAAATATTTGTCTATAAAATGTTTAAAAAAGGTATAATCTTTGTAAATTATATCATAATTATATCATAAATAGGACTGGTGGAGTTATGTCACACATGCAGCTAACACAGACATATGGAAATGTCTGCTCTACCCAAAATTACAATCAACTAATTGCAGCATTACCACAAAAATGGAAGCAGCAAGTGGACGGGGGAAAAAGTAAGGAACTTGTCTGTCAGCCTTACATTAAAGACCAAAAATGGTTAAAGAAAATTGTGATAAATAAAAATATATACCAGCTTCATTTAAGGATCAGAAAATTGCCAGCTGTGCCATATACAGTGGGGAGAACAAGTATTTGATACACTGCCGATTTTGCAGGTTTTCCTACAGAGCATGTAGAGGTCTGTAATTTTTATCATAGGTACACTTCAACTGTGAGAGACGTAATCTAAAACAAAAATCCAGAAAATCACATTGTATGATTTTTAAGTAATTCATTTGCATTAATTAAAAGCACCCCCACAACATGATGCTGTGAGCAAGGAGGCCTACAAACCTGATTCAGTTACACCAGCTCTGTCAGGAGGAATGGGCCAAAATTCACCCAACTTATTGTGGGAAGCTTGTGGAAGGCTACCCGAAACATTTGACCCAAGTTAAACAATTTAAAGGCAATGCTACCAAATAATAATTTAGTGTATGTAAACTTCTGACCCACTGGGAATGTGATGAAAGAAATAAAAGCTGAAAGAAATCATTCTCTCTACTATTATTCTGACATTTCACATTCTTAAAATAAAGTGTTGATCCTAACTGACCTAAGACAGGGAATTTTAACTAGGATTAAATTGAGTTGAAATGTATTTGGCTAAGGTGTATGTAAACTTCCGACTTCAACTGTATGTACACTACTGTTCAAAAGTTTGCGGTCACTTAGAATTTTCTTGTTTTTGAAAGAAAAGCACATTTTTCGTCCTTTAAATTTACATGAAATTTATCAGAAATACAGTGTAGACGTTGTTAATGTTGTAAATGACTATACTTTTTCATTTTCATTTTAAAAAATGTATGGAATTGTCACGTTCCTGACCTATTTCTGTTAGTTTGTTATGTGTGTTAGTTGGTCAGGACGTGAGGTTGGGTGGGCATTCTATGTTTTCTGTTTCTGTGTTGGTTTTGGGTTGCCTGGTATGGCTCTTAATTAGAGGCAGGTGTTTGGCGTTCCTCTAATTAAGAGTCATATTTAGGTAGGCGTTGTCACAGTGTTCGTTGTGGGTGATTGTCTTCCGTGTCTGTGTCTGTACACCACGCAGGACTGTTTACGGTTTGTTCGGTTTGTGTAGTCTATGTTACCTATTCGTGCGTTCTTCTTGTTTTATGTAAGTTCGTCGTTTAGGTCTGTCTACACCGTTTGTTGTTTTTGTTTGTTTAATCAAGTTCGTGTTTTCGTTAAATAAATATGTCTGTTCTCTACGCTGCGCCTTGGTTCCCTCACTACTCCTCCTCTTCCGAAGATGAAGAGGAGGAGGAATACCTTTACAGAATCACCCACCAAGAATCCAGAACCAAGCAGCGTAATTTGGAGCAACGGGGAAGTATACAGGACTTGTGGAGTTGGGAGCAAATATTTAACGGAGAAGGACCATGGGCTAAAGTGAATCACCGTCCATGGGAACAGCTGGAGGCAGCTCGGAGAGTGGAGGAAAAGAGAGAGAGGAACCGGAGTTATGAGGGAACGCGTCTTGCACGGAAGCCCAAAAAGCCCGTGAGTAACACCCAAAAATTTCTTGGGGGGGGGGGTGGCTAAGAGGTAGTGGGCCAAGGGCAGGTAGGAGACCTGCGCCCACTTCCCAGGCTTACCGTGGAGAGCGGGAGTACGGGTTGGCGCCGTGTTACGCAGTAGAGCGCACGGTGTCTCCTGTACGAGTGCATAGCCCAGTGCGGGTTATTCCACCTCCCCGCACTGGTAGGGCTAGATTGGGTATTGAGCCAGGTGTCATGAGGCCGGCTCAACGCGTCTGGTCTCCAGTGCGTCTCCTCGGGCCGGCATACATGGCACCTGCCTTACGCATGGTTTCCCCGGTTCGCCTACATAGGCCGGTGTGGGTTATTCCACCTCCCCGCACTGGTCGGGCAACCGGGAGCATTCAACCAGGTAAGGTTGGGCAGGCTCAATGCTCAAGAGAGCCAGTACGCCTGCACGGTCCGGTATTTCCGGGCGCCACCTCCCCGCCCCAGCCTAGTACCTACAGTGCCTACACTACGCACTAGGCTACCAGTGCGTCTCCTGAGCCGAGTTCCTCCTCCACGCACTCTCCCTGTAGTGCGTGTATCCAGTTCGGTGCCTCCAGTTCCGGCACCACGCACTAAGCCTCCTGTGCGTCTCCAGAGCCCTGTACACACTGTTTCTTCTCCCCCTACTAATCCTGATGTGCTTGTCCTCAGCCCGGTGTCACCAGTGCCGGTACCACGCACCAGGTATAGAGTGGGCTTTGAGAGTACAGTGTGCCCTGTCCCTGCTCCCCGCACTAGTATGAAGGTGCGTGTCCTTAGCCCGGTGCCTCCAGTTCCGGCACCACGCACCAGGTCTACAGTGCGCCTTATCCGGCCAGAGCCATCCGTCTCCCCAGCGCCATCTGAGCCATCCGTCTCCCCAGCGCCGTCTGAGCCATCCGTCTGCCATGAGCCTGCAAAGCCGCCCGTCTGCCATGAGCCTGCAAAGCCGTCCGTCTGCCATGAGCCTACAGAGCCGTCCGCCAGACAGGAGCCGCTAGAGCCGCCCGCCAGACAGGAGCCGCTAGAGCCGTCCGTCAGACAGGATCTGCCAGAGCCGCCAACCAGACAGGATCTGCCAGAGCCGCCAACCAGACAGGATCTGCCAGAGCCGCCAACCAGACAGGATCTGCCAGAGCCGCCAACCAGACAGGATCTGCCAGAGCCGCCAACCAGACAGGATCTGCCAGAGCCGCCAGCGAGCCATGAGCGGCCAGAGCCGTCAGAGAGCCATGAGCGTCGAGAGCCGTCAGCCTGCCATGAGCGTCGAGAGCCGTCAGCCAGCCATGAGCGTCGAGAGCCGTCAGCCAGCCATGAGCGTCGAGAGCCGTCAGCCAGCCATGAGCGTCGAGAGCCGTCAGCCAGCCATGAGCGTCGAGAGCCGTCAGCCAGCCATGAGCGTCGAGAGCCGTCAGCCAGCCATGAGCGTCGAGAGCCGTCAGCCAGCCATGAGCGTCGAGAGCCGTCAGCCAGCCATGAGCGTCGAGAGCCGTCAGTCAGCCATGAGCTGCCCTTCAGCCAGAAAAGGCTATATACCCAGAACTGCCCCTCAGTCCAGAGCTGTCTCTCTGTCCGGAGCTGCCTTTCAGTCCGGAGTTGCCCCTCTATCATGATCTCCCTCTCTATCTTGATCTACCTCTTTATTCTGATCTATCCCTCTGTCTTGTGCTATCCCTCGGTCTTGATCTATCTCTCTGTCCCGGTGCTGTCCCTGTCATTGATGTTACTAAGGGGATTTTGTGGGGGTAAAATGAGGGTGGACATTCTTAGGGGGAGATGGAGGCTAGGATGGATTATGGTGGGGTGGGGACCTCGCCCGGAGCCTGAGCCACCACCGTGGTCAGATGCCCACCCAGACCCTCCCCTAGACTTTGTGCTGGTGCGCCCGGAGTTCGCACCTTATGGGGGGGGTTATGTCACGTTCCTGACCTATTTCTGTTAGTTTGTTATGTGTGTTAGTTGGTCAGGACGTGAGGTTGGGTGGGCATTCTATGTTTTCTGTTTCTGTGTTGGTTTTGGGTTGCCTGGTATGGCTCTTAATTAGAGGCAGGTGTTTGGCGTTCCTCTAATTAAGAGTCATATTTAGGTAGGCGTTGTCACAGTGTTCGTTGTGGGTGATTGTCTTCCGTGTCTGTGTCTGTACACCACGCGGGACTGTTTACGGTTTGTTCGGTTTGTGTAGTCTATGTTACCTATTCGTGCGTTCTTCTTGTTTTATGTAAGTTCGTCGTTTAGGTCTGTCTACACCGTTTGTTGTTTTTGTTTGTTTAATCAAGTTCGTGTTTTCGTTAAATAAATATGTCTGTTCTCTACGCTGCGCCTTGGTTCCCTCAATACTCCTCCTCTTCCGAAGATGAAGAGGAGGAGGAATGCCGTTACAGGAATGTCCAGATGCTCCAGATACTCAACCAGTCTAAAGAAGGCCAGTGTTTTTGCTTCTTTAATCAGGACAACAGTTTTCAGCTGTGCTAACATAATTGCCAAAGGGTTTTCTAATGATCAATTTGCCTTTTAAAATGATAAACTTGGATTAGCTAACACAACGTGCCATTGGAACACGGTTGATGGTTGCTGATAATGGGCCTCTGTATGCTTATGTAGATATTCCATAAAAAAATCTGCTGTTTCCAGCAACAATAGTCATTTACAACATTAACAATGTCTACACTGTATTTCTGATCAGTTTGATGTTACTTTAATGGACAAAAAATATACTTTTCTATCAAAAACAAGAACATTTCTAAGTGACCCCAAACTTTTGAACGGTAGTGTATGTATTTATATGGATGTATATATTTACCCCAAAAAATATATGGTGGATTGGGAGTGATGCAGACAATTACATTGATGGAAGCAACAATCTATCCGCAATATTAAAGCGGCTCCACCCTCTAAACCTTTTTAAATAATAATAAAAAATAAAATAAAAAATAGATTCTGTTGCATCTCATTGTGAAGAAAAAGTAACATAGGCCCATTTCACTTCCTTGTTGTGAACCCAATCTGACCCAGTCAGGGTCATGTTCAGTCGGTGGAAAACCAATGAAACGATGAAACGGATTGAAACGGTGAGGCAGCCTACTATCTGAACTTGTCCATTGTGTTAACTTCTTGACGCTAGGAGGCAGAATTTTTATGTTTGGAAAATAACGTTCTCAATGTTAACGGACTATTTCTCAGGCCCAGATGCTAGAATATGCATATAATTGACAGATTAGGATAGAAAACACTCTAAAACTTCCAAAACTGTCCAAATATTGTCCGTGAGTATAACAGAACTGATTTTGCAGGCGAAAACCTGAGGAAATCCAACCCGGAAGTGCCTTTTATTTTGAAAGATCCCTGTTCCATTGCCTGCCTATCCTCCATTTAAAGGGATATCAACCAGATTCCTTTTCCAATGGCTTCCACAAGTTGTGAACAGGCTTTAGACATAGTTTCAAGCTTTAATTCTGAAAAATGAGCGAGATTTATCAAAACGCGTCAGTGGATGGCCAGGTGTCCTTTGATTAGTTCATGCGTGCGAAAGTTGTTGCTCGACATTTTCTTTCTCTCTAGTATTGAATAGTTTACAGTCCGGTTTAAATATGATCGATTAGTTATGTTAAAAACAACCTGAGGATTGATTATAAAAAACATGTTTCTACGAACTTTACGGAAACTATTTGGAATTTTCGTCTGCCCTTCATGACTGCTGGATCCTGTTGATTTCTGAACATAACGCACCAACCAAATGAAGGTTTTTGGATATAAAAATAATATTTATCGAACAAAAGGAACATTTATTGTGTAACTGGGAGTCTCGTGAGTGCAAACATCCGAAGATCATCAAAGGTAAGCGATTCATTTTATTGCTTTTCGGACTTTCGTGACCAATCTACATTTCTGCTAGCTGTTCGTAATGTTTTGTCTAGTGATGAATAAACTCACAAACGCTTGGATTGCTTTCGCTGTAAAGCATATTTTCAAAATCTGACACGATAGATGGATTAACAACAAGCTAAGCTGTGTTTTGGTATATTTCACTTGTGATTTCATGAAAATAAATATTTTTTTTTATTTTTTTTATTTGGCGCTCTGCAATTCAGCATTTTTTTCACGAAGATAATCCCGTTGAAGGGATCCATGAGCCAAGAGGTTTTTAAGTTGAGTTAGTAATTGAAATCACCTTTGTGGATGGAAAGTGCTGTATTTGCATATTTTCTATCACGGCAAGATTGAGATGACCTATTCCCTTGCCCCTTTATTTCCCATACCCCCCCCCCTCTCTCGCATTCTCTCAAAGCCTCTCTCTCTCACACTCTCACTCTCGCTCTCTTTCTGTGTGTGTGAGAAACTGGCTGTGTACCAGCTATTCAAGCTGGATGAATTACACAATAAAATGCACTATTCAACCCACACTCTTTTTTACCTCTCTTTCTTTCTCTTCTTTCTCTCTCTCCATCCATCCCATGTGTGAGGGAGATTTGGTCCATTGTGCAGAGGTGCTTATACAAGGCCATGGCCTCTCCATATGGCAGCAGGCAGGCCATTAATGATTACCTGGAGCCTCACGTCCGTTCTCTAACACAGAACAGAACACATTAGCATTCTTCTGTTCTAACATTAGTATTCTATCTGAACAGGGACATTTGTTCAGGGGCTTCTGGTGTTCAAGGGCCGTATAATGGATATTAGGTATAGGAAAACAGGTATGCGTCATCAACGATGAGGCACATTTTTTTTAGCGACGACCACTGTACAAACCCTATGACTTTAATCATTAAACCCTCACTAAACCCTCTCTCTGGCTAGGACATTATAGACAAACTCTGCGTGACTTTTACTGCTGAGGTAGGCCACCATCCCCCATCTCAGCCTGACCCCATTGTCCAGTGGCATAGGCCACTTCCCACCTCTATGTTAGGGACTAGGTTGCCAGGTTACTAAGTCAGCTGACCTGGTCAGCCAATCACAGGCCATATCTGGTGGAGTAACATCTCCATATTCCTGCCTGTTCTTTAGTTGGACACAGGGCTGCAGAGAGACAACAGGCTAGAAGAACTCTGCACCACCTCAACACAACTCACCACAGGACCCTTCCTAGAAGGACAGGCCTCCACCCTGGACCTCCTAACCATGTGTAAGTGAGTGAATGCAGTGAATGGACAAAAGGTGAAATGGGTCCGTACTCAAAAAGATGTTGCATAAAGCTTACTTCCTTTTTGTTGTTTTACTGCATCAGGGATAGTGTACACAGACGCTTCGGCTTTGCAGCCTTCTTCAGCGTGTAGGTACAATTTTATTTGAGTTAAAAACAGCATTTGTAAGGAACAACTGATGAGCAGCAGGTGCTTCTAATCAGGGTTGCCACTCATCTGCCAATCAGGGATTTGGCTTTTCTGGTCCACCTGTATACAAGTTAGTCACAAAGAAATACCCAATTATAGGGTATGGGAGCGGGCACAAAGGGAAATTCATGAATCGATTGACTTACAGTAGTCGTCTGCTCACTTAGTCGTCTGCTCACATATATATTCATCAGATGGCTTGCCACAAAGGACATCAGGCTCAGCCGTTCATAAATATGTGGGACTGACTCATAAACTACATGCAAAATCTGATATGGACAGTGTTCTTGTGTAACAGTCTCAATTTGGCCTGTAGGAAGGAGCTTAAATCTAGTTACTTGTTAAAACTGTGTAGAGATATAGAATTCAATATATATATCCACATGGCTTCTCTTTTGAGTAATTTGTTGCTGGAATCAGCTCCTCTGCGTGGTGGATTAACGCAACACAATTCATTAAAATAATGATTTTGTTCTATAAAGTGTCTCGTAATTGGCGAGCTGAAATCTTTTTGTGTGAATGACCATAAAACCACTATCACTAAACACTGTCACTTTCACGTAGTCCACTTCCTGTTTGCTGTGTGTGTGCCTGTCTTGTGTGGCAATAAACGTGTTCTGTACACCTGTCTCCTACTGGTCATTTCTGTCCTCTTACCAGGATGCTGGGACAGTTGCACCTATAATCTAAACCAGCGCCTCTATCAGAGACCGCTACATGGTGGCGCTCTTTTTAAACCACTAAAGGTAAAGAAATATTCAGAACATTGGAAAACCCATTCACTTACATCACAGGCTGGCTAACGTTAGCTATGCTTTATTTAACCAGGTAGGCCAGTTGAGAACAAGTTCTCATTTACAACTGCGACCTGGACAAGATAAAGCAAAGCAGTGCGACAAAAACAACACAGAGGATAAACAAATGTACAGTCAATAACCCAATAGAGAAATCTGTATACAGTGTGTGCAAATTAAGTAAGGAGGTAAGGCAATAAATAGGCCAATAGTGGCGAAGAAATTACAATTTAGCAATTTACACTGGAGTGATATATGTGCAGATGAGGATGTGCAAGTAGTAATACTGGTGTGCAGAAAAACAAAAACAAATATGGGGATGAGGTAGGTAGTTGTTTGGATGGGCTATTTACAGATGAACCGATCAGTATGCTGCTCTGACAGCTGACGCTTAAAGTTAGTGAGGGAGATATAAGACTCCAACTTCAGGGATTTTTGCAATTTGTTCCAGCCATTGGCAGCAGAGAACTGGAAGGAAAGGCGGCCAAAGGGGGTGTTGGCTTTGGGGATGACCAGTGAAATATACCTGCTGGAGCGCGTGCTACGGGTGGGTGTTGCTATGGTGACCAGTGAGCTGAGATAAGGTGGAGCGTTACCTAGCAAAGACTTATAGATGACCTGGAGCCAGTGGGTTTGGCGACGAATATGTAGCGAGGGCCAGCCAAAGAGAGCATACAGCTCGCAGTGGTGGTATATGGGGCTTTGGTGACAAAACGGATGGCACTGTGATAGACTACATCCAATTCGCTGAGTAGAGTGTTGGAGGCTATTTTGTAAATGACATCACCAAAGTCAAGGATCGGTAGGATAGTCAGTTTTATGAGGGTATATATGGCAGCATGAGTGAAGGAGGCTTTGTTGCGAAATAGGAAGCCAATTCTAGATTTAACTTTGGATTGGAGATGCTTAATAATGTGAGTCTGGGAAGGAGCGTTTACAGTCTAGTCAGACACCTAGGTATTTGTAGTTGTTCACATATTCTAAGTCAGAACTGTCCAGAGTAGTGATGCTAGTCGGGCGGGCAGTTGCAGGCAGCAATCGGTTGAAGAGCATGCATTTAGTTTTAATAGCATTTAAGAGCAGTTGGAGGCCACGGAAGGAGTGTTGTATGGCATTGAAGCTCGTTTGGAGGTTTGTTAACGCAGTGTCCAAAGAAGGGCCAGATGTATCCAGAATGGTGTCGTCTGCTTAGAGGTGGATCAAAGAATCACCAGCAGCAAGAGCGACATCATTGATGTATACAGAGAAAAGAGTCAGCCTGAGAATTGAACCCTGTGGCACCCCCATAGAGACTGCCAGAGGTCAGTCAGGCCTTCGATTTGACAAACTGAACTCTATCTGAGAAGTAGTTGGTGGACCAGGCGAGGCAGTCATTAGAAAAACCAAGGCTGTTGAGTCTGCCGATAAGAATACAGTGATTGACAGAGATGAAAGCCTTGACCAGGTCGATGAATACGGCTGTACAGTACTGTCTTTTATCGATGGCGGTTATGACATCGTTTAGGACCTTGAGCGTGGCTGAGGTGCACCCATGACCAGCTCGGAAACCAGATTGCATATTGGAGAAGGTACGGTGGGATTCGAAATGGTCGGTGATCTGTTTGTTCACTTGGCTTTTGAAGACTTTAGATAGGCAGTGCAGGATCTAGTTCTAGTTCTATAACAGTTTGGGTCTAGAGTGTCTCCTCCTTTGAAGAGGGGGATGACCTTGGCCGCTTTCCAATCTTTAGGAATCTCAGACGATACGAAAGAGAGGTTGAACAGACTAGTAATAGGGGTTGCAACAATGGCGGCGGATAATTTTAGGAAGAGAGGGCCCAGATTGTCTAGCCCAGCTGATTTGTAGGGATCCAGATTTTGCAGCTCTTTCAGAACATCAGCTGTTTGGATTTGGGTGAAGGAGAAGGGGGGAGGCTTGGGCCAGTTTTTGCGGGGGTGCAGAGCTGTTGGCCGGGGTTGGAGTAGCCAGGTGGAAAGCATGGCCAGCCATAGAGAAATGCTCTTGAAATTCTCGATTATCATGGATTTATCAGTGGTGACAGTTTTTCCTAGTCTCAGTGCAGTGGGCAGCTGGGAGGAGGTACTCTTATTCTCCATGGACTTTACAGTGTCCCAAAACTTTTGGGATTTAGTGCTGCAGAATGCAAATTTCTGTTTGAAAAAGCAAACCTTTGCTTTCCTAACTGACTGTGTGTATTGGTTCCTGACTTCCCTGAAAAGTTGCTTATCGCGGGGACTATTCGAATCTAGTGCAGTACACCACAGGGTGTTTTTGTGCTGGTCAAGGGCAGTTAAGTCTGGAGTGAACCAAGGGCTATATCTGTTCTTAGTTCTACATTTTTCTTATTTAAGATGGTGAGGAAAGCACTTTTAAAGAACAACCAGGCATCCTCTACTGACGGGATGAGGTCAATATCCTTCCAGAATACCCGGGCCAGGTCGACTAGAAAGGCCTGCTCGCAGAAGTGTTTTAGGGAGCGCTTGACACTGATGAGGGGTAGTCATTTGACCGTGGACCCATAACGGACGCAGGCAATGAGGCAGTGATCGCAGAAGTAAATTTAGATGGCAAGTTGGTCAGGATGATATCTATGAGGGTGCCCATGTTTACAGATTTGGGGTTGTACCTGGTAGGTTCCTTGATAATTTGTGTGAGATTGAGGGCATCTAGCATCAGACACAGGTGGGAAAACAACAACAGTAAGTTGACCCATGCCATGGTGTGATGAGAGGAGAGGATACTGTGGAATGTAGGAGTCTAGCATGACACACACAGTCGCACACATGCACGTACACACACACACACACACACACACACACACACACACACACACACACACACACACACACACACACACACACACACACACACACACACACACACACTGGAGCGTTCTCTACTAACACTCTTGAGTGCTAGCCCAGGCAGGTCAGGTGTCAGTAGGTGTCAGGTGAGGTAGGAAGTAACCAGAGAAGAACAGGTTCAACAGACACCAGCTCAGGTCTCAGCTGTTTAGGTCAATGTTTCCACTCATGCCCCAGCCCTCCACTCAGACAGTACACCTGTTAGTTAGTATGTATTCAGGAACAGGTGAATTCAGGTTGTGAGCCCTGGGGTTTCGTCCCATGGTCAGTTTAGTATAACCTGAATGCAGCAGTTTTAACACTGAGATATTCTTTGTCTTTAGTGATGCTAACATTTAACACAGCCTCCAGACCTGATAGACTGTTATTATTCTGGCTGTGACTGAAACATGTCACACCACAGTTCAACTGCAAGAGGCAATTAAGTACTAATTCATAATTGTTCATTTGAAAATCCAGAAGTCGCATCATGTGGAAAAAAACAACACACATACTGGCGCATGCACAAATATGCCTGTGTGTGTGTGGGTGTCTATGCCTGCGTGTGTGTGCCTGTGCGTGTGTGATGTAGTTGGGGGGCAGAGCATGTCACATGCGAGTCCTTCACATAACCCTGTGTACTTTTCAAGCTCCCCAAAATAGAACTGTACTTGTGTCGCCCCTCAATGCCTCGTTATTTTAAGGGTAGAAGACATGGGCTGTAGGGTGGTTCACACACCATCTCTGAAGCCTCTATCCCTCAGTTCTTTCTTGCCTCGATGTACTCTTTCCTTCTCCTTTCCCTATGTATCGATCTCTCACTCCCGTACCCTTTCCTTTTTTCAATTCTCCTTCTCTCCCTTGCCCTTTCCTCACACGCTCCATATTTGCTGTAGCAGCTGTAATTTCTCTCTCTCTTTCTCCCTCCCTCCTCTCTCTCTCTGTAATATTAGCAGGCCAGTTGGCTGCAGTGTGATTAATTGGTGGATAGACAGACAGGCTTCTGGTTGTAAACAGAGATGTTGTACCCTCCTGTTTGTTTTCCTGCGTTGGGAGACCAGAACGAATCACAATGCAAACTGAACACTGAGCAGCAGGACACAGGTGCTTCAAGCCATACACACAGTTGGTTGGGGATTCAATCTGATTGCGTGTGACAGTCAATGCGCCAAAGGGTTAAAGGTACTTTCCGATTGAGCTGACATCTGCAGCTTTTTACCGTGAATGCAATCTCCACTAATGCGGTAACACTGCCTTTATAAGCCACGATCGGGTTATATCCTATTCTAGGAACACTGGATATACAATAGAAACATTTTGTCTCTCTATGAGAAAAATGATGGCTGTTAACCCTTTCTATTAAGATATACCAAAACAATAAAGGAGTGCCTTTGAATCCAAAGAGCACCCTCTCTACTACCATCTAACATTATGAGCTAAGTAGCACTTCTACCACCAACCATTCCGTACAGAAACCAGCCACGCTCAGCTCCATGTACAACAGTCAGTTAGTGTATAATGTATTTTAGCCCTGGAGGTGGCCATTATAGACTGCTATCCCAGACTGCAGTGCCAGCAGGCCAGCGGTCGACAGAGGTTGTTTTTATTCATGAGTCATGGGCCTGAATATGCTGTCAGTTCCGTCTCGTGACTGACTGGCAGGTGGTGTGTGTATCCTGTTTCAAAGGGGATCCCATTTACACCAACACACACAGTACCTAGTCCGAAAACAATACAGTATGTCAACTAGTAGCAGAAGGGATCCATAGTTTCCGATATATCCATATAAGGGCGTATCGTTACATGACACCTGATACTGTCAGAAATTTGATCATGTGAGGTAATGGACACAGAAATGGCAGTAAAATCCTGAAAATATATCTTCTGTTAAATATAGACAGTCATACTGTATATAGCCATATGTCTATTAGGGCAAGGTGTGAGAGGAGAGAGCGAGGAATTTCAGAAAGAGAGAGAGGGAAAGAGAGATATAGAGAGAGATATAAAGAGGAGAGAGTAAATATAGAGTTTGTCTTCCTACTCTGATGGATCAGGGGTACACTGGATTACTGTTGTTGAGTTCCTTTGCAAACATTTGAAGATGTCCCCTCTAACCCCTCACACAATCCCCCCTCCTGAGGCTCAGTTTGTGGTCCGCATGTCATGTGTGAGGAGTTTGGAATGTTGGTTGCGTGGGCCTGCCTGCTTGGCCAAAACGCCCTAGCAAGCCGCCGACCTAGTTGAAGGTAATAACGCTCACCCTTGACCCTAGTGCCGGTTTTGAATGCAATTCTAGACGTTGTTGGAACCTGGAAGGACGTCTAACTTTGACTTCAAACCAGAGTGATCTCCCTGGCATGGGGCATCAGCTCTTCACTGGCACCACAGCAGCTGTAAATGTGTGTGTGTGTGTGTGTGTGTGTGTGTGTGTGTGTGTGTGTGTGTGTGTGTGTGTGTGTGAATGTGAGAGAGGTACAGAAATAGAGTTGCTGTTGTTGACCAGAGTTGTCCATGAATCACCCTCTGCTCTCCCTTCAGTTTTACATCAACTCTCTCTCTTGCTCTCTCTCTCTCTCAAACCCTCCCCTCTCTGTTTCTGTGTGTGTCTCTCTCTCTCTCTTTCTCTCCCTGGAAAAAAGAACCCAAGACACCACTTCACTGCGTCATCACATGACAGGGGTAAAATAAGAAGTAGCTGCAGTAGACGGGTCTAGGGTATGACCATGATTGTGTCCGTAACTACCATACACCTCTAAAGACACAAACTCCACATAATTCTCCCTCAGGCAGATTGGTTTCTATATGGTTTACAAGCCTGGAAAGATTGCCTTTGAATTCTTTCAGTGTAGCTCATTTAGTGAAATGGGATTCCAGCCCAGCTGAAAAACAGGTAGAGTCAATCAGCTATAAACACTCAATCTTTCCATAAATCGTATTTCCGTTCTGCTGAGCCCAGGGTCCCATGGCTAATACGCCCAAACAAGATGGAAGTATCAGTAGCGTTCACTGTATTGATTAAACTGTCTGATAATTACAGCCAAGGACTCTGTGTTTCTGTAGTGCAACTTTATGTATTTCTTATCGTCCAATTTATAGCATGGCTTTGCCGCAATACCACTTACCAGCACAAACTGTGGATGGTAACAACATAGTTTACCGACGCAGTATGCAGGGGCGGAACTATGCATCTTTCTCGTTGATGCTACAGCTCCCATATGCTTCACATACTGTATGTTTATATACTGTTCTGTAGCCTGAGACTCCATTTAACCACTGTGAGTTGAAGATTAAGTGTGTGTAAGTGTAGTGTTCTGTTGTATACCATCTCCTTTGCTTTACTCTGTACAGAAGGCGGCCATAGGTCACTACAGAGTACAGACTGTCTTGAGGAAACACTGGCTAATTATATCACCACACAATACAAGCTCAGTCAAGCGTTAATATCAAACACACACGCATGCGCATGCACACAGGCACACACACACACGTACACACACACACGTACACAAACACACGTACGCAAACACACACAGACACAAACATATGCACACAGACATACACATATGCATGCATGTGCACACACAAACACACACAAATGCACGCACAGTCGCACACACAGACACACACAAGGACACACACGCACAGCCTTATCCATTGGAACTGGAAATGAAGCCTGATTTGACCCCACGTTTCTGGAGGGGTTCTATAAAAGGGAACACTCCTCCTGGAGTTGTTGATGAGATTGTGTAATGTCTGTGATGTCAGCACTGTGCTCGTCACGGTAACCAGTGACGTTGAATGGCAAGAAAAAGCAGAGAGTGAAACACACACTCAGATGGAGAGAGAGAGAGAGAGCAAGAGTGCCTGTGAGGTAGATCAGTGAGTTGTATATAGCTAAGTCAGTAATCTGTATGGGTTAATGAGCTAAGCTGAGCGTGGTTAGCCATGGCTACTGTTCAGTCTGACTGGCCACTGACATTACAGAGGAAAGCTTCATAGAAAATCCTCAGTGGGACAGTGAGACACACACAAATAAGAATGTGAACGTCACTGACTCAGCATTCATTATGATCTCTATCTCTCATTCTCTACAACTGTGTTGAAACGATAGTGTCATATACTACATTAAAACTAACAACTTATCTCTGTCGTATACATTTATTGCTGTTATATTAGGCAAAGTCAAAGTGCATACACGTTTCAACTCAGTGTAATTTAGACGGAAGTTGTGAAATTGTGTAAGGTCATTTCGATTGTTTGAGTGCTGTGGAGATCAACATTGGGTGTTGTTAAGAAAACAGCTTTTTTTTGTCGACTGGTTTTGCACCAGATAAATAATCAAATTCTCACTGTGTCAGGAGAGACAGAGCATGCAGACACGCATAAAGAAAACAAAAAACATAGCATAATTTTGATATGTTGCTAGTCATCATTTAAAAACTTATGAACATGTTTCATATTTCATATACAGATGTAGGATCTTAATTTGAGCCAGTTTGCTATAGCAGGAAAGTAATCCTGCAGCAACAGGAAATGTGAGTTGTTATGTGGATTATACTTAAAGGACATTTTTGTAGGGGTTGATACATTTCACGTCTGAATTTTCAAAGTGGAAATTACTAACTTCAGACGCCTTTTTAAACCTCAAATACACTACAAGTTTTAAATGTCCTACAATGCAGGAATGTTCTCTTGCAACAAGGTTATCGATTTAAGATCCTACATTTGTACTTATATGACAAATCTTGTGTACATACCAGTATGTCACAATCCCCTGGTGACACAAACAGTAGAACTAATCCTTTTTATGATAACTATGCATCCAATATAACCGCACAAAAAAGCCAGACAAATATCTAAACCAAGTAGCATTGTCATGAAGTGCTTTGTGCCAAACAAGTGACGTAATCACTGGGTTGAACACCCTGATGATAGCTGGTTGAGTAAAATGTCTATTTTCCCTGTGTACGCTCAGTAATCTCTCCATCTCTATACCTCTCCACTCCTCTCCTCTTCCCAATTTTAATGTTTGACTGAAAGCCTAGAGATAAATCCCAAAATAGAAGGGCAGGAGAGAGGGATGAGTGAGTCATCCCGATCATCTGCACTGATGTGTGTGTGTGTGTGTGTGTGTGTGTCAGGGGGGAGAACACGGTGTACCCTGACAGTTTTCCTGGCCCGTGTTCAGCTACAGGAGTCTGCATGCAGCTATGTGCCTCTGGGTCACCGACACTCACGTCCTCACCCCTCTCCCCCATCTCTCCCCCTTCCTCTGTCAGCCTCCCCATCGTTACCCCTTTCAACCCCCTGCTCCCTCTCTCCACCTTTAATTTTTCCATCCCCCTCTACTTACCCCTGCTACTTATCTTGCCTTCTCTCTCCCTCTTTGTCTCTCTATCTCGTTCTCTCTCCGCCGTGTCCTCTAGTATCTGAGTGGTGTAGTGGAATAGGTCATGTGAGGAGAATGTCGTTTGCTGTGCCAAGCTTGCAGGCTGGCGCCGGTAGCACAGAAACAATGCTTAAAACTTTTCCACCAGAACACCACACATGCACGTGCGCACCCACGAACACAATTATGTGAAGACCTGGCATAACCTAAACACACACTCTCTCTCGCTCTTGCTCTCTCTCTCTCTCTCTCTCTCTATCTCTCTCTCGCTCTCGCTCTCTCTCTCTCGCTCTCTCTCTCTATCTCGCTCTCGCTCTCGCTCTCTCTATCTTGCTCGCTCTCGCTCTCTCGCTCTCTCTCTCTCACGCACGCACAACTTCCACCAGCCAAGGACTCTGTGGGAAAGGAACACACTGTTGTAGTCTAACCAGACTCTAACATGGGAGCATGAGGTGTGTTGGTGAGTACAATCTGTGTACCTTCTGTTATGGCCTTATGAAGCTATATGGAGGCCAGTATTAACACTTATGAAGCTATATGGAGGCCAGTATTAACACTTATGAAGCTATATGGAGGCCAGTATTAACACTTAGGAAGCTATATGGAGGCCAGTATTAACACTTAGGAAGCTATATGGAGGCCAGTATTAACACTTATATAGCTGTATGGAGGCCAGTATTAACACTTATGAAGCTATATGGAGGCCAGTATTAACACTTATGAAGCTATATGGAGGCCAGTATTAACACTTATGAAGCTATATGGAGGCCAGTATTAACACTTATGAAGCTATATGGAGGCAAGTATTAACACTTATGTAGCTGTATGGAGGCCAATATTAAAACTTAAGGTCCAATTCCATGAAACCAGAAGGGTGGTCAATTGTTTGAATAAAGCGTCTTTATAATGTATTAAATTACCTGACAGTCCCAAATTGCCCCTTTTTTAAATTAACTGACAATCCCCAAAATAAACTAGGTTAAAAAGGGAAAGAAAAGCCATGAAACAACTAGGATGGAACCTCTAAGCGACGCCTCAAGTTTTTGGTCCATTTTCAGCCCCATTCCACAGTCATGCTTCTGATTCCTCTAAAGTCTACCACTCTCTGTTCTTCAAAGCCGGCAATACCCTCCTCGGTGTGCGTGTGTGCGTGTGTGCGTGTGTGCGTGCGTGCGAGTGTGTGTGTGTGTGTGTGTGTGTGTGTGTGTGTGTGTGTTTGTGTGTATCTCTGCTCAGTGTGATCACACAGAAAGAGGCTGTTCACCTGTTCAGAATTCTTATGTAATTCTACTTCAAAGCTTCTGATCCGAATGCTTCTCCCTCCTCTGAGCCCACTCTCTGGTCCCTAGACAAGACTAATAGGGAGGGGGGGGGGGGGGGGGAGACAGAGGGGTAGGGTAGTGAGTGAAATAGAAAGATAGAGAGAGGGGGGAGAGGATGAATGATGGATGAACAAGGGAAATCAGGGTTTAAGAGCTTTGCTGTTCTTTAAAGGGAGCAAATTATACGTAGCCTCAAAACAATGGGAGAGGGAGAGAGGGAAGTCAGCCGAGATGTGACCATGTAGGAATTAATGAAGTTCTCAGACAGACGATACACCAATGAGGGATTTTACAGGCTAAGAGCCGAGCCTGAGCCCTACTCCTATAATTGTATTTGGATAAAAATGTCATATTCCTTTGCCTCGGATCTATTTTGCTATTATAATTACTGATTATAAATAATGATTTTTGTCATGCAATTATAACTGTGCAAATCCATAAAAGTTTAGTTACATAGGTACTAAGACTCCATTTGTATTACTTATTCATGCTTCATTCATACAGCCTCAAATCAGACCCTATGACACTAGACCAAAGATAGCAAATACGCTATATTATACTGTATACTGCTAATTCACATTCATTGCCGTCACCCAAAAAGAAGAAAGCCAATAAGAAAGCAAGAGGAACCAAGGGGGTCAGCCGACACCTACGGTATGCCTGTGCTTCACACATATCAATTAACTTCAGATCTCAAGGAGTCCCTGGAGGTGATACTGTAAACGCATAAAAACACAAAAAAGCGTTAGGAGGTTATTGTTGTGGTAGCTAGGACGTGCTAGATTTCTCTCCATTCTAAGGCTTGACTGACAGATAATCAACGTAATGAAAATGCTCTCGTCTGAAGAGACAAACAAAACAACACATCTGTGAATTCCAAGGCAAGTGATCCAGAAGCAATAGAACTGTAAGTAGAGGAAAATTGGTCTGTATTAGACTGAGCAGGACCTACAACAGGACAGATAGATTACTGTGTATTAATTGTATCTTCGGTCTCTCTCTCTCTCTCTCTCTCTCTCTGTGACCCCCTCCCTCTCTTTATCTTGTGCATCAACACCAACACCAACAACTGATAAAGCAGATTGCACAAGGCATGGAACAGGAACAGGGGCAGTGGAGATTTAGAGCAAATCTCTCTCTCTTTCCCTCCATCCCCGCTTCTCTCTCTCTGTTTGTGATGGAAAGATTACGTAAGAGAGGAGTAGAGATGGATTCAGGTCGAGGGGTGGAGTGCTGGTGTGACTGATTAGACCAGACACTCAAATGGACAGGCTCCGGCTATGGGAGAAGCGAGCGAGATTAACCTTGTCCTGCCCAGGGCCAGAGGCATGGCTGGTTGTACGAGCTGTTCGGTCCATTCCACTCTGCTGGACTGTTCTATCCTAACCTCTGTGTGTACTGCTCCAAAAATAAACCCCATAGAGGAGAGCGAGAGCAATCATATGCACCCACACAACACACACATATATGCACACACACAGGAACATACACACACACACGCATATGCACGCACGCAGGTACACACACACACACACATATGCACACACGCAGGAACATGCACACACACGCATACACACACTTTGTGTGCTATTGAAATGGTCTCTTTTGAGGTAGCATCTTAGCGCAAACTTAAAGCAAAAATCCCACTAAGAGCCACACTCACTCTCTAATTTCTACTGCTCTCATAAACACCCATACTTAAATATTTCCCTGTTACTTCTGTGATGTGTTTATGTAATAGAGCTTACTGTAGCAGCTTTGTTGATGTAGTCCTTGACTGTTCAGTGGATCACCACGCATGCAAGGCCTGCTTTATGATTCACTCATGCTTGAAAATGCTCTTCAGATGTTGATGAAACGTCACAACTATGCATTTTGACATGCGATTTTAATGCCTTGCTTTATTAAGCTAGTAGCTTAACTACATAAATAAAACCAAATGTCTTACATGTATTTTAATTCACTTCTTTAGTTGTAATCCTTTTCTGGTTAACTAATGTGGTTGTACAGTAACTAAATGGCATAGGGGCATGTTAAAGTGATGTCCAAATCTCGGACTAAGTTTTCACCGGTCATTGTTTCTAGTACTAAAGGTCGAGGGCAGTTGTGTGTGTGTGTGTGTGTGTCTCCGTAAATGTGTTGGCGTATGCGTCAAGTGTGTGCGCCGTGTGTGTGTGTGTGTATGTATGTGTGAGACAGTGTGTTGTTTAGGTTATGCCAGGTCATCACATAATTCCATAATAAGGACAACACCAGTGAAGTGGAAGTGACCATGGGCTCATTAACTTAAAAGGCTTAAATAGTGAGGTCCTTAGGCTGAGTTTACAAAGGCATCCCCATTCTGATTATTTTCCCATTAAGAATTGGGCTGACTGTGTAAACGAAGCCTTATGGTGTCATCTATCGTCTGTGTACACAGAATACATCAGAATACATCAGTCCTACACTGACACCTAGTGGAGACAAATCCTCATTGCATCCCTCTACTGTACGTCAGAAGGTTCTGCGTTATAGCTCGATTGAAATGTAAAGGTAATGTTCGGCCGTTCGCGGAGACTGCGTTCACAGTACACCATGCATATGTCCGCTCAATCTTGAAATTACCTCTACAGTTTAACGAGGATCTTCCGCGATACGGATTGAATTCAGCACTTAGTTGACTTAGGTAATACTGTTAAAATATTATAGATCATGTTTGATTGTTAATTAAATATACACAGCAAATAAGAGGAATTTTATGCGTATTTATGGTGAGTGGGGGGGCGGGGGGGAGTTCTCTACAAACCAAACTCTTTAGGAGCCTTTCCAACAATCACTAGAGCAGGGGAGTCTCCAACATTTTCTAACATGAGAGCTACTTTTAAAAAATGAAACATGTTGTGAACTACTCTTTTTTTCTAATTCAAATTATTTTAAATTATAATCTGTGATTTTTTTTTCTCAAATTAGGTTTTACATTTCCCAAAGTTGTATTTTTCCTGCTGTTGATTTTTCACTCCCAAAATTACAATTGTTCATCGTGATTGAGATTTGATGTTGGATGAGATTGGATGTTCTGAGTCCATGTCAATAGTTAAAATAAATCACACTAGAAGGCCTGTTTTCTGTTGGTCTGGAGGAAAACGAACAAATATATATTTGTAATTCCCCTTTAATTGTGCATCTGGCCCTTAATTGCGTGAGAAATGTGCCGTCTAATGTTGGTTCTGTACTGCTGCTGCTCATTTCATGGCAAAGTTTCCAAACAACAAATAATAGATACATATTATATACTTACTCATGATTGCAGTTAACATTTCATTGAGAAGGTTTTGGAGAAAGTATTTCTGTCAACCCACAAGAAGGTTATCACGTCAACTGGCTACACGCTGAGTGGTTGACAAACTCACCACACAGACAGACAAAGGCAATATTGCTGGAAATGAATAGGCAGATATTGTGTTAGGTTTGGCTTTTTAAGCCAATAGTGGCTAACCAGGGGTGGGATAATGTCAATGATGCATTGATTATAGCAGCTGGAACCTTGCGGTTTTGGATACTTTGTTTCAGACAGTTTGCAATGGAACACATGAAAAATTGCATGTACTTTCGGAATTGTTTGCCGAGCTACTGGTAGAGCTACTGGTAGAGCTACTGGTAGCTTGCGATCGACCTGCTGGAGACCCCTGCACTAGAGGATGCTGTGGAACCAACTCTCTCTATAGTCAGACAACAGCACCAGCAATACATTATACTTAAGCAAAAAGTCCCGAGGGGTTGTGATATATGGCCAATATACCACGGCTAAGGGCTGTTCTAAAGCACGACGCAACGCGGAGTGCCTGGACACAACCCTTAGCCGTGGTATATTGGCCCTATATCACAAACCCCCGAAGTGCCTTATTGCTATTATAAACTGGTTGACAACATAATTAGAGCAGTAAAAATACATGTTTTGTCATACCCATGGTATACGGTCTGATATACAATGGCTGTCAGCCAATCAGCATTCAGGGCTCGAACCACCCAGTTTATAATTAAGCATAACCCTAACCTTTCTTTTATTCTTCATTATTCCACCAAATAGGATTAGGAATGGATCCAATTTGAATCTAATTTAAACTGCACCTGAGTAACATTAGCCACTGTACAGTATATTCTCAGTAAACATCATTTTTCTGCACCTTTTCAATATTTCCTAATATTGCCATACCAGATGAGTTAACTACAGTATCTTTTCAACATAACTTGTCAGTAATATGGCCATACCAGATGTAGATGATGAATCTTGGGGGCCAAAACCACCCTGCTAGTTGATCTGTTCAGCAGACACTAACATATCCCAGGGGAGAATGCAGAGGCAGATAGTCCTCTCTGACCTGTATATTTCTATCAAATCTTCATGACAGGCAATCATGTACATTTTGTTTCATCTTTATCTGTGATGTGCCTCATTAAATTAGAATACAATACAAGTTTATTAATCTCCTGGGGGTAGTGTTCTGTTCTTTCATCTTGGTCCTGTAAACCCACACAGGGTGTGCAGGCTTTTGTACCAGCCCGCACTAACTAATCTAATTCAGATAGCCTCCACACCCTAGAACTTGGCTGGAACAAAAGCCTCCCTGTGGATCCCCAGGACCAGAACTGAAAAATACTGCTTTAGAAATGTTTGTTTCAGGGCAGGAGCATCTGTTACAGCCACATGGCTATGCACAGATACTTGCAACAACATTGGCTGCGTTTACACAGGCAGCTTAATTCAGATCTTTTCCCTAATTTGTAAACAGAGTAAAACCCATGGAATCTGATATTTTGACTTCCTATTTATACCACCACAATATGCGGATCTGAATCTTGATACAAACCTGATCCTCCATATGTGACCTCTGTCTGGACACTCAGATCAGATTTTTTGTTCTGTGTTTTTTTGTTGTTGTTGCACATGACCTGTTGTTACCACGACAACCATCCCAAAAGGAACAGTGACAGAAAATGAGCATTGAATCTGTGTGCTACTTCAGAGGCTACATCAATGTGAATGCGCAAATCTGATAAAGGTCCCATTTAAAACAGTGTGGACAGTCAGAAAAAAAGATTGGATATAGATTTGGGTTCTAAGGGTGGCTGTGTAAACACAGCCAGTGTGCCTATGCTTGAGTTGCAGTGGGCTTTTGAACCCAATCAACCTAATAAGAGTTGCTAATGATTATTACAATGAGAACACTTCAAACCTAGCATACCAAAACATAACAATAACTAAATCAGATGTAGAACAAATCACCTGCAGAGAAAATAGTAAAAACGAGGCACTATTAAAACAAGGTTCACACGTGTTCCTCATATGCCGTCCTTTAATTGGAAATAAATAGTGCTATTGTAGATCCAAACTATGCATTTTTGTTTTTGAAAGTGTTGTTTTAATTGCCGATTTGGAAAGAGAGAAGGATAAAAACATAATTGGTGGTGGTTTTACAATTGTTCTATCTGGCTCACTGGGTACATTGAACTGGTTTAGCCTTCAATAGGTTCCCACAGTGCACACACTGGTTAAATCAACGTTGTTACCACGTCACTTCAATGAAATCATGTTGAACCAACGTGGAATAGATGTTCAATTCACATCTGTTCCCAGTGGGTTGTTCCCTACATGTTCTCCAAAATTCCCATAAATGCTATGTAATTAATTAGTTGGAGTCGATCCAACTAAGTTTGGCTTGTTAGGAGATGAAGTGTATACACAATAAGTGGTTTCTATAGAATGGTATGTATCCTTAAAGAGGTTGCATTTGGGAAAGGTGGGCAGTGGGGAGGAGGGGGGCAGGATGGAGGGTTGCTCAATCGATGGTCTAAGTTTGGCAGGTGGGGGAGAAAGAAACTTGTAATGGTGGGAGGGAGGATAGGTGGTTGGCGGGTAGGGCGGAGGAAGGATGGGTGTCGGGTAGAGGTGAGGGAGAGTGAGTGGTGGGGGGACAGCCAGGAGGGATCTCACTATCTTCCTGGCGGGTGGAAGCTGGGGAGTGGGGGTTGGAATGGGAAGGGAAGGAAGGTGTTCTTATGGTCTTCCACAACCTTTTTATTTTTCACGCATGCTATGATTAAATTGTACCGTTTGTAACATAAAACAATGTACCAAACTTTGCCTTTGTACAGTACCAGTCAAAAGTTTGGACACACCTACACATTCAAGGGTTTTTCATTCTTTTTACTATTTTCTACAAATACCAAGTCCATATTATGGCAAGAACAGCTCAAATAAGCAAAGAGAAACGACAGTACATCATTACTTTAAGACATGTGCATTCAAGTGCAGTCGCAAAAACCATCAAGCGCTGTGATGAAACTGCCTCTCATGAGGACCGCCACAGGAAAGGAAGACCCAGAGTTACCTCTGCTGCAGAGGATAAGCTCATTAGAGTTAGCGTCACCTCAGATTGCAGCCAAAATAAGTGCTTCACAGAGTTCAAGTAACAGACACATCTCAACATCAACTGTTCAGAGGAGAGTGCGTGAATCAAACATTCATGGTCGAATTGCGGCAAAGAAACCACTACTAAAGGACACCAATAAGAAGAAGAGACTTGCTTGGGCCAAGAAACACGAGCAATGGACATTCGATCGGTAGAAATCTGTCCTTTGGTCTGATGAGTCCAAATTTGAGACTCTTAGTTCCAACTGCTGTGTCTTTGTGAGATGCAGAGTAGGTGAAAGGATGATCTCTGCATGTGTAGTTGCCACCGTGAAGCATGGAGGAGGTGTGATGGTGCTTTGCTGGTGACACTGTCTGTGATTTATTTAGAATTCAACGCACTCTTAGCCAGCATGGCTACCACAGCATTCTGCAGCGATATGCCATCCCATCTGATTTGTCCTTAGTAGGACAAGAATTTATTTTTCAACAGAACAATGACCCAACACACCTCCAGGCTATGGAGGGCTATTTTACCAAGAAGGAGAGTGATGGAGTGCTGCATCAGATGACCTGGCTTCCCCAATCACCCGATCTCAACGCAATTGAGATTGTTTGGATGAGTTGGACTGCAGAGTGAAGGAAAAGCAGCCAACAAGTGCTCAGCATATGTGGAAATTCCTTCAAGACAGTTGGAAAAGCATTCCAGGTGAAGCTGGTTGAGACAATGCCAAGAGTGTGCAAAGCTGCCATCAAGGCAAAGGTTGTCTACTTTGAACAATTTAAAATTAGTTTTAACACTTTTTGGTTACTACATGATTCCATATGTGTTATTTCATATTTTTGATGTCTTCATTATTATTCTACAATGTAGAAAATAGTCAAAATAAAGATAAGCCCTTGAATGAGTAGGTGTGTCCAAACTTTTGACTGGTAGTGTATATTTAAACACAAGAGGGTGCATATGAATTACTGAGGGAAAGAGACAGTATATCTTTCAAACATAAGCTGTCAGACTATTATTATATGTACATTTCGTACATTTTATTATATGTACATCTTGTAAATTTCTCCCTTGGGGAACATGGAATTGTGTCTGCCAAGACATTCCACAATGTATAGGCTATCCTTTTAATGGTTTTGCTGATGGAATTGAGAGATATTTGCCAAAGGGGGGACATTATCATTGAGTAAGTGGTATTTATATTGTCATCTAGATCCAGGTGCTTCTGTAAACTGTGTTTTCAGTGCTACTGTAGCAACTTTATATGGCCCCACACAGATTGGTTGTGATATTCGGGTGTACATGCATTGTAATACCAACGCACATCCCAACGGTGGAGAGGACACTCTATTCTCAACATCCGTTGTAATAAGTCCACACACACACAGAGAGATTTGTTAGGGCAACAGATAGCCTAGTGCAGTCTTTCCCAACTCCGGTCCTCGAGTACCCTCAACAGTACATATTTCAGTTGTGGCCCCTGACAAGCACACCTGATTCTAATTGTAATTTAATCATCAAGTCCTTGACCATTTGAATCAGGTGTTTTTGTCACTAAAACAAAAATGTGTGCTGTTGGGGCTATTCAAGGACCAGAGTTAGGTAACACTGGCCTAGTGGTTAGAGTGTTGGGCCAGTAACCAAAAGGTCACTGGTTCAAATCCCCAAGCTGAAAAGGTAAACATCTGTACAGTAAATGTGCCCTTGAGTAAGGAACTGAGCACTGTACAGAGGGCGGCCGTAGATCACTACAGAGTACTGACTCTGGCTAATTACGGTGAGTTCCAAAAGTGTTGGGACAGTCACACATTGTTTGGGCTCTGTACTCCAGCATTTTAAATTATACAGAAAGTGCAGACTGTCAGCTTTAATTTGAGGGGATTTTCATCCATATCGAGTGAACCGTTTACACCACTTTATGTACATAGTCCCCCCCCCCCCCCCCCCCCATTTTAGGGGATCAAAAGTATTGGGACAGATTCACTTGTGTGTTAAAGTAGTCAAAAGTTTAGTATTTGGTCCCATATTCCTAGCACTCAATGATTACATCAAGTGTGTGACTCTACAAACTTTTTGGTTGCATTTGTTGTTTGTTTTGGTTGTGTTTCAGATTATTTTGTGCCCAATAGAAATGAATGGTAAATAATGTATTGTGTCCTTTGAGTCACTTTTATGTAAATAACAACATAATAGTTTCCTAAACACTTCTACATTGATGTGGATGCTACCATGATTATGGATAGCCCTGCATGAATCGTGAGTAATGATGAGTGAGAAAGTTACAGCTGCACAAATATCATACCCCCCCAAAAAATGCAGGACAGAGTAAAAAATAAATAATAATAATCCCTGTCCCAATACTTTTGGAGTTCACTGTATATCACCACATATACAAGGACAGTCAAGGGTGAATATCTCTCTCTCTCACACACACACACACACACACACACACACACACACACACACACACACACACACACACACACACACACACACACACACACGAAATAAGCAAAAGTTTGTTTCTTTGTGACATTTTGTAAAATATTTTAGTTTTGCCAGAACCATTGCACAACTGTTTTTGAGCAAACACACTCGTCAAAACATTGGTTGTCCAGTTCTGTCAAACTTGTGGTAAATCTGAATTCCAACACCAATGTGTATGGACGGGGTCTATGGAAGTGTACTACAGCCTTTGCAGAGAAGTCTGGACCTTTATGGCACAGAACATCAGGTAATGTGCTTGTCCTGCCGTACTGCTGGTTCAATCTCAGCTCTTTGAGTGGGCTGTGAATAGTGTGCAGAATAATTACAGAAGGAACCACAGTACATCTAAAAAATTATCAATCTTTTATTAAGTCAATGGTGAGAATGAAATAAAGCAACAGGTAATAGATCCTGCATATATCTTCCTGATAGATAGCTCTAAAGCTCACCATCTACTTGTCCTTCTCTAAACCAACAAAAGCAGTTCCACTGTAGGCCTGAGGTCCCAGGGGATTCAGCTTGTACTGGAGCACCATACCTGGGGATATCTACTGCTTCCCTCCCTCTCTGGGCTCAGAGCTGAGATGGGAGAACCAGAGGAAGGCAGCAGTGGAGGAACACCCTTGTCGAACCCCAGGCCCAGAACAGGCTTCTGGCAGACCTTGGAAGACATAACTCCTGAATGGGAGTGGACCTGAGGTTTACGGCTTAGCTGCTCTACCCAATTACACAGGAATTGGAGAGGCTAAACAAACACAGTGGAGTTTTTACTATGCCACTGGGGGCTGTGTGTGTGTGTTTGAGGGGGAGGGTGGGAGTCGAGGAAAGAGGGCGGAAAGAGGGGCGAAGGAGAGGAGCGAGGAGAGCGACCAGGGTGGGCTGGGGACACGCTATTCCCCTCTCTCTTTCATCACTCCTGTCAGACAAACCACCCAGGTACAGCACTTTTACTGTATAGACGCACGCATGGTCTCTGTTACTTTACAGTCTGAGTGGCTCATGGCGGTGGAGAAAAAACAACTGGAGAAATGCTGTATCAGGGTCTAACTGCTACCTCGTTTCACCTTTACAATGTATGCATGTGGCAGTGTATATATAGAGTACCAGTCAAAAGTTTGGACACACCTACTCATTCAAGGGTTTTTCTTTATTTTTACTATTTTCTACATTGTAGAGTAATAGTGAACACATCAAAACTATGAAACAACATTTGCGGAATCATGTACTAACCAAAAAAATGTTAAACAAATCAAAATATATTTTAGATTTTAGATTCCTCAAAGTAGCCACCCTTTCGCCTCGATGACAGCTTTGCACACTCTTGGCATTCTCTCAACCAGCTTTATGAGGAATGCTTTTCCAACCATCTTGAAGGAGTTCCCACATATGCTGAGCACTTGTTGGCTGCTTTTCCTTCACTCTGCGGTCCAACACATCCCAAACCATCTCAACTGAGTTGAGGTTGGGTGATTGTGAAGGCCAGGTCATCTGATGCAGCACTCCATCACTCTCCTTGGTCAAATAGCCCTTACAAAGCCGGAGGTGTGTTTTGGGTCATTCTGTTGAAAAACAAATGATAGTCCCACTAAGCGCAAACCAGATGGGATGGCGTATCGCTGCAGAATGCTGTGGTAGCCATGCTGGTTAAGTGTGCCTTGAATTCTAAATATATCACAGCCAGTGTCACCAGCAAAGCATCCCTACACCATCACACCTCCTCCTCCATGCTTCACGGTGGGAAACGTCATGCGGAGTTCATCCGTTCACCTACTCTGCGTCTCACAAAGACACAGCGGTTGGAACCAAAAATATCACATTTGGACTCATCAGACCAAAGGACAGATTTCCACCAGTCTAATGTCCATTGCTTGTGTGTTTCTTGGTCAAAGCAAGTCTCTTCTTCTTATTCGTGTCCTTTAGGTGTGGTTTCTTTGCAGCAATTTGACCATGAAGGCCTGATTCACGCAGTCTCGTCTGAACAGTTGATGTTGCGATTTGTCTGTTACTTGAACTCTGTGAAGCATTTATTTGGGCTGCAATTTCTGAGGCTTATACTCTGGGTCTTCCTTTCCTGTGTTGGCCCTCATGAGAGCCAGTTTCATCATAGCGCTTGATGGTTTTTGTGACAGCACTTGAAGAAACTTTCAAAGCTCTTGAAATGTTCCGCATTGACTGGCCTTCATGTCTTAAAGTAATGATGGACTGTCCTTTCTCTTAGCTTATTTGAGCTGTTCTTGACATAATATGGACTTGGCTGCAATTTCTGAGGCTGGTAACTCTAATGAACTTATCCTCTGCAGCAGAGGTAACTCTGGGTCTTCCTTTCCTGTGACGGTCCTCCTGAGAGCCAGTTTCATCATAGTACTTTATGGTTTTTGCGACTGCACTTGAAATAACTTTCAAAGCTCTTGGAATTTTCCAGAATGACCGACCGTCATGTCTTAAAGTATTGATGGACTGTCAGCTCTATTTGTTTGACACTTTTTTGGTTACTACATGATTCCATATGTCTTAGTTCATAGTTTTGATGTCATTACTATTATTCTATAATTTAGAAAATAGTAAAAATAAAGAAAAACCCCCCCACGACTAGGTGTGTCCAAACTTTTGACTGGTACTGTATACTGAACAAAAATATAAACACAACTGGCAACAATTTTAAAAGACTTTACTGTGTCAAAGTTCATAGATGGAATCAGTCAATTGAAATAATCGATGGATTTCACATGACTGGGCAGTGGCACACCCACTTGGGGGGCCATGGACCAGCCAATCAGAGTGAGTTTTTCCTCATTACAGATTGAAATACTTCTCAGCACATTTGTGGAATTGTGTTGTGTGACAAAACTGCAAATTTTACAGTGGCCTTTTGTCCCCAGCACAAGGTGCACTTGTGTAATGATCATGCTGTTTAATCAGCTTCTTGATATGCCACACCTGTCAGGTGGATGGATTATCTTGGCAAAGGAAAAATGCTCACTAACAGGGACGTCACACTAGCAAACCATGTCATAATGTTTTGCAATTAAAATATCTGTGCACACAATTTGAGAGAAATAAGCTTTTTGTGCGTATGGAACATTTCTGGGATCTTTTATTTCAGCTCATGAAACATGGGACCAACACTTGACATGTTGCGTTTATATTTTTATTCAGTATAATTATAGCTGAAATGTGTGAAGGTATTTCCTCATTCTCTCCTGTAATTTCCCCCCCTATTACTTCCTGCGGTATATTCCAATCATTTCTTTCATTTTATGAAACAGTAAAATATCAAAGTAGAGACAGAATCTAATATTTTATTATATACTTACATGACAACGCAGGGATATGGATATCCCTGTTTGATCTTATACAAGACATCATAAAATATTACACAAAATACAAATAAGGAACATACATTCCAACAAGAAAACAAATTAAGAGAATGTGCTTTGGGATAAAAGTATAAAAGCAAGTCAACAGCAGAGCAAAAAGATTACGGTACAATAAATAGCAACATATCAAAAGGAAGCATTAACGTACCTTATTGTTAATAGATCATTCTGATTCTTGGAAAATGTAGCAATCAACCATTGAGAGAATATATTACAACTTAATCAGGTGCACTGACAACTTAATCATACAGTATATTACACAGACACACTGTCATCGGTTCTACCAGAGAGGTAAGGAAAAAGCTTTATCATCCACAGTGAAAGATCAATAACACGAAAACAAACATCACAACAACAAAAACAATCTTAAAGTAAAGTATATACACAAACATCAGAACATTTTGTTTCTGTGCAGTGCTTCCAAAGAGCAAAAGTCTGCTTGGTCGATTTCCAGATGCACCAGGAGAGGCGGAGGAGGAAAAGTCCCGAGTCTATAGGGAATTAGACAACTAGAGGGTTTGATGAATGTCTCCTCTGTTCTGATACATGCTTTTTCAATTAGAAGCCAACAGTCAGACCACAACAGAGAGCATTGGGATAAACAGACAGGCTGGCAGGGCGCTTTAAGAATGTTTTGTTCAAGTGAAACTCTCAGAGCAAGGTACATTATGTACAGAGCTGTGTTACATTTTTCGGTTTTATTTACTTTCTGCTTTGAACTTTGACGTCTGCGTTGAATGCAATCTTTTGGGTAGGAAAAAGGATAAAACATTTAAATAAAAAATAAATGTATGTGTGTGTGCAATTGTCATCAAAGCACCCCCATCCCTCTACCCCTGGTCTACTGAATGGCGGGGAACTCTTTGAGAATGTCACAGGTGTTCTTAGTGATGACCTCTCTGAGCTTCCGTACCCGGCGTGTGTTCGACGCTCCCACATAGCTGTCCGACTGCAGCACGGCCATGCCGTCCCTCACATCTCCCATGACGATGACCTGACCTTCGCTGATGTTGGGACATTGGCAGTTCCAGTCCATGTTGGTGAAGGTCACCTCCAGAGGCTCCTTGCCGAAGAACCGGAGGCCCATCTTCTCATCCTTCAGGATCTCCTCCACTGTGACTAGGGCTTGGCCCGAGTCCCTCTCCTCCATCAGTCCAGACAACCTCCCCAGGATCACAAAGTCACTCTTACAGAAGCTGGTCACCATCTTGCCTCTGGGTTTACATGTTTTACAGTGGTGGTTCTTAGGGAAGGGGCACATCTCCTCACAGGCCTCTCTGGACTCAAAGTTGTTGTCGTTGCCACTGCAGCCTCCGTAGATGAAGGACTGGCACTGCCTCTGGCTGCTGCTGTAGGCCCAGCGGGGCTCGTAGGCCTTACAGGGACCCTGCAGGCTGGGCAGGCCACAGAGGGCAGACACCTCTGGACCACAGCACAACATACACGCCTCATACGTCTCAAATGGTTTCCTGTTGCTGTTACAGCTGCCATGGGTGAAGGAGAAGCAGCTGTTCCTTTTGGGCTCATAGTACCAGCTCACACTCTCCTTCCCACCACACTCCTCTACCGTGTCAGGGGGCCTCTGGCACTCCTCGGCCTGGCAGTGGGTCATGTTCCTGGGCTCTTCTCTCCTTAGGGGATCTCTGGGCACCACGGTGAGGGCATGGTGGGCATGAGCCGAGCCAGAGGGGTTGTTTGCAGTACAGGTGTAGACACCAGAGTCCTGAGGCTGGGCGTTGTAGATCACCAGCTGGCCAATGTTGGTGACCACCACATTCCCCCTCACGTGATTGGGTCTCATCACAACCCTCTCCCTTCCATCTCCCTCCACCTGGTGCTTTTGCCAGCTAATCTCGGGCCGCGGGTGTCCCGTGACGTCACACAGGAAGCTGGCCGTGTCTCCCACGGTAACCAACTGTTGTGATGAGCTGCTGGCCATGACTGGCGGCTGGGGTTCCGTCGGGAGTGGGGGCGTCTCCTGGAGGGGGGCTGTGGTTGGTCGGAGGGTGGTCTCCAGGGGCAACGGGGGGCTGGTGTTGGGCCAGGTGAGGTGGAAGCGACAGGTGACCACAGAGAGGGCGATGCCCTTGGAGCAGGCCTCAGCATCCATGTAGCACTTATTGTAGTAGGTCATGCCGTCGGAGGCGCAGGTGAAGTGAGGTTCTCTCTCACAGCGGTCCCTGCACTTACACACAGGCTGGCCTTCCCAGATGTCACACTGAGAGCCCTGTTGGGTGCACATGAAGCTGGCACAGGTAGCTTCTTTGGGCATGCCCACTGGACCCTTTTTCCCGTTAACGTCCATGTAGCGTGCCGCCACGCAGCTCTGGTTCCCACATACGTTGGGACAACACTTCTCAAATTTCTCACACTCCTGTAGGGAGAGGGGAGGGGTTAAAAGGATTGGTTACTGTAGAATTTTACATGTTAGAGAAGCAATCGTAAAAATATGTATTAAAAATTATTTGAATAATAATAATGTTTATTCTCATTTAATACAAAAGCAGGTGTTGAGAGACAAATTGCAATGCACTTTTTGAATTATACATCATATAGAATTACAAATTACTCATATCCCATCATGAATTAATTATTTTAAAACCTATAATTTAACAACTTGAATTAAAACAATAATATGTTATTTCTCACTGAGTAGAGTAGGACGTGGTGACAGGGAACACTCACCTGGTCAGATTCGCACTCCCGCATGCAGGTACTCATGGCGTCTACCCAAAGGTTGGGGTTCATCTCGTTGGGGCAGATGCCGGCATGGGAGTAGGCTACTCCGGCTACAGACATGGCCCTGACCCGCTGGTCCAACCACAGAACCAGGCACTGCCCCAACAAGAACCAGATCCACTGGGGAAACAGCATCCACCACATCGCCAGCGTGTACCAGTTTCAAATAAAAATGTAGAGAGAAAAATGTATGTAGCCTATTTATTGATGCAAAAATATAGATTTTTCAATGTCTCCGTCTATTATTGAGGTTTGAAATTCAAAGTTCAAAAGATTTAAAATAAAAAAGTCTCCAGTAACCTACAAGTTCAATTGAGTGAAATTAATCTGTCGAGTTCCTGTT
Source organism: Salvelinus fontinalis (assembly GCF_029448725.1). NCBI lineage: Eukaryota > Metazoa > Chordata > Actinopteri > Salmoniformes > Salmonidae > Salvelinus > Salvelinus fontinalis. Next base: position 29,834,280 of record NC_074694.1, read on the forward strand.
CGATCAGGTATCTGAAGTCTTGAGAGATGAAGATGCTCTATTTATACTTCAGAACTTTCCTCCAAAATATCCAATCGGCTTCTTCCCCGGCGATCTCCTGACCACATAACTCGCCCTTGCTCGCAAGTGACAGTTATGAATTGCTTATGAGATGTTGAAAGAGTGGTAAAGCTGGGCTGGGACTGGCGGGGCACCTGTCTGTTAGAAGAATTGAGCTGGTATCCCCATTTAACCCAGTATGCGCCTTGTATGCACCGGGATACAGACTTGCGCACTGGAGGAAAAAATACGCACGAGTTACTTGGAGAGATTGAAACTATAGGCCTACTTGTATAATCTTAACAAAAATTCACTCTGTGAAAAATGTATTTTCTAAATAAAATACATTTTGTTGATATGTTTTGTAGACCATTTGTTCTTGCGTGTGACTGCTTTTGATGAGTTTTGATGATAGATAGCCTAAGTCTACATGAAACTACCGTCATCCCCTCTAACCGTTAATGCCAATACTTCTGCGATATATAAATAGTCAATTATTTTGTATTAAATTATTAGGGGATGAATTCGTTTATTCATTTGGCTAACAATTACTGTCAATGCGCAATTATGACCTTTGTGGAAATTATCTATTTGAATAGAGAACATATTGACATACTTTTTGCATTTCTTGAATCCGTTTTAATGCATCGACTAGGCCTACTGTGATTTATTTTGGTGAGAGAAGAGGGACTAATAGTGCTTGTCATTTATCTCTATGAGGAACCTGAGTGCTTTTCACATTCATCTCCATCTCCAAGCCCAGAAGTATGAGGCTGGTGGATATCAGCACTCAAATGTGTGTGGATCAGGTATAACACTAGGAGCTGGCATTATTAGTACACACACACACACACACACCTAAAATGTATTTCCATTCAAAATTTCCCTAAACCAACCTTAACACTAATTCTAACCCTAAAATAGACTATCATTAGACCTGGGAAATGTCCCCAGGAGGGATAATTGGCCTTGTTTTACCATCCTTCTGAGGACTAGTGGAGTGTTCCGGTACACACAACGGTAGTAAAACAAGCCAGCTGGACGACTACAGGCAAAGTTCTGCTGAGGACTAGTGGAGTGTTCCGGTACACACAACGGTAGTAAAACAAGCCAGCTGGACGACTACAGGCAAAGTTCTGCTGAGGACTAGTGGAGTGTTCGGGTACACACAACGATAGTAAAACAAGCCAGCTGGACGACTACAGGCAAAGTTCTGCTGAGGACACTGGATGGTGCCCATACTTGTTACTAATGGATATTTTTTAGACTCTCCTTTTGAAAGGGATTACTGTGCTTTGTACACCGTGTCTGTCTTGTCTGTTTCTTTACTGATGGATTGGTTATGATATCCAACCTATGACCTTATAAGGTAATATTGAATGTTTTGTAAATGATGTTTAGCCATGCAAATGATTATGTTCTCCTACAACCTTGATGTCTTATATGTGAATAGAATGAATTATCATGATCATTTGAGGGGTTTAATTGGAGATGCGGCTGTGTACCGTTAAATAGCACTTGTTGTACTGTGTTGTGGGTTTAGTGTCTGCGCCAGACCGTACGTGACTCACGTTGCCTAGCCGTTTGAGATGAAACTCCCTCAAGAACATTGAGCTCCCTCCAATTTACAGTACACACAACACATCCTCCAAAACCTGCCTTTGTGCCGTGGATCAGGCGTGCTTCTAAATAACCCCATCCGTCCCCGTTACAGGGGTTCCTGGAACATTACTTGTTCTTAACACCTTTCTGAAAAACAGCTTACTGCACTTCTGAGAGAAAATATAAAAACGTCTGATCTGTGATGCTCAGAGTTGACACATGGACAGTGACAGCCCAACAACAACAGAGGTGTTACTATAATCCTATCAGGCAGTCTGGTGTCTGCATAATACAGATGATCATTCTTACTGTCGGAGTCTAGGTAGAATAGCACTTTGGTACTGTGATTGCCATCAGGTGAGGCTGGAAATACGATGGACTACTTGCTGAGTTGGATGAACCTCTTTCGTCAGGACAGCTTGATTTACGAACCGAAAGATACGGGGACAATGTTTCTGTCTCTTTCACTGGAGGAAGTCACAACTCAGATATAGATGACCAACAAATGCTTGTCACCAACAACGGCATTGACGTAAAATAAATGTTCTGGGAATGCACATTCAATTCCCTTAGAAGTATCAACTATTCAGGCTGAATTTCTACACAGTCATGCTAATAAGGATACAAGGGCCACATGAGTGCATTTTACTGCAACAAAAGTCGGCCCTACTGTGTATTTAATCAAGCCTTAGCTGCGTGCCAGTATGAAGAATTAAAGTAGGTCTAACCATTGTAATCCTCTCAGACGGATTGTAGCGTTTACAATATGTTTTCAACCAACCAACAAACAAACATATTTTGTTTTTCCCAATTAACAATTCTAATCTACAGTCTGGTGTTCTGAATCAGACCTAGGCTGGTCACATATCATTTCATGAGTTTGGCCACAGGTACTGTCTAGTCACTGGATAATCTAACATCTAGCACTGCAGGTTCAAGTTCAGGCCAGAATGCCCTAAAGCAGTGATATGACACATTTCTGAAGCAAGAGGGTGTGTGTGTGTGTATGTGTATGTGTGTTTGGATGGGGGGATAGATGTGCTGAAACACCCTCTTTCACCAGTCAAAGCAACTCAAAGTGTGATTGATGGATAAAGAGGAAGGAACAACATAATACAATCTGTCACGTACCCCACATAGGAAAGATCTTTTACCTTACATGCCCTCCTCCACTCCATCTGTCATTGACAAATGCAATGTTTCATTTGGAGCCGAAATTAATAAACTCCTGTCACACAGGTGAGGATGGATGGATCTTGAGGCTAAAACAGGTATATAATAACAGGGTGATTCTTTATAAGACATGAAAAAGTCAACACAGGCAGCTTTAAAATGGAATGAAACTCTAAATAGAATAAAATCATTAGACATCGCTCTAGCAGCTAGAATAGGTTATTTAAGGTGCTCAGAACTGTGCATTCGGAAAGTATTCAGACCCCTTCACTTTTCACATTTTGTTACGTTACAGCGTTCTTCTAAAAAAAAATGTTTTTTAAGTCTCATCAATCTACACACAATACCCCATAATGGCAAAGCAAAAACAGTTTTTTAGAAATTTCTGCAAATGTATTCAAACTAAAAAAGATACCTTAGTTACATAAGTATTCAGACCCTTTGCTATGAGACTCAAAATTGAGCTCAGGTGCATCCTGTTTCCATGAATCATCCGTGAGAAGTTTCTTCAACTTGATTGTAGTCCACCAGTGGTAAATTCAATTGATTGAACATGATTTGGAAAGGCACATACCTGTCTATTTAAGGTCCCACAGTTGACAGTGCATGTCAGAGCAAAAACCAAGCCATGGGGTTGAAGGAATTGTCTGTAGAGCTCCGGAACAAGATTGTGTCGAGGCACAGGGAAGGGTACCAAAACATTTCTGCAGCATTGAAGGTCCCCAAGAACAAAGTGGCCACCACCTTTCTTAAATTAAAGAAGTTTGGAACCATCAAGACTCTTCCTAGAGCTGGCTGCCCAGCCAAACTGAGCAATCAGAGGAGAAGGAATTTGGTCAGGGAGGTGACCAAGAACCGATGGTCACTCTGACAGAGCTCCAGAATTCCTCTATGGAGATGGGAGAACCTTCCAGAAGGACAACCATCTCTGCAGCACTCCACCAATCAGGCCTTTATTGTAGAGTGGCCAGACGGAAGCCACTCCTCAGTAAAAGGCACATGACAGCCCGCGTGGAGTTTGCCAAAAGGCACCTAAAGGACTCTGGTCAAGATTCTCTGGTCTGATGAAACCAAGATTGAACTCTTTGGCCTGAATGCCAGTCATCACATTCGGAGGAATGCTTGCACCATCCCTACAGTGAAGCATGGTGGTGGCAGCATCATGTTGTGGGTATGTTTTTCAGCAGCAGGGACTGGGAGACTAGTCAGGATCGAGGGGAAGATGAACAGAGCAAAGTATAGAGAGATCCTTGATTAAAAACTTGCTCCAGAACACTCAGGACCTCAGACTGGGGTGATTCAAGTCATAAGTATTTGAAGCATGTCGCTACACCCGCAATAACATTTGCTAAACATGTAAATGTGACAAATACAATTTGATTTGAGGATCACCTTCCAACAGGACAATGACCCTAAGCACACAGCCAAGACAATGCAGGAGTGGCTTCGGGACAAGTCTCTGAATGTCCTTGAGTGGCCCAACAAGAGCCTGGACTTGAACCCGATTGAACATCTCTGGCGAGACCTGAAAATAGCTGTGCAGCGACATTCCCCATCCAACCTGACAGCACTTGATAGGATCTGCAGAGAAGAATGGGGGAAATTCCCCAAATACAGCTGTGCCAAGCTTGTAGTGTCATACTCAAGAAGACTTGAGGCTGTAATTACTGCAAAATGTGCTTCACCAAAGTACTGAGTCAAGGGTCTGAATGCTTATGCAAATATGATATTTCAGTTGTTGTTTTTTAACTTTTGCTCAAATCTAAATAAAAAAATAAAATAAAAAGTTTTTGCTTTGTCATTATGGGGTATTGTGTGTAGATTGATGAGAAAAAAACGATTTAATCCATTTTAGAATAAAGTTGTAACGTAACAAAATGTGGAAAAGGTCAAGAGGTCTGAATACTTTCTGAATGCACTTCCATTTGGACAGTGAGGCTATACTTAAATGTGGCTCTATATTCCAGTAAAATCAGGATTTTTCTTAATCATGACATTATTAGGATTCATTTAAAGGTGTTGAGAAACATCTTATCCACTCAAAGAAAATTACTCCAGTCATCATTCACCATTCAGCTCCTATTGGGCAAAAAATAACCCAAAACACAATCGAAATAAACTGCAAATACATCCAACAAGTTTGTAGAGTTCTGTCTCTTTCAGTGGAGGAAGTCACAACTCAGATATAGATGACCAACAAATGCTTGTCACCAACAAAGGCATTGACGTAAAATAAATGTTCTAGGAATGCACATTCAATTCCCTTAGAAGTATCAACTATTCAGGCTGAATTTCTACACAGTCATTCTAATAAGGATACAAGGGCCACATGAGTGCATTTTACTGCAACAAAAGTCGGCCCTACTGTGTATTTAATCAAGCCTTAGCTGCGTGCCAGTATGAAGAATTAAAGTAGGTCTAACCATTGTAATCCTCTCAGACGGATTGTAGTGTTTGTAGAGTCATAAGCTCGATGAAGTCATTTCTAGGAATATTGGACCAAATACTAAACTTTTGCCTACTTTAATACACTAAAGGCATAGGTGAATTTGTCCAAATACTTAGGACTTTTTCAAAAATGGGGAGAGAACATGCATAAAGTGCTTTTATTTCTAAACGGTAAAACAGATATGTTTAACAATAGGACATTCTGTACTGTTGCCTCATATCAAACATTTGATTTAAAATCCAAAACGCAATCCTGCCAATTTTTGTTTCTCCCTGACCTAAATTGAACGATGAATGACAGATTGCCTAGACTAGAGCGTGCATATACCTGGTTTACTAAGTCTCTCAATAAAAGAAAATATCAAAATCCAGACACTGACTGCGTTCCTTGACAGTGAGAGTTCTACACAGTACACGTGTGATCTATACTTGGAACACCTGATTAAGTTATCACAGACAATGGTGCACAACTCACTCAATTGTCAAGCTTCTGATAAATACTTTAATCCATCAACTTCCCCTTTGGCAATATAAGTCCTATCAATATCAGATCCTGCTAAAGCAATATGTCTGCAACTGTCAGTGTCCTTACACCACCACCTCCACCTGGGAGGCTTTCAGAAAGCAGCTCTTTGATCCAAAAGCAGCCCAGAAAATATCTACCGTGCCAAAACTGACATATTGGCATTTCTCTGCTACCACAGACATCCTATATTTGGCAATACACTGACAAAGCAGAGAAATCAAGGCCTTAGAAAAACAAGCTTGGCTTTGTTCGATCCCAGATAAACTTCTTGCTTTGTCACCACTTCACTTGAGTTGTTTTCAATCTTGATCTCACTTCTGACTCTAGTGCCCGAGGTGTAATCTCTGTGGTGGGTAGCAAGGAGTGGAGCTCCAAACCAGCTTCTCTCTCATGTGGTTTTGCCCTATAGGCTGAGACGTTACTCAGCATCCTGATTCCTGGCACCCTGAGCTCATCCATCGTCAGCTAAACCAATCACCTGTCAGCGTTTGGTGCGGCTTTTCTGCCCTTAGGCACAGATCTAGGATCAGTTTACTCTCCCCAAATCTTTAGCATAACAATTAGGGGGGAAGCTCTGGAAGCAACTTCATCCTGAGTGACCACATCAACCATCCATCACACTGCAGCAGTCATGACTCAGGTTAATTATAAAAGAGTAAAAATAGCAGCTGAGCTCTCAGGATGATTGTGGGATAGATTCACTTTCATTGCGCAAATATACTTAATGAAATGCTTGACATTTCAAATGACTGTTTATGTTTATTGGGTTATTTTCTGCATTCACGACAATACTGCTACGGAGTCTTTAAAGGGTAAATGTGGTCCTTTGTGGCTCAGTTGGAAAGCACGTGGCACTAGCAATGCCAAGGGGGAACATTTCAGTTGAATGCATTCAGTTGTACAACTGACTAGGTATCCCCCTTTCCCTTACTCAGACAACACCAGCTCCCATCAGTACTGAAGCCTGAGTCTGAGGAATGATGCAGCGTGATTTAAGATCCCCCTCTAGTGCTTAGATGCATGTATTTACCTCACTGGTCGCCAACCCTGGTTCCGGAGAGCTACAAGGTGAGAAGGCTTGGATAATACCTTTTGACGCTAAAATGAATCAAACTATCAATTATGATGGTGGTTTTGGCACCACTACCTCACCTTTGAGTGACAACAGCCTCTCACTTTGCTTGTAACAAGGAGTCCATTGTACTAGTCAGTGAGATATTCCATGCAGAAGGCTAATAGGTTCGCTAAAATGTCAATGTTAATCTAGGCCAGGGCTATTCAACTGGCAGTCCGCGGCCAGATCCACCCCGTTTATTAATTTAGACTGGCCCTTTGATCAATTCTGAACATTAATAAAATATCTGCAAAAAAATCCCCGCCAAAATCCTAAAGTCAGTGCCAAAATGATAAGCACTTTGGTGGTTGTCTATACTGTAGTTTAGTGTTTTGCTTTTTCTAGTGCAGATTATTTTTCCTTCATATAAATTTGTCTCTAGCGTGTGAACGGTGTAAGCTACAAAATATTATTTCTGAAAGCTATGACTCTCAGGAACATGGACCTGCCTTCTGTTCCCTTCTCTGATGCTGACACGGACTCTTTAGAAGGGAGGTTGACAAAATGCACCTAATGACCGAGGGAAATGAAATCAAAGCATACTTCCTTAAGACTGGACTTTGGCATTACCTGATTTGACATATCTTTGTTATTTATTGAGATGCTTAGTTTTCAGATGATTTTAAAATTACCTAATTAGTTTTAAGAAACTTTCAATAGTTGTTGAAATAATAAATAATGCAAGCCTTGCGCCTTCTTTTTCAATTATGATAAAATTATGATTTTCGTAAAAACATTCAGCGACATTTCATTTGTAGAAAAGTGCTTTATTGGTGTGTTGCTTTTTTTATACAGTTCTTCCAAAATAAAAATAATCTCTGGCCCACGTAAGAATATAGTTGAATAGATCTAGGCCATACGTTCTATGTATGTATGCTCTGTTGTGTTGACAGGCCATATTTATCAAACCTTAAGCCACACCATAAATCCTGTTAATTCCTATCTTTCAGCTAAATGTTCTACATTCTTAATATTGTTTTCCTCCTACATTGCTAACTATGTTGCGGTTGTAGTGTATGCTATAACAGAGTAGTTAACATGTACTATGATCTATATGTATATAAAAATAAAATGCTTCACAAAAACATCTAGAAGGCAGTCTTAATGTCTTTCTTGTTTTAATAAAGGCATCACCATCTCTCATATTTTGGTAGTACAGAATTCAAGTTTTTACAGATTTGGTTCACAAAGGAGTCACACATTGAACAGAGCAAACTTCCCAATCAGACAACTCTTAATAATAAAAAGTATAGCTTAAATAATAAAAATGATACAGTACAAAAATAGCTGGATTCATCCTGAAACTCACTCGTGGAAATTACAGTGACACAGTTTTTCTGTCTTTTCTTTTTTAGAAAAAGTAACATTTAAAAAAACGAAAGTTTTTATCCTGGTTTTGCAGCGGACTGCAGAGTATAAAAGGATACATTCACTGGCGCTCTGTGTTCTGACACAAGGCACTATAGGTTTTATGTAGGTACAGGGCTGGGTGTGTAGAGGAGAGGCAGTGCTATTGTGCAAGTCCTGCATCTTTAGCCATACCATAGAAGATTCCTCTCTGGAATAAGAGGTTTGTAGGAGTGTCAAATTCAGCAATCTGTCCCTTGTCCAAGACCAGCACTCTGTGAAGAGGGGTTAGTAGAATGTTTCATAACTTTATTAGGTTTCTGGAGAGAATAAGACCAAACACAACACAATAACATGTCATCTTAGATCAAAATATGTATTTCTATGTCTGTCTGTCGGTTTATGCGTGTGTGCATGTGTTATGTATTGTACATTACCTAGTATAGTCCATGATGGTGTTGAGTCTGTGAGCGATGGTGAAGACGGTGCAGTCCTCAAACTGTGTCCTGATGGTTGACTGGATGAGGTCGTCGGTCTCTAGGTCGATGGCAGCTGTAGCTTCATCCAGGATCAGGATCCTCGTCTTCCTCAGAAGAGCCCTGGCTAAACACACCAGCTGCCTCTGGCCCACACTGAACACACAAAGGCATTACATTATTTTTCAGAAGAGTAAAATATGAAAGACATAAAAAGCTAAAAGAAATATTCAGAGAAGGAATACGTTCTTAAGAGAAAATCCTAATAAAGACATGTTTGCATTCCACATGTTTTCAGTGTTTAATTCCCACCTGAATATACAGGTAAAGGCCTTGTACAGGTGCAAACATGTGTGAATGCAAATGAAAATCAAAGCATGCAGTTGTTAAGTGGTTAGGATTAGGTTACCTAAGGTTCTCTCCTCCCTCTGAACACGCCATCTCCAGTTTAGCCGGCTGGTTGCTGACAAACTTGTTGAGGTGGGACAGTTCCAGAGCCTTCCATACCTCACCGTCACTGTACTTCTCAAAGGGGTCCAGGTTCATCCTAAGACTGCCAGAGAACAGCACTGGCTCCTGGGGAGGGAGAGAGGGTAATGAAGGTGGAGGTGAGGACGGTGTAGGGTGTGTGGGGTGTGTGTACGTGTATGTATGCGTGTGTGTGTGTTTACCTGTGGTATGATGGTGAGTTTAGATCTCAGGTCATGCAGTCCTATCTCTGATATCTTGACCCCGTCGATGGTGATCTCTCCCCCTGCCGCCTCCAGAAGCCGAAACAGGCACAGTGTCATAGAGGACTTACCAGCCCCAGTACGACCCACGATACCTATCTGTAAGGCATACACAAGGCAACTGTTAAATGGCTAATAACTACTGCCCCCCCTCACACCTACGCTGCTGCTATAATGATTATTGATGAGATGTTTTACTACCACTACGCTACTGTCCATTTTTTTCCCATTACCATTAGTATCTATTTATCCTGCTACGGGTCACTATTACTCCCTTTACATGTATACAGTGCATTCAGAATGTATTCAGACTTCTTGACTTTTTCCACATTTTGTTACGTTACAGCCTTATTCTAAAATTGATTCAATTGTTTTTCCCCTCATCAATCTACACAAAAAATGGAAACATGACATTTATATAAGTATTCAGACCCTTTATTCAGTACTTTGTTGAAGCACCTTTGGCAGCGATTACAGCCTCGAGTCGTCTCAGGTATGACGCTACAAGCTTGGCATACCTGTATTTGGAGAGTTTCTCCCATTCTTCTCTGCAGATCCTCTCAAGCTCTGTCAGGTTGGATGGGAGCATCACTGCACAGCTATTTTGTACAGTATATCCGTCTATCATATCTACACTGTCACTCTTGCACACATACTCACCCACCCACCACTTATGCTGCAGCCATACTGTTTACTATTATTTATCCTGATACCAGTCACTTTCTCATAATCCCTGCATATATGTATATAGCCTCCTCTCTTTTTCTTGTGTTTTCTTTATTATATGTATTTTGTATTTTTTTGTTACACTATTTTGATAAGTATTAATGCATTGTTGGGTAGAGCTGACAAGTTAAGCATTTCACTGTACTTGTGCATGTGACAATAAAACTTGAACATTTCCTGCCTTTCTAGGGAATTTTTCCTAACCACAATGCAGATGCTTCTACATCTGCATTGCTTGCTGTTTGGGGTTTTAGGCTGGGTTTCTGTATAGCACTTTGTGACATCTGCTGATGTAAAAAGGGATTTATAAATACATTTGATATGAATAAAAAACTGCACGCTGGAGATGCTCCCATACTCAGTGTAGTTCATCGTAGTTCACCAGTCTCAATTCAAATACTTCTTCCAGCTAAATAAAGGTTAAATATTTTTTTTCTGGATATCTGCATGCTCGACACACACATCAGTGCCAGCTCTGATAAAGTTAACAGAACTTTATCTGTGTATAAAATGTGTATGAAATGTGATGGCAGGAGTACAGCGTTCTTTCATGGGGCTACATTCTATAAAATAGTGTGTTAAACAAGCATTTAACTTGTTCTGATTGGCATATGAAGCAATGTTTTTCACCTCAAAATGAACATCTGCCAGGTGTTTTCTTGGTGTCAAGTTTCTCTGTTCATGTGTGACTGAAATGAAAGCCTTATTGCAGGATCTGCAGTACCAGTCCAAAATTTGGACACACCTACTCATTCCAGGGTTTTTCTTTATTTTTTAAAACTATTTTCTACATTGTAAATATGGAATCATGTAGTAACCAAAAAAGTGTTAAACAAATCAGAATATATTTTACATTTGAGATTCTTCAAAGTAACCACCCGTTGCCTTGATGACAGCTTTGCACACTCTTGGCATTCTCTCAACCAGCTTCATGAGGTAGTCACCTGGAAGGCATTACAATTAACAGGTGTGCCTTGTTAAAAGTACATTTGTGGAATTTCTGTCCTTCTTAATGCGTTTGAGCCAATCAATTGTGTTGTGACAAGGTAGGGGTGGCATACAGAAGATGGTCTTTTACCAAATAGGGCTAAGTCCATATTATGGCAAGAACAGCTCAAATAAGCAAATAGAACTGACAGTCTATCAAAACTTTAAGACATGACGGTCGGTCATTCTGGAACATTTCAAGAGCTTTGAAAGTTTCAAGTGCAGTCGCAAAAACCATAAAGTACTATGATGAAACTGGCTCTCAGGAGGACCGTCACAGGAAAGGAAGACCCAGAGTTACCCCTGCTGCAGAGGATAAGTTTGTTAGAGTTACCAGCCTCAGAAATTGCAGCCCAAAAAAGTGCTTCAGAGTTCAAGTAACAGACATATCTCAACATCAATTTTTCAGAGGAGACTGCGTGAATCAGGCCTTCATGGTCAGATTTCTGCAAAGAAACCATTACTAAAGGACACCCATTAGAAGAAGAGACTTGCTTGGGCCAAGAAACACGAGCAATGGACATTAGACTGGTGGAAATCTGTCCTTTGGTCTGATGAGTCCAAATTAGAGATTTTTGGTTGTTTCAACCGCTATGTCTTTGTGAGACGCAGTGTAGGTGAACGGATGATATCCGCATGAGTGGTTCCCACCGTGAAGCATGGAGGTGTGCTTTGACAGTGTGGGTGCTTTGGTGACACGGTCAGTGATTTATTTACAATTCAAGGCACACTTAACCAGCATGGCTATCCCAACATTCTGCAGCGATACGCCATCCCATCTGGTTTGCGCTTAGTGGGACTATCATTTGTTTTTCAACACACCTCCAAGGTGTGAAAGGGCTATTTGACCAAGAAGGAGAGTGATGGAGTGCTGCATCAGATGACCTGGCCTCCACAATCACCCGACCTCAACCCAATTGAGATGGTTTGGGATGAGTTGGACCGCAGAGTGAAGGAAAAGCAGCCAGCAAGTGCTCAGCATATGTGGGATCTCCTTCAAGACTATTGGAAAAGCATTCCTCATGAAGTGAGAGAATGCCAAGAGTGTGCAAAGCTGTCATCAAGGCAAAGGTGGGCTACTTTGAAGAATCTCAAATAAAACTATTATCTTGATTTGTTTAACACTTTTTTGGTTACTACATGATTCCATAAGTGTTGTTTTGATGTCTTCTATTATTCTACAATGTAGAAAATAAAGAAAATCCTTTGAACGAGTAGGTGTGTCCAAACTTTTGACTGATACTGTATGTCATGTTTAATGTGCTTGTTTCCCTCATCAGTCTACAGAATCAAGGCCTATATGTCTGTTGTGCTCACCTTCTCTCCTCCTTTGACACTGAGGGTGAGGTTCTTAAGGACCAGCTCCAGTCCCTCTCTGTACCTCACGCTGTAGTCACTGAACTCTACGTTCCCCTGGGACGGCCAATCAGACGAAGGCTTCTTGTCCTCCACCTCCCATGGGGCCTAGCAGCATACACAATTATACACACCAATAAGCTTGATACACACTTGAAATTCTGTCCACATCTGCAGAGGTTGAGGACAGCCATATTTAATAAACAAACACACATGCACATACTGTAGCATAGTGTAACACTATAAACTCAATCACATGATCAGTAAAGAGGGTGACATATTTGTTGGGTGTAATAAAAACAAAGTCTGAAATGTACAGTATACTAGTGCCCAGCCGCCCAACATCAAAGGTAGGCCTTATATGGCACATCATATCCAAGATATAGATGTAGTTATACTTTTATTAGTCTTATGGCTGTGATTGTGAGTTTGACTTGGCAGCCAAACAGTCAAAGGAATGTGTAAATTCCAGATTTTTTATGGATTATTTTCCTGGAAAACAGCATGAACAATGTTTCTCTATTAAGAGCAAATAAAACACACTTCAAGCGCCAATTTATGAGAGAAAAAAAAAAGGTGGTCAGTAACTAACAAACAGCAGGCCACAACAACATTTCCACTGTCGCTTTGCCTTGTACTTATGAGCGATTAGACCTGGTTCATTTCCATATGTAATGTACCATTCAAGTAAGCATCGTGTGTATGTACTTTTTGTACCTCAGTCTTGGTCTCAGAGTACTCCTTGACTCTCTCCACGGCTACGATGTTGCTCTCCAGATCTGACGTCATCCTCACCATCCAGTTCAGTGACATGGTCACCTGTTACAAGGAAAACACAGTAGCATGAGAGATGCTTATGGGAAAAAACACACGCACGCCATTTAGCCATCAGTCTGAAGTGTCCCCACTTGCGTTGCTGAATAGCTAGCTTTCGGTGGGTTCCAGGCTCGGTATGAGCTGAATTAGGAAGAAGCGGTAGTCGCCAAGCAAGCAGCGTGACGTCCTTAACACTAGCACTACAGAATCACAGTGGCAAGCAATGGGCACCATTTGCAGCAGACAGTTAAACGGACAGTAGATATGTTGTACTGTACCAGTAGAGCGTAGGACACAGAGAGTCCCACCAGTCCAGGGTTGAGCTTGTCTTTTCCGATTACAGCAAACAGAGCAGCAAACAGTACGATGCAGTTCCCAATGAACTCTATACGCACCCCTAACCACCTACACACACACACACACACAAGACACAGTTAGAGCAGCGAACCTGCCTTATACTGAAAGAAAATATGAAATGCAACATGTAAAGCTCAGGAGGTTGATGGAACCTTAATTGGGGAGGACGGGCTCGTGGTAATGGCTGGAGCGGAATCAGTGGAATGGTATCAAATACATCAAACATGGTTTCCATGTCATTGGTGCCAATCCATTCGTGCCGTTCCAGATATTATTATGAGCCGTCCTCCCCTCAGCAGCCTCCACTAATGTAAAGTGTTGGTCCCATATTTATGAGCTGAAATTAAATAGAATTTTCCATATGCACAAAATTCTTATTTCTCTTAAATTGTTTACATCCCTGTTAGTTAGCATTTCTCTTTTGCCAGGTGTACCTTGTGCTTGGGAAAATAAAAAGCCACTCTAAAATGTGCAGTTTTGTCACAAAACACCACACATGCGTGCAATTGGCATGCTGAGTTCAGGAATGTCCAACAAAGCTGTTTCCAGACAATTGAATGTTCATGTCTCTATTATAAGCCGCCTCCAATGTCTTTTTGAGTATTTGGCAGAACGTGTCCAACCAGCCTCACAACCGCAGACCATGTGTAGCCACACCAGCCCAGGACCTCCACATCCGGCTTCTTCACCTGCAGGATCGTCTGAGACCAGCCACTCGGACAGCTGATGAAACTAAAAAATATTTTGGTCTGTAATAAAGCCCTTTAGTGGAGAAAAACTCATTCTGATTGGCTGGGCCTGGCTCCCCAGTGGGTGGGCCTATGCACTCCCAGGCCCACCCATGGCTGCGTCCCTACCCAGTCATGTGATTTCCATTGATTAGGACCTAATGAATTTATTCCAATTGACTGATTTCCTTCTATGAACTGTAACCCAATAAAATTGTTAACTGTTGCGTTTATATTTTTGTTCAATATACATTACCATGCAAATACATCGATTCGATGCAGTATTAGGAGCACTTATTGGAAAGTGGGACACTCATGTTTTATGTACTTTGCGATGGAACGTGTATGTGTGCCTGTTGAGCATGCTTTCAACATGTGCACCAGTCAGTGGCTATGTTCCAATTCTCAAAATCCAATGGACAGACAAATACTGTACACTGAATGAAACCGTCATTTTGAAGAGAGAATCCTAGCACCCTTGGGATTATTACCAAGACCCTTCAGATCAGAGCAGTAGCCAAAAAAGGGAGCGAGGAAAGGAAGCAAATTAAGAATTTTACATTGGAGTCATTTAGCAGACGCTCTTATCCAGAGAGACTTACAGGAGCAATTAGGGTTAAGTGCCTTGCTCAAGGGCACATCAACAGATTTTCCACCAAGTCAGCTCAGGGATTCAAACCAGCGCCTTTTCGGTTACTGACCCAACACTCTTAAGGCTAGGCAACCTGCCGCCCCAAAGACAATTGGAACACAGCCACTGTCCTCCAGAGTCCATAGTGAATGTACAGTAAGATATAGACACCACCTACCTGTTGGACACTATACCAGGGTAGTAACTCTTCTGGTTCTCATCCACCTTCATGTCACTCATTAGTACAAAGGCATCGTGTCTGCCGTAGGCTCTGATAACACTAGAGCCGGTGACGGTCTCAGAGAAATGGGAGTATATGGGAGACCTGCTGACCGACTCCAGACGCTTTAACTGCCGAGATGTGGCCACATAAAATCTCTACAGCCGTGGGGAAGAGAGACGAGCAACGCATTATATAGTAACTGAACACTGGGATAAAGCTGTGACAGTAAGCAACTAGGAAGCGCACACTGCAGTAACACACGATATATAGTAAGGTCAGGGTTCACAAAACATCTGCAGAGTTCCTTTGACAGACTAATAGATTCATTTCATAGTGATAGATATATTTAATATTCATATTTAGCTAGCGTTTACATTAATTATCATAATGCCAGTTCTTGAACTCTGCGGATGCTCTTTCCACCCGGCCCATTCTACGAAATAAGGTATATTTAATTTGATTATCAAATCAATTTATAAATTATCCAGTACTAAACACATTTGATTACATTTTATAAATTAACACTTCAATTTCCATTAGTGCTTAAATGCCATCATAATATTGCAGTGTACGGTTTGGCTTTTAAACATTAACACATTATTATGGTCAAATTCATACATATAGAATAATTAAAGTCCCAGTGAGCAAGAAATACCCCTTTTTTCAATGATTGAGAGACACATGGAGAAGGTAAATGAAAGACAATGCAGATAAATCAAAAAGGAGAAGGAATATATGCGGATGTTAGATCATGGCGACCCAGTTAACATCGCTGCAGTTCCAGTTAGCAGGCGTCTCACAGAGGCACATGTGAACACACAGAACCCTGCTTACATTCACCGTAAAGAACTAGTTTCAAATGTCTCACCGACAGAAATATATAGAGCCCGACCAATGTTTTTTGGGGGTCAGATTCTGATTTATTAGGGGACAAAACATACTGATATGTCTGCCGATATACTGTTTTACAGCAGGGAAATTTTTTAAAAGTCACATTTTTACTCACTGAATTTGCATAAATTGCCATTCAAAAGTGCAATTGTCCAATAACTATGCTTCAAATGTTGATTTCATACATCGTGACAAGAATGTATACAAATATGTCCCCTCGTTCTGAGAATGACTGCATTTGTTCAGAAAAGCATGAGATGTAAAAATCCTTTTTACTGAATATTGGTTGATGGTTGAATTATCGTCTGATAACGATATAGCTGTAAAAGGCCAATATCGGCCGATAATATTGGTGAACTGATATATCGGTCGGGCTCTATAAATATATCAATTTTCCAACGTCTGGAAACTGCTAGCTACTGTACAATCGTTAAAGGAAATTATGACCAAGCACAAGCCCCAATAGCCCTCAGGGAAACATCCAAATGCAGATACTACAAACTAAACTATTTTTTGGTCGGGATCACGTAATCTCAATAGACCTTCTCAATCAAACTGATTGGAAGGTTGAAAGGAGGTGATTGCTTGTTGATTTCTTGAAATGAAATCAGTGTGCTGCAGGTGCGTGGAGCCAGGACATGGTGCATTTCAAACTGATGAAAATCAGATCAAGAGCAGTCATGTCAATTGATGCTCAACACATTCTATCATTGAACAGCAATTTGAAGAAGCCTTGTGGCTCCTATCAAGTGTCGTAATTTTGTGGGTCAAATCTCCAGACGCAAAAAAAATAAATAAACACATTACAAAGTCATAGGGACCTTAATAAGCCAAATCATCTTAGTGTGTTAGTAGAGATAACAAGATAGCCAAACAGTTATTCACAACAAATGGATGCTAAATGGATGTTTTGAAGTTTAACTGATTAGGATGAGTAATAAACGGCGGAATGAACATTCAGTATTCACTACAGTATTCACTACAGTATTCACTACAGATACCGAACGGCTGCTCACCATCTAGCCCCAGTTGTTGACCGGCACTGATTCAGTCAAATTCTAAATTCAGTGCATCGAATTATCATAGTGAAGCCAAGTCAATGGAATATCAACAATCTTGGTTCTAATGCCATATGCTGAGGTTCCACATCCATATACCTTGGGGTGGTGTGAATTAGAAGAACAGCCGTTCCACACAAACCAAACAACTAGAGATTGGAGCCTTAGCCTACAGACTAAACCTCCACTCGCTAGTCTGCTACTGTATCTACCCACCAAGCAAACCCCACTGCAACACTAAGACACCGAGAATGATGGTCACATCTACCACAGCAAACTGCACACACAACAGCAGAAATCTACCAGCCCACACACACACACACACACGCTGTATTAGAGTTATTAATGAGTTGTGTCCTATTTACCTGGACCCACCAATAGAACACCATTAACGGCACTACGACTAGTAGGAACAGAGGGGTGAGGGCAGAGCATACGATCAGCACATTCACTGTGTACCAGAAAGTGCGCATCCATATATCAATATTGTCTGGGATGTGCGAGTCTATAATGTCCACGTCTTTGCTGAAGCGGTTTAGTACGCGCCCCGTGGGGGTGCTCTCGAAGAAGCCCTGGGGTGCCCTCAGCACCCCCTGGAGCATGTAGAGGTGCATGAGTTTGGCTGCCCGCAGCATGCTGTAGGCCTTGGACAGCAGACAGTTGGCCAGCAACAGCACACCTGGGAGAGGGGGGGGGCACAGGTGACAACCACACTACTGTTAATTGGATCTCTCTCTCTCACTGGTATAGAAGCCTTTGGCAGTATAGAGTAATGACCCAAATATTCACTTCCTGGGTCAAACACTAAAAGGCACTGCATGGAAACCCTGCATACCAATACCCTATAGAGTCGGACAAGAAACAAAAGAACCTCAAACTCTCTAATGTGCGGATGGATACCTGTAGCATCAGACTACTACTTGCCTTTCCATTCATTCACCGCCAGAGGGCAGCAGCACACCAGAGTTCTCATCTTTCCCGTAAGCACAAACCTAAAACCCTCGCCTTTAAATCAGGTCTAGGGGCAACTTCATCCTACGCCACTCTAGTCTAAATCTATGTTCTCCAGCTACAATACATTCTCCACTGTGCCCCTGAGAAGGATGTTGGGTGGTAAAGAAAGCACAGTAGTGTTCTGAGCTCTCAGCTTGATCGCCTCAAGAGGACCAGAGTAAACAAACAACAAGATCAGCTGAACTGAAGCCTCCTTCACTACTGTGTGTACACAGCACCGGCTGTGGGTGAACCAACCCTGCTGTGTGTGTCTGCGCGTGTGGGTAAACAGGCTGCAGGCAGGGCAGGAAGTGCTATAGGGCCGCTGAGAGGGAGAGAGAGGATGTGAATGCATAGTTAGGGGAGAGGAGACAGGGAGGAGAGCAAAAGCTCTACAGATAACAGGAACACAAAAAGCTGCAGAGAAACAAAAAGCCAAAGGTCACAAAAACTGCTCCAACAATCAGGGTGCTGCATGCTGCGTTCAGGAACGTAAGCAACCCACTTTGGCAGAAATTGAAATGAAAAGGAGGGGGGAAAAAACAAGTATTACTTGACACCATAAACTCCTGCCCTAGAGAGTAGAGCAACCAACCATTAGCTCTTCAGAAGAGAACCAATACCTGGACAAAGATGTATATGAAAGCCAGCGGGGCTATGACCACGGCGAAGATGGGGGTGCTGGCCACTATGACTATCATGGTGGAGAGAGAGGAGAAGAAGGTCCCGAGGAACATGAGAACGGTGGAGGGCAGTGCCTCGTCAATGACGTAGATGTCCTTAGAGAAGCGGTTGATGACCCTGCCTATGGGGGTGGTGTCAAAGAAAGACTGGGGGGTGTGAAGCTTGTTGTCCAGGAGGGCATAGTGGAGCTTCCTGGCTGCTCCGATGTTCCCCATGGCCAGGGTGAAGGAGGAGACCATGACCAGGAGCCCTGAGATGGAGGGAGGAGGAAGAGAGGGAGGGAGCGGGGAGATGAGGGTTGAGGAGGCAGTGGGTTCTGTATGTGTCCGCTCTCATGAATGCAGAGACCCTTTTCAATTTCATTCAAATCAAGCTCACAGTGTTACTGGAAAAGGACCTGAGGTGTTGAGGCCGAGGTCCTCACACAAGACCAACCACTCATAGTTAGCATCATACAGTAATAAAGTAAAACATACAATTGTCATATACACAGCAAAATCCACAACAACAAAACCTCTTTGGCACAAATAATCCAAACACCACAGACAAAATGTATGATTGAATATTGAGTACTTTTAGTCATCTTAAGGTGGATAGGTATCCTTATCCTAAAGGTACAGAACAGCAGGTCTCCTCACCTTGTGCCATGCCCAAAGCAGCATACACCCCCACCCTCATGCTGACATTCTCCTGGGTCACGTTCTGAGCTGCGTCATTGGTCCACTGGCTCAGCCAGACATTGGCTCCGATGGCAGCAGCACTCTGGCAGCCGTACAGGAAACAGATGAAGAGGGACAGCAGAGGCCCTACTGCCTTGGCATACTCCCAGAACACCTTGCTCTTCACCTGAGGACAGGGAGGAAAGGGCAGTTAAAGGTCAGGGGTTAGAGATCAGTGGCTCTAAAGCTTTGGCATACTCCCAGAACACCTTGCTCTTCACCTGAGGACAGGGAGGAAAGGGCAGTTAAAGGTCAGGGGTTAATGATCAGTGGCTCTAAAGCTTTGGAATACTCCCAGAACATCTTAATCTTCACCTGAGGAGAGGGAGGAGACAGAGGTTAAAGGTCAGGGTTAAGAGGTTAGACATCAGAGGCCGTACTCTCTCGGAATACACCCGGAACAACTTCACCTGGGGGTAGGAGAGAGTAGAATTCTACATCTTCAATCAAGTTTACTAAACTATATATGCCCATAGCTCTACTCACCCTGCCTGTCTCAGCAGTCTCTGCATGGATGAGTTTCGCCACCTTGGGTAGTTTCTTCTCTGAGTCAGATTCGGCATGCTTCCTCTCGCTGCACAGACGCTTCCGGACAGACCTGCTCTTTGGGTTCTCCAGGTCCCCTGAGATGATGCTGATCTGCCTTCAGGGAGGGAGGAAGTGATTGATTGGTCAATCAATCGTGGTGTATATCATACATTTAAAAAAAATGCTTAACAGCAACTCAAGTCCAAAGCCCCATAAAATATGGCATTTATCTATTAAAGAGGTAAAACATACCGTAGAACTTTTAGCTAAATTAGCAATCCCCTGCATATTAAGCGAGGGCTTGCAATATGAAACACTGCATTTTTACCCAATAAAATGGTTCAATCAAACAACACTTCAACAAACTTTTCCCCCTGTCAGCTAGGGTGACCACATGTTCCGGATTGTACGGGACAGTCCTGCATTTTGGCCCACAACCAAACAATCATGTCCTGCATTTTATCAACAAATTAAAACGCAACTAAATTTACAAAAAAAGGTTGGATTTGGCCCATATTTCAGTCAGACTTCCCATTCATTTGATAAGAATTGACATTCCAACCTGTCTCTTTTGTAGTCACATTGCGCTTATGACAAGATATATAACATAAGGATGTGGTACTGATGATGTTAAACACTTCCCCAATCTGTGTTGAGATCTGATATTCTGCACAGTGCAAGATGAGACGCCAATGTGATATCGTCAACCAGTCACATTTGTCAAATCTTTTCAGGCTAAATTCCAGCGGACAGTTATAACTACTTACAAAATGTGTGCCTCTAACAAAGAGCTAAAAAAGTAAGTCAATAGCTGTATTAGACAGAAAGATATAAGTTAACTTGTGACGCTCTCCATTAGTTGCTTATTCATCATATTTGCTGCTACTTCACTCAATCCCGTTTTAAAAGTCTCCCTTCCTAAATGTTGTACATTCCCTGAGACCAACCAGAAACATTTCCTTCGACCAATATTCCTAGATTTTCATAACAATCACACGTGGTCTCTCATTTTTGCATCACCACATTTTACACGAGGCAAAAGAGGTGCACTTCAATTCATTCGCTTAGTGCAGCGGGAGGGGGATTTTTGTCCGGGGGAGGTGCCCCCATTGACCCGCATTTGTTTGTTTTTTAAATGACCCTACTGTGACATTTTATAAAAACATTGCAAATTGGCATGCAAAATGTCCGAATTGCCGCAGCAAAATCAGTCATTTTGGCCCGCAACTATCACACAAAAAAAAAACACAGAAGAATCCTGGAGGGACTGCCTTATGAACTGTTACAGAGACTTATAAGTACCTTATGAACTGTCTCTTTGCCTCATTGACCACTGGTTCGTTGTCCACCATGTCTGTATGGTTGCTAAGGGCGTCATCAGGGAAGTCTTCTTCTTCGTCAGTCAAAGCCTCTGTGGGTGTTGAGTCACAGTGTTACCGTGGTAATTATGTAGCAGGTGTACACACTCCTATAGGTGTTAGACAGGGACAGCCAACTCTCCTCCTAGAGAGCTACTGGGTATTTAGGGTTTTGCTCCAACCCTACTCTAACAAACCTGAATCAGCTAGTAGCTTGCACACCCAGTAGCCTTCAAGGACACATGTTGGCACGCACTGGTGTAGGGGGAACAGTGGAACCCCAAGGGCATTAACATCAATAGAATCTGCTCTTCTGATTTAGCCCTCAAATTCAAATCTGGACCTTGAAGCCAGTTCCACCGCTTTTCTTCATTTTTCCCCTCTAAATCAGAGACCAATTTAAACCTGGGACCACTTACGGAAGCCCGTCGGAGCGGGGGGGGGGGGGAACAGGTCGCTGACTAGTGGTGGCAATTCAGCATGATACATGTCCATTGGGGTGGGGGCAGGGTAAAATGTCCATTGAGGTGGGGGGGTTAATATGAAAACATTTAACTACACATAAGAAAACATTTGAAGTATTCCAAAGACATGTTCTCACATGATTTCACGTGACCAAAAATGTATGTGGTTTTTCTTTAAGGGACACCAAGTGGGTGCAATTAATTACCAGGTGGAAGTGGAACAGAAAACCAGCATCGTAGGGTAAGATTCAAATACCCCTGTGCTATAGTAACTATAGTAGTTCTACCTGTTGCCTCGTCCTCCTCGATGATGTCCTCCAGGGAATAGTTCCTGAGGAACTCAGCGAATGCCCCATTCTGTTTGAGCAGCTCTTGGTACGAGCCCATCTCCGACACCCTGCCCTCCACCATCACCACTATGTTATCCACCTGCGGCAGGAAGCTGATGCCGTGCGTCACCAGGATACGCGTCTTGAGAGAAAAGAGGATCTGTCATTAAGGCTGGGAATTGCCAGGGACCTCATGATAATAAAGTATTGTGATAGTAAAGTATCACAATACTTAGGTGCCGATATTGGTTGCGATTCTATACGTTACACTATTCTATCTATATGTGTTGCGATTCTATACGTTTCACTATTCTATCTATATGTGTTGCGATTCTATACGTTTCACTATTCTATCTATATGTGTTGCGATTCTATACGTTTCACTATTCTATCTATATGTGTTGCGATTCTATACGTTTCACTATTCTATATGTGTTGCGATTCTATACGTTTCACTATTCTATATGTGTTGCGATTCTATACGTTTCACTATTCTATATGTGTTGCGATTCTATACGTTTCACTATTCTATATGTGTTGCGATTCTATACGTTTCACTATTCTATATGTGTTGCGATTCTATACGTTTCACTATTCTATATGTGTTGCGATTCTATACGTTTCACTATTCTATATGTGTTGCGATTCTATACGTTTCACTATTCTATATGTGTTGCGATTCTATACGTTCCACTATTCTATATGTGTTGCGATTCTATACGTTCCACTATTCTATATGTGTTGCGATTCTATACGTTCCACTATTCTATATGTGTTGCGATTCTATACGTTCCACTATTCTATATGTGTTGCGATTCTATACGTTTCACTATTCTATATGTGTTGCGATTCTATACGTTTCACTATTCTATGTGTGTTGCGATTCTATACGTTTCACTATTCTATGTGTGTTGCGATTCTATACGTTCCACTATTCTATATGTGTTGCGATTCTATACGTTTCACTATTCTATATGTGTTGCGATTCTATACGTTTCACTATTCTATATGTGTTGCGATTCTATACGTCCCACTATTCTATATGTGTTGCGATTCTATATGTTTCACTATTCTATATGTGTTGCGATTCTATACGTTCCACTATTCTATATGTGTTGCGATTCTATACGTTCCACTATTCTATATGTGTTGCGATTCTATACGTTCCACTATTCTATATGTGTTGCGATTCTATAAGTTCCACTATTCTATATGTGTTGCGATTCTATACGTCCCACTATTCTATATGTGTTGCGATTCTATACGTTCCACTATTCTATATGTGTTGCGATTCTATACGTTCCACTATTCTATATGTGTTGCGATTCTATAAGTTCCACTATTCTATATGTGTTGCGATTCTATACTGAGATTTTATTGCAATTCGATGTTCTAATAAATCTGCTTAAAACATGTTGACTCACCATTTAAAAAGAAGATGAGAACAAACTATAGAAGGAGAAATACCTGAGCTAGAGAATTTATATTTGGAGTCATAGAATCTATACAACATCTTCAGGTACTTCTACACCTGCATTGCTTGCTGTTTGGGGTTTTAGGCTGGGTTTCTGTACAGCACTTTGAGATATCAGCTGATGTAAGAAGGGCTATATAAATACATTTGATTTGATTTAAAAATAGTGATACTACACTGTATACATTTTTCCCCCCATCACTTACTGTCATGTTAGTTGAATTATTCTTAGTGTTGCATATGCAGCAGGACAGTGAACATTCAAATATAGGAAGTGACACTCACTATAATAATGAAACAACCACAAACACACTGCACATGAAAGCCCCACCGAAGACGATGTGTATTACAGATATTGAATTTACACACCCAAGTCTGTACATACGTTTCTTATCAGCGCAATAAAGTCGTACATTTGATACTAAACCAACAAGTAGAGGATTGAAAACAATAAACCACAGATAAGCTACCATTTCCTCTATTGTAGGCGAGGACTCTTCAAAATGGGGTTTTACTATGTGAACTAGACAGAATATAGCTCATGTACTTGTCAGTTATGAGGAGATTCCCACTGTTGTCCTTTTTAACATGGCCATGTAGTGCCATACCACCAAATATTGTTGATAATGGACAAGATATCTAACCAGTTAATGTCTCTGCTACCACTCAGCATGTGTCTCTCTTCTTCTGTAGTGTATGGAGAACAGAGCAGAGTGACTCTTCTACTCACCTTGCCCTGCAGCGCCCCCTCTGGGCCAATGACGTGGTCGAAGATGTGTTTGGCCACGTGGGCGTCCACGGCAGAGAGAGGGTCGTCCAGCAGGTAGACGTCTGCCTTGTTGTACAGAGCTCTGGCCAGACTGACCCTCTGTCTCTGACCACCTGATAGGTTGATTCCCTGAGAGAGAAAGAGAGAAAGGAGAAAGAGAGAGGAGAAATAGAGAGAGGAGAGAAAGAGGAGAGAAGAGAGAAAGTGAGGAGAAAGAAAGAAAGGAGGAATAGAGAGAGAGAGGAGAGAAAGAGAGAGAGAGAAAGAAAGGAGAAATAGAAGGAGTGGAGAGAAAGAGAGAGACAAAGAGAGAAAGAGAGGAGAGAGACAGACACAAGCAAATCACTGATCTCAAAATCAGTTGCTTTGTTTGAGACTCGAAGACTCATCTTAGCTCCCAGAACTGATGTCTTTAGTTGTGGGCTAACATGACCTTTAGCCCCAAAAAACAAACCAGGTTAGATTCTATTCCATCTCCCTACCTTCTCTCCGATCTCGGTCAGGTCTCCTCCAGGTAGTACTTCCAGGTCCTGGGTCAGAGCGCAGGCCTCCAAACAACAGCGGTACTTCTGCTCGTTGTAGGCCTTGCCAAATAGGATGTTGTCTCTCAGAGTGGCATTCTGGATCCAGGCTTGCTGCGGGACGTAGGCCACCGAACCCTGAAAGGAGAGGAGGGAGAAAACTCAGTACAGCTGAAAACTATAACTGGACCCAAACAATCAGTCTATCAATCGTTCAATCAATCAATGAAAGCAATTGACCCACTAATCAATTCATCAATCGAGCAAATGCCCCAGTAAAATCAAATCAATCAACCAACCTTCAGTTAGCATAATTGAATTCAGTGGACATACCTGTATAGAGATGTCTCCCTCCATTTTCTCCATCTCTCCCAGTAGAGCTGACACCAGAGAAGACTTTCCACAGCCGACATGTCCTACCACCGCTAGCAGTGAGCCCTGGGGCACCATCAGGTTTATACTGGGACACACACACACACACACACACACAGTCAGTGCATTCTTTCCCTTGAATAGTTATTGTCCTTTGCATGATGCAACTTGCCAACATACTTGTGTAGAGCAGGAGGATCTTGTTTTGCCCAGGTGAATTTCCCATTGACAACAGTCACTGAGCTATCTGAAGGGGAGAATGCATTGCAGTTACAAAAACAGGAACCATGACACAGCATTACCAAACTGGCAGAAACAGAAGGAGTTACAGAAGGAAAAGCAATGACTGTGGAATCCGTCCATCTAAATCCCTTAAGTCACCTCAACTTAAGAGTCTAAAATGTTATTATTACAAAAGCCAAGAGTTATGACGATGCAAAACTGAAATTGATTACATAATCCCTCATAGTTTCTATTGAAAACCTAACCGCCTACAGTAATGGCAGGCAGTGGTGCCATGGTAACGGCCCATGTAAGCATGACTCAGCAGTAACCATAGAACTAGGAATTACAATAGTAATTTAATAGGATCTCTATGGCAGAAACATAGACAATTAGAATGCCTCAGAGGCCCCGTCCCATTAGCTTTCTTCTATACCACCCCTTCATGTCAGTGAAAACCTAAGGGGTATCGGAAGGGCCTAGGGGGTGAAATGAAACCAGCCCAGCCAAGTTTGGGGTGGTCCCTTCTTCAGCTGGTTCAATGTTCACCTGTGGCAGTGTTAGTCCGGTCCACAGACTCTGGGTCCAGCTCATCATGACTCAGGAAGTCCTGGATACGCTTCAGGGACACGCTGGCCTTGGGAGTAGCAACAGAGTCAACACACGCACACAACGCAAAAGCATGCACAACATCCACAGGAGGAATGAAAGAAGTAATAAGAGGAGGAGTGAGAGAAAGGGGAATGAGAGAAGTAGGGGGAAAAGAAAGTGACAGAATTAAAAAATTGAGAGGAGTGAGACAAGGAGAGAAAAGAAGGAGTAAGAGAACGATAGAGCAGGAGAAGTGCCTACCTGTACGATACAGCTGATGACTTGGGGCAACATATTGAGAGGGAACCGTAAGATGTTGAACAGAGACAAAGATACAAAGGCTTTCTCCGCGTCTAAAATGTTATTTTTATCCACAGTCACATACACTGCAAATGTTGTCAAGGCAACCTGAGGAGACATAAAAAAAAAAGAAAAGCTTGGAAATAGATCCTCTACACAGCTCATTGATCTGCAGCTTTCAGTTATACTCTGTCCATATAAAATAGCTAGCTAATAGTCAGAGTTAACCTTCCTTCCCCCATGCAAAGTGATATAGCGCGTACAACAATAATAATATAGGCGTGTGTGTGTGTGCGTGCCGGAGTGTGTCCCGTACTAGGAATGGTGCACTGGTCCATGCCACAGTAGACAGAGCACCGAGGTAGGCCGTCTTGCGGAGCACATTGAGCTCGTTCTGTCTGATCTCCAGAACCTTGTCTTTAAAGGAGCTCTCCCAGGCGTACAACTTCAACACTTTGATCCCGTTCAGAATCTCGTTCATCAGTTTGATGCGAGCGTCCTTGTACTGCATCTGCTCCACCTTAAGAGACAACAGGAGGGGGATGGAGAGAGGGAGGGGGGAGAGAGGGGAGGGGGGTGGAGAGAGGGAGGGGGGAGAGAGGGGGGGGGAGGTGGGAGATATCCTCTGTCCATGTCAAAACAATGCTAGTTTAGAGATGTTTCGACAGCCAAGCGGTCTACGTTGGTAAATAAATGAATGCGTCGGATCTAACAGAGTGTCACTTTTCCTTTTAAAATACCTTACTTTAACACTCATTAAAAAGGGGCTTTGATAGCTGCTCAAAAACAAAAAAGCACAAACATTTCCGAGCAAACTGACAGACCACAGAGTTTTAAGTACAGAGGCGCAAAAAAGGTATAGAACACTTCACTCATCTTTCCACCCACAAGCCAACTAGTTTTAAGAGCAGCCTGCTCACTATAGTACAAACTCACAGGAGATCTTTACCATATAAATTGCAAAATAGTTGGGAAGAGATTTTCGATGTACCCATTCCATGGCACATGGTTTATGAAT
Organism: Salvelinus fontinalis; assembly: GCF_029448725.1. NCBI lineage: Eukaryota > Metazoa > Chordata > Actinopteri > Salmoniformes > Salmonidae > Salvelinus > Salvelinus fontinalis. The sequence continues at coordinate 29,861,851 of NC_074694.1, forward strand.
TGATACGCAAAACAACGCCGGATTCAAAACTTCGAATTTTTCAATTTAAATTATTGTACAAAATTCTTGCAACTAATAGAATGTTATATATATGGGGGATACAATCTTCCCAGCTCTGTAGATTCTGCTGTGAGGAGGCAGAGTCATTAGACCATTTATTTTGGTATTGTCCGCATGTAGCTCGTTTTTGGTCACAGGTCCAGGAATGGTTGAAGAATTGCAACATTTGCGTAGGACTAACGCTACAGATAGCAATACTGGGGGATTTGAAAAGCCATAGTCAATCAATCAATAATATAATAATTATTTTAGCAAAAATGTTTATTTTTAATTTACAATCCGTGGAAGCTATGAGAATAGGAAGATTCAAATCTTTTGTGAAGCATCACAGCACAGTTGAAAAATATATGGCAAATAAAAATCCGAAATGGATGATGTTGGAAGATAGATGGGAAAGGTTGAGTGGAGCTGAAGGGTGGGACTAATAACAAGATAAACAATGTAGGGCATACGGGATCTGTGAAATGTGTATAGGTGCGGAGCTATTGTGAAATAGCACAGTTACAAGTGGAAATCAAACTGGATGGACAACAGAAATAGAGGAAGGACTAAGAACAAACAAGAGAGAACTATTATAAAGTAGACTGTGTCTGTAAAATGTGTATAAGATGTATAAATTGAAGGTAAAAACAGAAATGTTTATCAGTTTACTCCAATTGGGGGATCGGTGGTAGGGTTTGCGGGGAATAATAATAAAGGTATACTCTTTAAAAAAGTATGTATGTCTATGTAGGTATGTGTATGTATATATGTGTATATGTATGCATACGTGAATGGATATATATATTTACCCCAAAAAATATGGGGGATTGGAAATGATGCAGACAATTACATTGGAAGCAACATTCTTTCCGCAATATTAAGCTGATCCACCCCCCAAAAAAAACAAGAAAAAATAAATAAAAAAATAAATAAACTGAGTGTCACTTTTCCTTTTAAAATACCTTACTTTAACACTCATTAAAAAGGGGCTTTGATAGCTGCTCAAAAACAAAAAAGCACAAACATTTCCGAGCAAACTGACAGACCACAGAGTTTTTGAAGTAAAGAGGCGCAAAAAAAGGTATAGAACACTTCACTCATCTTTCCACCCACAAGCCAACTAGTTTTAAGAGCAGCCTGCTCACTATAGTACAAACTCACAGGAGATCTTTACAGTGCTTTGGTGTTTGATCATGAGCATTTTTGTGGTAAAAAGTTGCACACGTTTCTACTTTGACACACTTGGATGAGAAGCCGTTTGTTCAATCTATGAGACTTCTTCATCTTAATTACAATCATCATCAACACCATCCTTCTAATCGTGATCATCACCATCACTTCAACGCCATATCACAAACAATAAGCAGAGGGAGGTGTGTATACCTGGTAGGCTCGTGTCTTCACAGCAATGGCAGCATTTAAGGGGATCAGCAGGATCATCACAGCAACACCAGCCAGCACTGACGGACCCAGATTCTACAACACAGAGATAAGGCAGGATCAATCAACACAACAGAGATGGACCCCAGAAAGACCACGTATGACTAATCAACACAGAGAGCAGGGGTGTAATCATTAGTCGGATTAAGTTGCAAAACGTTAACCGTTAACTTTAGGAACCAAACGGAAGCAAACGGAGTGAAATGAAACAGGGAGGGACCTAGAAACTCGTTTTTGTTGCTAAATGTTTACCGTTTTGAAGTAAACGGTTTCCCTGGCAAAACATTTTCTGTTGCAAACGGAATCCCACTAATGAATACGCTCCAGGCACAATCATTCTGGATCTCATCTCATTAGATCTATTCCCCATACAGTGCACTACTTTGGCTATGGTGGACTAATAAACCCACCTCCATGGAAAGAACCCACCCACCTGCCACAGGAAGTATAGTGCCAGTATGATCTGAAGTGGGGCGGACCACAGCATGTTGAGAAAGGTGGTGAGATCCATGAAGCGCTGAGCGTCCACTGACATCAGGTTGACTATCTCTCCCACTGTAGTTGTACGTTTGGCCGCGTTCGTGATGATCAGAGACTAGGGAGAGAGAGAAAGGACAGAAGAGAAAGACAAAAATACTATTTTCACCACTGTGTGCGTGTGTGTGTGTGGGTGTGTGTGTGTGTGTGTATGTGTGTGTGTGTGTGCATGTGTATGCATGTGTGTGCATGTGTGTGCATGTGTGTGTGTGCATGCTTCTGCTTGTGTGTACCTTCCTGTAGATGGCTCCTATGATGGAGGTGCGGAGCCTCATCCCAGTGACGAAGCAGTACTGGAAGTGTTGGTGCAGAATGAGAGTCTGGAGAAAGGCTGCAAAGAACATGAGGAAGGCCAGGGCATATCCCCACCAGGTGGGAGCTCCCTTCTGCTTCGTGAATGAGATCAATAACCTGGAGGGAGGAGAGAGGAAGATGGGACAGTAAAAACAAAGAAAAACCCTTGAAGGAGTAGATGTGTCCAAACTTTTGACTGGTACTGTATATACAAAATACATAGATTCTGTAGACTGATGAGGAAAACAAGCACATTAAACATGACATACAGTACCAGTCAAAAATGTGCACACACCTACTCATTCAAGGGTTTTTCTTTATTTTTACTATTTTTAACATTGTAGAATAATGGTGAGAAAAAAAAACTAATTAAATAACACATGTAGTAACCAAAAAAGTTTTAAACAAATCAAAATATATTTTATATTTGATATTCTTCAAAGTAGCCACCCTTTGCCTTGAGAGCTTTGGCATTGTCCCAACCAGCTTCATCTGGAATGCTTTTCCAACAGTCTTGAAGGAGTTCCCACAGATGCTGAGCACTTGTTGGCTGCTTTTCCTTCACTCTGCAGTCCAACTCATTCCAAACCATCTCAATTGGGTTGAGGTCTGGTGATTGTGGAGCCCAGGCCATCTGATGCAGCACTCCATCACTCTACTTCTTGGTCAAATAGCCCTTACACGGCCTGGAGGTGTGTTGGGTCATTGTCCTGTTGAAAAACAAATGATAGTGGGACTAAGCGCAAACCAGATGGGATGCCGTATTGCTGCAGAATGCGGTGGTAGCCATGCTCGTTAAGTGTGCATTGAATTCTAAATAAATCACAGACAGTGTCACCAGCAAAGCACCATCACACCTCCTCCATGCTTCACGGTGGGAACCACACATGCAGATATCATCCGTTCACCTACTCTGCGTCTCACAAAGACACGCCGGTTGGAAGCAAAAATCTAAAATTTGGACTCATCCGACCAAAAGGATAGATTTCCACCGGTCTAATGTCCATTGTATGTGTTTCTTGGCCCAAGCAAGTCTCTTCTTATTGGTGTCCTTTAGTAGTGTTTTCTTTGCAGCAATTCAACCATGAAGGCCTGATTCACGCAGTCTCCTCTGAACAGTTGATGTTGAGATGCGTTACTTGAACTCTGTGAAGCATTTATTTGGGCTGCAATCAACTCTAATGAACTTATCCTCTACAGTAGAGGTAACTGAGTCTTCCTTTCCTGTGGCGGTCCTCATGAGAGCCAGTTTCATCGTAGAGCTTGATGGTTTTTGCGACTGCACTTGAAGAAACTTTCTAAGTCCTCCGGATTGACATCTTCATGTCTTAAAATAATGATGGATTGTCATTTCTCTTTGCTTATTTAAGCTGTTCTTGCCATAATATGGACGTGGTCTTTTACCAAATAGATGGGGGGCGGGACAGGAAGAGTTTGTATACATTAACACAACTGATTGGCTCAAACACATTAAGATGGAAAGAAATTTCACAAATTAACTTTTATCAAGGCACACCTGTTAATTGAAATGCATTCCAGGTGACTACCTCATGAAGCTGGTTGAGAGAATGCCAAGCGTGTGCAAAGCTGTCATCAAGGCAAAGGGTGGCTACTTAGAAGATTCTAAAATAAAAACATTTCTGGGTTACTACATTCCATGTGTGTTACTTCATAGTTTTGATGTCTTCACTGTTATTCTACAATGTAGAAAATAGTAAAAATAAAGAAAAACCCTTGAATGAGTAGGTGTGCCCAAACTTTTGGCTGGTACTGTAGATGGGTTTATGCTTCACAGAAAGCATCCCATCATTCAAATACACACTATCATAACAACCTACACAGGGAACACATTTGCACGTCGGCTTTACATCGCAAACAAATAAAACAACAGCCGAGGAGGACCATAAGGACGTAGACCAATCAACATGCAAATCATATTTTTCCTGGAAATAAGAGACCATGACACATTTTTAATGTAGTGGAAACACTGTGGTAGTGAGAATATTTGTTTCAACATTTTAGTAATTTAGCAGACGATCTTATCTGGAGCGACTTACAGGAGCATTAGGGTTAAGTGCCTTGCTTCAATTAGACAGCTCTGGGTTACTGGCCCAACAGCTTAATCGCTAGACTACTACCCTGCCCACATTGGTAAAAACATTATTACATCGTAGCTACTAGAGTGTGCAGCTTTTCCTTTTCTTTTAAAATAGTGTATTTTAACACTCGTTAAAGCTGCTCAAAGACACTCTGTCACTCTGTAAAGCTACAAGGAAACAAACACCCACCCCTATGATAGGTCTGATACAGGAAATACTGATGCTGTACTAAATTAGCTTTATATTCTGATCTTTACTCAGAACTTTATCTTTATTCAGACCACATTCAGCATGTTCATCTGCATTTGACATATAGACTTGGTAAGGCTTCATAAGGGTTTATAATGCTGCATAGTGCTCTATTTACTTGAGGAGCTGTGGGTTGACGAAGGTGATGAGGTCCTGTAGGAGTTTAAATGCAGATCCGATGAGGAAGTAGGGTCCGAAGGCCTTGATGAGGGAACGGAGGAAGGAGGGCTTCTTGGGGTCTTTTTGTTTGGACAGCAACACCTCCACCTCCTCAGGACTGCTCTCCCCCCCTACATGGTTGGACTCTCCCGCTGGCGGAGGTTTGGAGTACAGAGCCTGGGTGGACTGATCCTCAGCACTGTGGAGAGAAGGGGTGGAAATAGGTTCCAAGTAGAAGAAGCATTCATCACATCCAGTTTCTACCCTTGAACATGAAGTTAGCAGAAATACTGTATATTTACACATGAGTTTCTCACACAATCGGAATGTGGAGGGGTTGGATTCCAACAGTCAATGAAACAACTCTCCCTCACACCTCTAAAACAGGTTTGAGCAATTACAGGCTTAGGTCTCTCTTTCCTATCACTTTACTGGTTCTTCTGTTCACTGAAGGAAAACCGGACAGAAGTTGGCAGAGAAACTGAAGAGTAGTGAAAGAGCAAGCGAACATGAGAGCGAGCGAGAGCCAAAGAGAACGTTTGAAACAATGACAGAGGTTAGAGTTCAGCATTCAGCAGACACTCCCAAGCTGGTGTCAAGTGTGTTTGGACAAGATTTATATTTACATTTTTGTCATTTCCCAGACGCTCTTACAGTTAGTGTATTCACCTTAAGGTAGCTACGTACAACAACCACATCTCACAGTTTTCGAAACTTTCCTCAATAAAGCAGCTCTCTGCGAAGTCAGTGCCGGTAAGAAACAACAATTACAACGGTACTGTGGGGCCCATGGCTATGTTGCCTGGAAAATATACACTACCGTTCAAAAGTTTGGGGTTACTGAGAAATGTCCTTGTTTTTTAAAGAAAAGCTATTTTTTTGTCCATTAAAATAACAGCAAATTGATCAGAAATACAGTGTAGACATTGTTAATGTTGTAAATGACTATTGTAGCAAATACACCCGTTAAAAATCGACAATTGTTTTTTACTTTTCTTTCAAAAACAAGGAAATTACTAGTGACCCCAAACTTTTGAACGGTAGTGTGTGTCCACTTTAATAAGCTGAAGCAAAAAGCAGTTTCAGCTAAAAGTTTTTTGCTCTTGAAAGCTTGTTTGACAAGTTTAAGCAGAAAGCTTTCTAGTTAAAGGTTTTTTGTGGTAGCCACCTGCTTTGATAAGTTAAAGTGGAAGACAAGACATTTTCAAAGAGAAACTTTATATAAATCCAATCAATTATTAATATCGTAGGATTGGGACGAATGATAAAATGGTCTTTTATCAGAGAAAAAGCGTCTACTCTGTGTTCAGAGCAGAAAGCAGGCTTAATATGGATACCAGCCAGGCTATGCCAGACAGATTTTCACTCCACTGCTTTCCAGTCACATTCCAGTTTTTTTAATTCACTAGCAGCCTGTTGGAATTCTCTGTATGATGTAAACACATCATGTATTAATGTAAACACATCAAAACACACAATGTTCCATCTGTGTGTTTTGTAACGATTTCCCTCCAACTCATCTTACTGATCTGTGGTGCTATTTCTGTCTTTGATACTAGCATGTTGGCTTTACTACTGTGTTTTCCACCCAAGACCCAAGACCAAAGATGCAGACACTGACTCAACATATTAAATGCTCAAAAGGTGCTGCACAATCCAGTGCTTACTATCCTAACAAGTTTTTGAACAGATATGAGCGATACTGGCTGGCGCCACATGAAAAACACACTTTATCCTTCTCACACATACGTGCACATGTACAAACACAAGCGTGCACACTCAGATCCCATAAAGACAACTTCCTCCCTCAGCTCTCCACAGTACTGGGAATGATGTGAAAGGGCAAACTACTGTTGACTTAGGCTGTGTCATTTGGCTGTGTAACCTTAAACAAGGGAAACCATTCTCTACACAGTCATACTGCTGGGTCAATGTTGTTGTAACAAGTAAAATAAGGAAATAAGGATACTGATTTTCAAACTGTGAAAAAATGTATTCTAACAAAAGAAGTTGTGAAAACATTGGAAGCCTTTGAGATAAGAAGCACCAAATGGAATATGTCCATTACAGGAAAGATTAAAGGAAATGTGGATGCTGGTCTCAAATCTACATTTCTTAGAAATACACACTGAACAAAAATATAAAGCGCAACATGTAAAGTGTTAATCAGCTGAAATAAAAGATCCCAGAACTGCTTATTTTGCTAAAATGTTGTGCACAAATTTGTTTACATCCGTGTTAGTGAGCATTTCTCGTTTGCCAAGATAATCCATCCACCTGACAGGTGTGGAATATCAAGAAGTTGATTCAACAGCATGGTCATTACACAGGTGCACCTTGTGCTGGGGACAATACAAGGTCACTCTAAAATGTCCAGTTTTCGACCAGCCACCCGAACAGCTGTTGAAACTGTGGGTTTGCACATCTGAAGAATTTCTGCACAAACTGTCAGAAACCGTTTCCGGGAAGCTCATCTGCATGCTCGTCATCCTCACCAGGGTCTTGACCTGACTGCAGTTCAGCGTCATAACCGACTTCAGTGGGCAAATGCACACCTTCGATGGCCACTGGCATGCTGGAGATGTGTGCTCTTTACGGATGAATCCCGGTTTCAACTGTACCAGGCAGATGGCGTTGTGTAGGCGATCGGTTTGCTGATGTCAACGTTGTGAACAGAGTGCCCTTTGGTGGCGGTGTGGTTATGGTAAGGGCAGGTATAAGCTACGGACAACGAACACAACTTCATTTTATCAATGGCAATTTGAATGCACAGAGATACCATGACAAGATCCTGTGCCGCATTGTCGTGCCATTCATCCGCCGCCATCACCTCATGTTTCAGCATGATAATGTACAGCCTCATGTTGCAAGGATCTGTACACAATTCCTAGAAGCTGAAAATGTGCCAGTTCTTCCATGGCCTGCATTCCCACCAGACATGTCACCCATTGAGCATGTTCGGAATGCTCTGAATCGATGTGTACGGCAGCGTGTTCCAGTTACACCAATATCCATCAAATTCGCAGAGCCATTGAAGAGTAGTGGGACAACATTCCACAAACAACAGCCTGATCAACTCCATGTGAAGGTGATGTGTCGATCTGCACGAGGCAAATTGTAGTCACACAAGATACTGACTGTTTTTTTGATCCACGCCCCTACCTTTTCTTAAAAAGGTATCTGTGATCAACAGATGCATATCTGTATTCCCAGTCATGTGAAATCCATAGATTAGGGCTTAATCTATTTATTTCAATTGACAGATTTCCTTATATGAACTGTAACTCAGTACAAAATTGATGAAATTGTTGCATGTTGCGTTTATATTTGTGTTCAGTATAATAATAGTTTTTCAGTTTCCTATTCTACCCCCCCACCCTCCATTGCTCCCTCCCTCCATCTCCAATCCCTCCCTACCTGTGAGCCTTGGCCTGCTCCACCTCCCACTCCCGCAGTAGCTTGGGGACGACCACCTCTGAGCTGTCCCTCTTGTTCAGTGACCACAGGTCTTTGGCTTCCAGAGGGTTCTTATAGCCCTTGATGGCCATGCTGGGACAGAGGGACACAACACATTAGTGGAACTTCATGAAGTGCAAGATCCTGGAAAAGGCTTTATCCGTGTCCAGGAAACCAGGGCACAGAGAGAAGACTTGTTTGCGGTTCCATTGATTATTGATCAAATGTACTGATTACTTGTGGGAATAACATGCTTGAACATGAAATAGCTACAAGCCGTACAAATGTATAGGATAAGTCAATCCTGCACCAAGTCATAATTGTTGTACAGTATGTGTTGTATGGGGGAAATCATGTTACCTAGTGAACCACCAGAAGGTCATAGTGGAGAGGAAACCAGCAGTTGATTGAGGACAAGGATTCTGAGGAGAAAATGGCAGAGTAAGAAGAGGTCACAGTGTGTGTGTGTGTGTGTGTGTGTGTGTGTGTGTGTGTGTGTGTGTGTGTGTGTGTGTGTGTGTGTGTGTGTGTGTGTGTGTGTGTGACTCACGGGGTCTGTGTCTATGTTGGAGAAAAGTGGAGGTTTCTCGTTGAAGCAAGAGAGGATAAGCTCGGCTACGATCAGGCTGAAGTAGAAATAGAATGTGGTGAAACGCAACTTGTCTGAAATCTCACTCTGAAACAAGAACAGAGAAAGACTTTATTGACCTGTTGGAGGACATTTTGTTATGAAAGCCATTTCTTAAGGAAGCTGACAGACAATGCACTAACTGTCCTAGTCTCCTAAAGCGCTCTCTTACATATCGATGATCAGTCCCCCCAAACCCTGCTGAGCTAAAAACAACTAAGTCATCCAAAATCATTGCTTTGTCTCCCTGACCACAAGCCATTCAGTCATTTTAAATAAAATATATAAAACACAACTAGGGGCTAATTGGTAGGATCAATGGGATAGTAAATAGCCAGAGCAGACCACAGGACTGATGTTGGCATGGTTTGACCTGGCTTGGCCCCAGTGTAGCTCTGGCTAGCTGTTGGGGCATTAGACTATGTTAGAGTATTAGACAGCCCTCAGTAGGCTAGGTTAGATAAGACGGCTAAGGCCCTGCAGGTCGCTAGGACAACAGTCCTACTATTTCTCCTCTCTCTCGCTCTCTCCACCCAACCTCGGCCCTGCCTAACCTCCAAAACAAACCAACCGTAAGTTATTTAGCAAGGGAAGGAGAGGGAGGGAAGGAAGGAAGGAGGAAGAGGGGGGTGGTAACCATGTTTTGAGAGAGGGAAAAGAAGGAGAGAGCTGAGGGAGATGGAGACATCTATACATTTTAAACATCTCCTTCACCTCCGCCTATACAGTACACGTTAGGGGAAACCCTGATCTCACCTGATATTTGGCCTGTAGGATCTTGGAGCGGAAAGGCACTATGGCACACATCACTGACAGGAACCAGAATATAAATAGAATCCCTGAAGACTGGACCCCCCTCAACCTCTCAAACTGGATCAGAAACAAAGCTAGCAGCTGAGAAAGAGAGGAGGGAGAAAGGGAGAGTGAGGGAGCGAGGCATTGAGTGAACACGATTTAGATAAGCACAGAAACACACAGGGCATGTAAAGGTGAACATGCATCTCAGCTCTACTCTCTCCTTCGCTCACTCATGCATAGGACATGAGAGAGAGAAATGTGAGAGAAAAAACAACAACTTGTGAACCAGCATAGCAACTGCCTGTGAATAACAGCATGTTCACTAGGCTTATTCTACACCTCAGAGCATGCAACATACTGTAAAGGCTAATGGAATACAATGACAATCTAATCATCTACAAACACAACAATCAGGCTGGTCTCATAGACTAGACGTAACATAGTAAACAAAAATCTGGGACACTCAACTTAGTATGTATGATATGTTACCTTGGTATGGTTACATAAGAGGGAAGGTTACTTAAGGCAAAAACGGTGGTTGGTCGTTATGGATGGATGAGCGTATAACGCGAACGTCTAGCAACCCAAAAGTTGCGTGTTCGAATCTCATCACGGACAACTGTAGCATTTTAGCTGATTAGCAACTTCTTACTACTTTTTGATCTACTTTACAACTACTTAGCATTTCAGCTTCCCCTTCCCAATAACCCTTTAACATAACTCCTAACCTTAACCCCAACTTAGCTAATGTTAGCCACCTAGCTAACATTAACGTTCGTCACCTAGCAACCTAGCTAATGCTAGCTACAACAAATTAGAATTTGTAACATATCCTACACAATGCAAATTTGTAACATATTGTATTAATTGCAATTCGTAACATGTCATATGAATTGGGACCGTGCTTCCACCCATCCAGTACATCTACTCGAAGCGTGGTCGTCACGGAGGCTGTGCTTCCTTCCATCCGGGACATTACACAAAATGGTGCAACAATACATACATGATTGATTAACAAGTTATGGATTCAAAATACTGGTCACTAAGCAACAAGACCCCAAAAATAAGGTACTTTTCAGGAAGTGAGTTGAACACTGTACTGTATGACTGTACTGCATGTTTACAACGCCACGCCCTGTTGGTTGTGTACAAGTACCATCGTCATGCCAACCACCAGCGGAGTGACGAAGTAGATGGGTGGCTTTGTGTCCCCCTGCTGCAGCTCATGGAAGGTGCCGAAAAGATCTGTCCAACACACAATCCACAACACCAACCCAAAGACCTAGAGGATGAAAGGGGAGGGGTGAGAAAGAAATAAACCCAAAACTGAGCAGGAGTAATTTGATCAAACCAATCTAAACAAGCTTGAATGTCTGGTACGTTTTCCAGTACTGGTCATTAGCCTGTCTGATAAACATTTCCACTATCGTGCATCAACTAACTAATCTAATAAGGGCTACGAAACAGGATATGAATCTCAGGCAACAAACAGTATTGCATCGAGAGAGAAAGACGGAGACAGAGACAACTGGACAGACAGCGTATGCATGTCCGCATACAGCAGCCCAGTGTGTGGTGTGGTCCCTCACCGTTTTCACTCTGTTAAGGATGGACATCATGATATAACCCTTGTTGTTCCTCTGGAGGTAGAAGAGGTAGGGAGGGCAAGCAAGCCACAGGTACACACAAGGCAGCCATGACAGCACTGACAGCTGGAAACATTCCGGCAGGTCTGGGCTGTCTGTGTGGAGCGTCTGATTGGCTACCTGGAATCAAATAAGATGGATACCAATGGATTGAGACCAATACACTTTAAATGTCAACTCATCAAACACATATCCAGTGGGGCCCAACTGATATTGCGCCCTATAGTCCCTGTGCAGTGCTTTACTTTTGGACAGAACCCATGACATCAATATGGCTCAAAGTAGTGTCCTATATAGGCCTAGGGAATAGTGTGTCATTATGAACTTACCCAGGTCTAGTGTTTGTTCTGACAGAACACCAGTACTGTATATAAATTAGTACTGAACATTATCAGTAGTCAAGCCACTTGCTCCTGTCTGACCCCAGGTCATTTGGGGCTGTCTAACTGTGTGGAATGTCGCATGACATCAGCTGGCTTAGAGGCTGAGAGAGGGACCGGCACACCATAGGTTGTTGCTGTACTTGTTGCTGTAGCCTAGTTACGTAGAAGGGACAGTGTTCATACTGTAAACTTCCAATGCAAATGTAGAGGGGAAAACCACAGCTTGGGGGCTGAGCTGAATCACAGACACTAAGAACTGAGTAGTGAAACTCGAGAGAGTGAGAAGCATCTTGTGATACAGAAACAAACTGCACTACTCTCAAACATCATATTTAATTATAATTATAATAATGACATTTTTAAAGCACTTCATTATACAAGAATACGCTCAAAGTGCATTAAAGATCAAATAGAAATAGTTCAAAAACAAATACACTGAGTATACAAAATATTAAGAACACCTGCGCCGGAGAAGGCGGCAGACGTTTTACGTGTCCCCAACCGATTGTTATTTTTGTTTGTTTATTTGAGTTGTTTGTATATATATTTTTTTTTACTTATTTTGTACATAATGTTGCCGCTACCGTCTGTTATGACCAAAAATAACTTCTGGACATCAGGCCTGCGATTACTCACCACGCACTTACAGAATCCTTTTCCCCCCTTTAACGAGTCTGACGAGCCCGACGCGAACGATATACTGCTTTCTCGGGAACAGGCCCAGATCCCTGTGATTTGCGTGAAGAGGAGGCGGAGAAAAAGGGGCCAGACGGCGGGCTGCCTTCTGAGAATTCGTATGCGATTGAATAAACTCCCACTTCCTTCCATTCTGCTAGCAAATGCGCAATCTTTGGAGAATAAATCGATGACCTACGCGGAAGATTAAATACACACGGGACATTCAAAACTGTAATATCTTATTCCTCACAGAGTCGTGGCTGAATGACGACACTATCAATATACAGCTGGCTGGTTATACACTGCACCGGCAGGACAGAACAGCAGCGTCTGGTAAGACAAGGGGCGGATGACTATGTATTTTGTAAATAACAGCTGGTGCACGATATCTAAGGAAGTCTCGAGCTATTGCGCACCTGAGGTAGAGTATCTCATGATAAACTGTAGACCACACAATCTACCTAGAGAGTTTATCTGTATTTTTCATAGCTGTTTACATACCTCCACAGTCATATGCTGGCACTAAGACAGCATCGAATGAGCTGTATTTTGCCATAAGCAAACAAGAAAATGCTCACCCAGAGGCTGCGCTCCTAGTAGATGGGGACTGTAATGCAGGGAAACTTCATTCCACATTTTTATCAGCATGTTAAATGTGCAACCAGAGAGAGAGAGAGAGAAAGATAAAAATAAATAAAAATGAATAAAAAATAAAACTGGACCACATTTACTCCACACACAGAGATGCATACACAGCTCTCCCTTGCCCTACATTTGGCAAATATGACCATAATTATATCTTCCGGATTCCTGCTTACAAGCAAAAATGAAAGCAGGAAGCACCAGTGACTAGATCAATAAAAATAAAAAAAGCAGATGAAGCAGATGCTAAGCTACAGGACTGTTTTGCTAGCACAGACTGGAATATGAATATACCCCAACCAGAAGCCATGGATTACAGGCAACATCTGCACTGAGCTAAAGGCTAGAGCTGCCGCTTTCAAGGAGTGGGACTCTAACCCGGAAGCTTATAAGAAATCACGCTATGCCCGCCGACGAACCATGAAACAGGCAAAGCATCAATACAGGACTAAGATCGAATCGTACTACGCCGGCTCTGACACTCGTCAGATGTGGCAGGGCTTGCAAACCATTACAGACTACAAAAGGGAAGCACAGCCGAGAGCTGCCCAGTGACACGAGCATGCCAGACGAGCTAAACTACTTCTATGCTCGCTTCGAGGCATGAAACATGCATGAGAGTACCAGCTCTTCAGGAAAACTGTGTGATCATGCTCTCTGCAGCCGATGTGAGTAAGACTTTGAAAGGCTGGTCATGGCTCACAACACCATTATCCCAGAAACCCTAGACTCACTCCAATTTGCATACCGCCACAACAGATCCACAGATGACGCAATCTCTATTACACTCCACACTGCCCTTTCCCACCTGGACAAAAGGAGCACCTATGTGAGAATGCTATTCATTGACTACAGCTCAGCGTTCAACACCATAGTGCTATCAAAGCTCATCAATAAGCTAAGGACCCTGGGAATAAACACTTCCCTCTGCAACTGGATCCTGGACTTCCTGACAGGCCGTCCCCAGGTAGTAAGGGTAGGTAACAACACATCCGCCATGCTGATCCTCAACACAGGATCAACGCAGTCCCCTCCTGTACTCCCTGTTCACTCATGACTACATGGCCAGGCACAACTCCAACACCATTAAGTTTCCGATGACACAACAGTAGTAGGCCAGATCACCAACAATGACGAGACAGCCTATTAGGGAGGAGGTCAGACAACAATCTCTCCCTCAACGTGATCAAGACAAAGGAGATGACTGTGGACTAAAGGAAAAAGAGGACCGAGCACGCCCCCATTCTCATCGACGGGGCTGCAGTGGAGCAGGTTGAGAGCTTCAAGTTCCTTGGTGTCCACATCACCAACATGGTCAAAGCACACCAAGACAGTGGTGAAGAGGGCATGACAAAACCTAAGGAGACTGAAAAGATTTGGCATGGGTCCTCAGATCCTCAAAAGGTTCTACAGCTGCACCATCGAGAGCATCCTGACTGGTTGTATCACTGCCTGGTATGGCAACTGCTCGGCCTCCGACCGCAAGGCGCTACAGAGGGTAGTGCGTATGGTCCAGTACATCACTGGGGCCAAGCTTCCTGACATCCAGGACCTCTGTACCAGGCGGTGTCAGAGAAAGGCCCTAAAAATTGTCAAAGACTCCAGCCACCCTAGTCATAAATTTCTCTCTGCTACCGCACGGCAAGCGGTACCGCAGCGCCAAGTCTAGGTCCAAGAGACTTCTAAACAGCTTCTACCCCCAAGCCATAAGGCTCCTGAACACCTAATCAAATGGCTACCTAGACTATTTGCATTGCCCCCCGTTCTACACCGCTGCTACTCTCTGTTGTTATCATCTATGCATCGTCACTTTAATAACTCTACCTACATGTACATATTACCTCAACTAACTGGTGCCCCCGCACATTGACTCTGTACCAGTACCCCCCTGTTTATAGTCTCACCATTGTTATTTTACAGCTGCTCTTTAAGTACTTGTTACTTTTTTTTCTTATCCATATTTTTTTTAACTGCATTGTTGGTTAGGGGCTCGTAAGTAAGCATTTCACTGTAAGGTGAACGCCTGTTGTATTCGGCGCATGTGACTAATAAAAATATTATTTGATCTTTCCATGACATAGCTTTCACCTGGTCAGTCTATGATCCCTTATTGATGTCACTTGTTAAATCCACTTCTATCCATGTAGATTAAGGGGAGGAGACAGGTTAAAGAAGGATTTTTAAACAAATGACACAATTCAGACATGGATTGTGTATGTGTGCCATCCAGAGGGTGAATGGGCTAGACAAAAGATGTAAGTGCCTTAGAACGGGGTATGGTAGTAGGTGCCAGGCACACCGGTCTATGTCAAGAGTTTGTGTGTTTCAAGAATGGTCCACCACCCAAAGGCCATCCAGCCAACTTGACACAACTGTGGGAAGCATTGGAATCAACATGGACCAGCATCCCTGTGGAACGCTTTCAACACCTTAGAGTGTCCATGTCCCAATGAATTGAGGCTGTTCTGAGGGGGGAAAGGGGGGTGCAACTCATTGTTAGGAAGGTGTTCCTAATGTTTGGTATACTCAGTGTATATGCCATTTAGCATATATGTATAGCTTTATTGATGTAGAATGGAGAAAACTAAGTTAAAGGTCCAATGCAGCTCAATATCAAAACAGCTTCTTAGCAAAGAGCCATTTCTCAAGCACGAATTTGATAGGACTGTCGGAGTGGTCTGAGTGGGAGGGGAGAACTGAAAACTAGCTGTTATTGGCAGAGAGGTTTGGAACTCTTTCTTATTGGTGTATTAACTAATTTACCACCTGATGTTACCAGGCAGCCCAAAACTCCATTACACCAAAACAGACTGAAATTTCAGCAAGTCTTTTCAAACAGCTCTTACACTAAAATGGCATTATCATAATTTTCACAATATTATTCCAACATCATACAGTAGTGTGGAAATATATATATAAAACAGGACAATCTCATGTATGACTGCACTGAGACTTTAATTTAACCAGCCAGCAAGACTGGACAGCAAGGCAAGGACTCATAATGATGAGAAATGACTGCTAATTACATTTCTGTCAGGGCATACTTATTTTTATCATTTTAGGGCTCAAAAGAGAATATATAATATTCCAGGTTAGCATTTGTACAGTATACAAATAAGGTTATTTCCCAGTCAAGTTACCAGACCCGGTAAGTCATCATAGTCATAAACAGACATTAGCTGTTATAACTCCTAATGATAGCTGCTATGACAGTCTTATAACAGTTAGTGCTATAATGCCTACATGGCACTAACACAACTAAAGTGCTACCAGTTCTGTGAGGCCCGATAACAATCCCAAAAGCCAGTGAGAGTATCTATGAAAGTATTTACCATGAATAGCTAAAGGATGCAGCCATATCTCAAAGACACGAGAGATGAAAGCATATCGTATCAAACTTCATATCGGCAGTGTGGCAGGCAGCCAGTGGTGAATGTGCTTTTAAAGACCGGACCAGGCAGTGGAACAGAGTAGAAGAGGCCCAACCCCAGATACTTGACTAGATAAACACAGCTGCCCATGTTTCTGCCTATCGGCACCCATCAGGGGAGTATGTGTGGACGTGTGTGCATGCCGTGTGTCTGTATGATGTGTGTGTGGGGGGGGGGGGGGGGGGGGGGGCTGATCCAGACTGATCCATCCCATCTGTCAGTTTCCATTTCTGTAATGTATGTATATAAACATCCCAGGTGTCCTCCTAATAGTCTTCAGAACAACATGGAGAATGTGAGACAATTCACATTGCCAGACTTGATAAATGTTCAGATGCCCTTTTAAAGCCAAAGAACTCAAATACAGTTAGACACATGAACCATACCATTCCTTCCAATTAAACCAGTATAAATCAGTTGACAACAATGGAGGTAGCACTTTGGTCTTCAGTAGGACAATAGTTATACATAGAATGACTGGCCTTTACATTTGGCCCATCTGCTTAATGGCCAGGATGAAAGAGCAGACCATGACTGAAAGAGCAGAACATCATGACTGAATCATATTAGCATGACAGGACACAGGACTACACAGTATGGTTGTGTAAATCAAAAAGGGACTGAACTGAATGAAGTGTGACTAAATCAAGTGAAGGTTTGCCCCTAGCCTGGCTAACAACCCAAACTCTTTATAACCAGGTTACTAGTTTTCCATTGTACCACGTGGGATGTTGCGTCAGGCTAGGCGCCTCCCCAGTGTGGCCATTATTTAGCTGCATCACTACAGTAGCTCAAATAAATATCACACTAGGGAACAGCCACACACCCTGAGCATTAGAAAACAAAAAAACGCATTGACTTTGCTCTCAGTGAGTCACAAAGCGTGGCCTTTGCCTTTCCACTCTACGTGATGAGAACAATGGCCAAGTCTGCGGGTAGGTAGTGGTGTGTAGAGGTGAAGCTACGGTTGGATGATAGGTTGTGGTGTGTAGAGGTGAAGCTACGATTGGATGGTAGGTTGTGGTGTGTAGAGTAGAAGCTACGATTGGATGATAGGTTGTGGTGTGTAGGGTAGAAGCTACGATTGGATGGTAGGTTGTGGTGTGTAGAGTAGAAGCTACGATTGGATGGTAGGTTGTGGTGTGTAGAGTAGAAGCTACGATTGGATGATAGGTTGTGGTGTGTAGGGTAGAAGCTACGATTGGATGGTAGGTTGTGGTGTGTAGAGTAGAAGCTACGATTGGATGGTAAGTTGTGGTGTGTAGAGTAGAAGCTACGGTTAGATGATAGGTTGTGGTGTGTAGAGTAGAAGCTACGGTTGGATGATAGGTTGTGGTGTGTAGAGTAGAAGCTACGGTTGGATGATAGGTTGTGGTGTGTAGAGTAGAAGCTACGATTGGATGATAGGTTGTGGTGTGTAGAGTAGAAGCTACGATTGGATGGTAAGTTGTGGTGTGTAGAGTAGAAGCTACGGTTAGATGATAGGTTGTGGTGTGTAGAGTAGAAGCTACGGTTGGATGATAGGTTGTGGTGTGTAGAGTAGAAGCTACGGTTGGATGATAGGTTGTGGTGTGTAGAGTAGAAGCTACGGTTGGATGATAGGTTGTGGTGTGTAGAGTAGAAGCTACGGTTGGATGATAGGTTGTGGTGTGTAGAGTAGAAGCTACGATTGGATGATAGGTTGTGGTGTGTAGAGTAGAAGCTACGATTGGATGGTAAGTTGTGGTGTGTAGAGTAGAAGCTACGGTTAGATGATAGGTTGTGGTGTGTAGAGTAGAAGCTACGGTTGGATGATAGGTTGTGGTGTGTAGAGGTGAAGCTACGGTTGGATGATAGGTTGTGGTGTGTAGAGTAGAAGCTACGATTGGATGGTAGGTTGTGGTGTGTAGAGTAGAAGCTACATTGGATGATAGGTTGTGGTGTGTAGAGTAGAAGCTACGATTGGATGGTAAGTTGTGGTGTGTAGAGTAGAAGCTACGGTTAGATGATAGGTTGTGGTGTGTAGAGTAGAAGCTACGGTTGGATGATAGGTTGTGGTGTGTAGAGTAGAAGCTACGGTTGGATGATAGGTTGTGGTGTGTAGAGTAGAAGCTACGATTGGATGATAGGTTGTGGTGTGTAGAGTAGAAGCTACGATTGGATGGTAAGTTGTGGTGTGTAGAGTAGAAGCTACGGTTAGATGATAGGTTGTGGTGTGTAGAGTAGAAGCTACGGTTGGATGATAGGTTGTGGTGTGTAGAGTAGAAGCTACGGTTGGATGATAGGTTGTGGTGTGTAGAGTAGAAGCTACGGTTGGATGATAGGTTGTGGTGTGTAGAGTAGAAGCTACGGTTGGATGATAGGTTGTGGTGTGTAGAGTAGAAGCTACGATTGGATGATAGGTTGTGGTGTGTAGAGTAGAAGCTACGATTGGATGGTAAGTTGTGGTGTGTAGAGTAGAAGCTACGGTTAGATGATAGGTTGTGGTGTGTAGAGTAGAAGCTACGGTTGGATGATAGGTTGTGGTGTGTAGAGTAGAAGCTACGGTTGGATGATAGGTTGTGGTGTGTAGAGTAGAAGCTACGATTGGATGGTAGGTTGTGGTGTGTAGAGTAGAAGCTACGATTGGATGATAGGTTGTGGTGTGTAGAGTAGAAGCTACGATTGGATGGTAGGTTGTGGTGTGTAGAGTAGAAGCTACGATTGGATGATAGGTTGTGGTGTGTAGAGTAGAAGCTACGGTTGGATGATAGGTTGTGGTGTGTAGTGTAGAAGCTACGATTGGATGGTAGGTTGTGGTGTGTAGAGTAGAAGCTACGATTGGATGATAGGTTGTGGTGTGTAGAGTAGAAGCTACGGTTGGATGGTAGGTTGTGGTGTGTAGAGTAGAAGCTACGGTTGGATGATAGGTTGTGGTGTGTAGAGTAGAAGCTACGGTTGGATGGTAGGTTGTGGTGTGTAGAGTAGAAGCTACGATTGGATGATAGGTTGTGGTGTGTAGAGTAGAAGCTACGATTGGATGGTAGGTTGTGGTGTGTAGAGTAGAAGCTACGGTTGGATGGTAGGTTGTGGTGTGTAGAGTAGAAGCTACGGTTGGATGGTAGGTTGTGGTGTGTAGAGTAGAAGCTACGATTGGATGATAGGTTGTGGTGTGTAGAGTAGAAGCTACGGTTGGATGGTAGGTTGTGGTGTGTAGAGTAGAAGCTACGGTTGGATGGTAGGTTGTGGTGTGTAACCGGCTGGTCCATGTGTGATATACCCCAGCCATTCCTTTCTGTAGAGTCTGCCTGTCTCATCAACCTTCAGTACAGATGGCGGATGGTTAGCAGCACTGGTCAGTATTTACTGTATGTTTTGCATCTAAAATCAGGCATGCTGGGTTGTGTTAACCAGTTTGAGGGAGGTAGCTAGCAGCCATCGCTCTGCTAATGACTTTAGTGTCCCTGTCTGTCCAGGAGAACAAATATTACATTATGGGGGTGATACTGAATTATGTAAATAAATAGCTGTTTGTCCAAGGAAGGTCACCTTTCTTTGATGCCAGTGCCGAGGCTGATTTGAGAATGAATGCAAATGTTTGGCCGGTCATTATTGCTCACTTTATCATTGGGACCATTTCTGAAATCAAACTCTTTACATTTTTGTGTAGTAATTAACATTAATAGTTCTTTGACATCAACACATCACAATGTCAAGAGTTCTAGCTTGGCAGTGTCATGGTGAGTCTATAAACTGGCTTTTTTTCTCCCATCCCCCTCTAGTGAAATTAATGTATGTAACACCCTCTGTGAGCATGATTGATAACTTTGCATTGTAAAGGCAGTGTATGCAAATAAATCATGGGCTGACAAGTAAAGCAAAGGAGACAGGGAGGAAAAAAGGGTAGCAGGTAGCATTGCTTTTGCGGAGCACGAGTCCCATCTCCCAAAAGCTAGAATGGCAGAAACAGATAAGAGTAGTATGCACTCACTAATAATAATAAAAGTCACGCTGGACAAGAGAATCTGCTAAATTTCTCAAATGTGAGAGAGATGGGGGAAATAAACCTGCAGCAACAGCAAACGTGAAAGATTATGTGGATTATTTAAGTGATAATGCCTGAGAAGCCGCTGTTTGGAGGATATTGGCACAGGTGTTGTTAGGCCCGAGCTGAAATCGAGGGCCAGTAAACCGTGCCAATAGATCTTCCAAACACCGGCTTTGAGGGCATTTATACAACGGGTTACCAACATATTCAAATAATGGTTGACAAATTTTCATTAAAAACATTATTTCGATGAATTTATTCATACCATTTCATCCTTCCACAAGATATAGTCCCAACACAAATCTAGGTTTGCTACCCAAGCTGGCTGGTCGTTCATTTAATCGGTTGCCAGAGACATGACCCAGTCGTTCAGTCTTTTTGTTCTGTATCTATGGACGCGACCCAGTCATTCGTTCTAAATGTTCTATTGCCATACTGACTGGCAACGTTCTTATCCCTTGCTTACTAGCGAGCCAACTACGGCTAACTTACAGTCACGTCAAACAGTGCAACCAGAATAATAAAGTAGCTGCATTTGCATTCGTTTAAGCTGTTTTCTAGTGACATTTATTTGGATACATCCATAAGAATGAGCTAATGAGGAGCGATTTTTCCTGGCGTAGAAAATGTGCTCTCTCGTCAGGACACTGTTGTTCAGAGGAGCTATCCAACAACACAGCTAACACAATCACTGCAAACTGAAGCTGGAAAGACTGCAAACTAGCTGCACTTCGTTTTGTTGTACCTTTTTTCAGTTGACGTTTCTTTGTATATATCCATAAAAATGATGATTCAGGATTTTGGCTGGCTGAGAAACGCTGCCTTCCTATCTGTCACGTTCCGACTCCCGACACTGGCATTACTATGGGACAGCTGGAGATCGAATTTGAATGTTAAAACAATGTTACAAATGTCATAGAGACAGACAGCAAGCTTTAAACAAATCTCCGCTGTTGAATACTAAATGTTAGCCTAAAACAATTGTGAGATGATGTCTAGATGCTTTTTATAGTGGAGATCAAGTTTATAAATTGCCTGGCTGGGCTGATAAGACAGTGGATTGCGCAGTGAGATGGAAAATCTGAACCCCCTCTTCTGTGTGGAATGGTGTTGGCGTACCACAACAGAATGGTGTGAGCGTACACTGTGGGGGGGTTCTCCTATTTATGCTTTGGCCACGAATATGAGTATAGGATGAGTCAAGAACATTATTTGGGTATGAATTAACCAAATATGAACTTTTAAAAGTGACATTTTGACTGGACAGTTCCTTTAAATTTAATTTGTCACCATATCAAAACCCCACATAGGGCGGTGCACAATTGGCCCAGCTTTGTCCGGGTTAGGATTTGGCCGGGCTAGGTCGTCATTGTATATGAGAATTTGTTCTTAACTGACTTGCCTAGTAAAATAAAAGGTTTAAAAAAATTGCCAAATACAACAGATGTAGAGTTTTTTGTGAAATGCTTGCGGAGTAACACACACACACACACACACACACACACACACACACACACACACACACACACACACACTACTGTTCAAAAGTTTGGGGGTCACTTAGAAATGTCCTTGTTTTTTAAAGAAATGTCCTTGTTTTTTAAAGAAAAGCTAATTTTTTGTCCATTAAAATAACATCAAATTGATCAGAAATACAGGGTAGACATTGTTCATGTTGTAAATTACTATTGTAGCTGGAAACTGACACATTTTTATGGAATATCTACATAGGCGTGAAGGGGCCCATTATCAGCAACCATCACTTCTGTGTTCCAATGGCACATTGAGTTAGCTAATCCAAGTTAATAATTTTAAAAAGGCTAACACAATGTGCCATTGGAACACAGAAGTGATGGTTGCTGATAATGGGCCTTTGATAAGTACACTAAAGGTGTTTCATGGGGAGATAAAAATGTATTTGAACCTCACAATGACCACCACAATCTTCAAAACATGACAAAATAAGTAAAGCATACTGTATATGCCCAGAAGAAATAGCTATGATCACTGAGCAGTGTGCTTCTCATGTGAACATCCTGAATGAGACCACTTATCATGGGTAGCTGTTTCACATCTATGAAGTGGAAAATACATTCAGGACACAACCACAGTTCTTTGAAAAGAGCTTAAAATTGATAGCTGAGTCAAATATCCAACTCATCATCAAGCTTAGACTATTTGAATCCTCTGTGTAGCGCTAGGGCAAAAACCAAAACGTGCTCCATTGGGGGCCCTAGGACCAAGTTCGGGAGTGTACGTGCCAAAACCAGAGTAGGCACATGTTATATTTAATGCAACATTTTGTGACAAAACTATTAGTATATTTGAAAATGTGGTGGAATAACATTGAACTTTAGATTTTTATTCAGTACATGAAAACTTAAGCGAAAAAGTAAATTTTGTGTGCACTACGTCATAACCCACTGACTTTGGTAGAAACACACTACTGGTGGGGAAATGCGCATATTTTCTTCATGCGCATATTCTAAAATCCGCATTAAGATTAGGGATGGGCGACATGGCCTAAAAATCTTTAAAAAATGTAAAACGTGCGATTCAGGATATAAACTACATATACACACACAAAAGTATGTGGACACCCCTTCAATTTAGTGGATTCAGCTATTTCAGCCACACCCGTTGCTGACAGGTGTATCAAATCGAGCACACAGCTATGCAATCTCCATAGACAAACATTGGCAGTAGAATGGCCTTAATGAAGAGTTCAGTGACTTTCAACATGGCACCATCATAGGATGGCACCTTTCCAACAAATCAGTTCAAATTTCTGCCCTGCTAGAGCTGCGCTGGTCAACTGTAAGTGCTGTTATTGTGAAGTGGAAACATCTAGGAGCAACAACAGCTCAGCCGCGAAGTAGAAGGTCACACAAGCTCACAGAAAGAGACCGCGAGTGCTGAAGCGGGTAACAAATCGTCTGTCCTCAGTTGCAACACTCGCTACAGAGTTCCAAACGGCCTCTGAAAGCAACGTCAGCACAAGAACTGATCGTTCGGAGCTTCATGAAATGGGTTTACAAGGCCGAGCAGCCGCACACAAACCTAAGATCACCATGCGCAATGCCAAGCGTCGGCTGGAGTGGTGTAAAGCTTGCCGTCATTGGACTCCGGAGCATTGGAAACGCGTTCTCTGGAGTGATGAATTCCCTTTCACCATCTGGCAGTTCGACGGACAAATCTGGGTTTGGCGAAAGCCAGGAGAACGCTACCTGACCTAATGCATAGTGCCAACTGTAAAGTATGGTGGAGGAGGAATAATGGTCTGGGGCTGTTTTTTTTGGTTCGGGCTAGGCCCCTTAGTTCCAGTGAAGGTAAATCTTAACGCTACAGCATACAATGACATTCTAGATGATTCTGTGCTTCCAACTTTGTGGCAACAGTTTGGGGGAAGGCTCTTTCCTGTTTCAGCATGACAATGCCCCCGTGAGCAAAGCGAGATCGATACAGAAAGGGTTTGTTGAGATCAGTGTGGAAGAACTTGACAGGCCTGCACAGAGGCTTGACCTCAACCCAATCGAACACCTTTGGGATTGGACCGCCGACTGCGAGCCAGGGCTAATCCCTCAACCTCAGTGCCCGACCTCACTAATGCTCTTGTGTCTGAATGGAAGCAAGTCCCCTCAGCAATGTTCATCTAATGGAAAGCCTTCCCAGAATTGTGGAGGCTGTTATAGCAGCAAAGGGGGGACCAACTCCATATTAATGCCCATGATTTTGGAATGAGATGTTCGACGAGCAGGTGTCCACATTAATTTGGCCATGTAGTGTATATCTAAAAAAAAAAAATAATAATAATCTCTAAATAAGCATTGTTGTAAAATTAAAGGTCACATATACTGCATTTCAAACAGCCAGCAATAATCTAATGAATGCAGGGCTTGTGAAGTTACACCTAGGCTAAATGTAAGCATTCCACAACCATAAGACCCACTAATAACTCAATTGTTTTATCCAAATAGGTTTAACCTGCATTTCTTTTGCTGCAATAATCGCTGATCTGGCTTTCAAGTCTGTCTATGAAAATGCCCTTTTGTCTTATAAATTTAACTAGAACCATGCATAATGCACATTCACTAATGATAACTTCTTGTAGCAGGCATTAGGCTATAGAAAATTAAACACAGGTTTCATCAACAACCTCTCAAGCCCATGTGCTAGTGATTAGCCAGTTAATCTTTATATTTCAAGTGTAGCCAACTTGGATCTACAGTATTTTCTAGCTAACAAGGTTGAACAGTTGAATTGCTATGAACACGCCCTTCTGTCTGTCTACGACTGTTAGAAAAGCATGTTAGCCTGTCCACTTTGTTCTGATGTTGAAATCAGTTGCCAATTGAAAACAAGTTGCCAATTCCTTATACAATTGTGTTTTATGCTTATTGCACCTTTCTAAAACACAAACTAGACTGCTAGTATAACAGTATTTGGTTGAAATGCTGCTAGCGGTACGTGGTATCCCAATGCCCTGCGCGACAAACTGATCATTCATTTTCCAGAATCAATGTTCATAGATACTCTTGTTTTAGTAGTGTCTGCTCTGTGTGCAATTTGAAGAGTTGACACATAAAAGGATATCGTTGGAAAGGTTAACTTCTCCTCCATTACAGTAAAATAATGTCTCAATGTGTTTTGGTGTCCATTTGACCGATTCTGTTGGCCTAAACCTCAAATGCAAATAGCGAGTTGAAACCACTTGTCAGAGAGGAAGATGTGATCTCTCTCAACGTTGTTGGCGAGAGAGGCAGGGGCTTGGTGTGTGTGTAAACCATAGAGGAAGAGACGAAGACCTAAAAGAGCTCAAATCTGTCCAAAATATAAGGCCAATGCGATTCTATGGGCTTATTTTGTACGGAAGCTCATTGCCTGTCTTCCCACCTTTGGGACAAGGACTACCATTGTTAGGGAGAAGACGTGCATCTCGTCATTATATATAGATCTCTGCTTTCCAATGACATCATTAGTGCGCATCGTGACGATTTCTTCTACCAATTATGAGTAGGCATTGCCCACTAACTGCCTACTCATTGGTTGATGTCATTGGAATGGAAACACTTATCTTCCCTATCTTTTTTACTACAAAATATAGAAACGAGCCATTTTCACACGTCGATTTTGTGGTGGAGCTGGAGATGATGACATTAAAAACATTAGGAACACATTCCTAATATTGAGTTGCTCTCCTTTTTGCCCTCAGAACAACCTCAATTATTTGGGCATGGACTCTACAAGGTGTCAAAAGCGTTCCACAGGGATGCTGGCCCATGTTGACTCCAATGCTTCCCACAGTTGTGTCAAGTTGGCTCGATGGCCTTTGAGTGGTGGACACTTTCTTAATATTGAAAACTGTTGAGTGTGAAAAACCCAGTAGTGTTGCAGGTCTTGACACACGCAAACCGGTGAGCCTGGCACCTAATACCATACCCTGTTTAAAGGCACTTAAATCTCTTGTCTTGCCCATTCACACTCTGGATGTCACACATACACAATCCATGTCTCAATTGTGTCAAGGCTTAAAAATCCTTCTTTAACCTGTCTCCTACCCTTCATCTACACTGATTGAAGTGGATTTAACAAGTGACATCAATAAGCTTTCACCTGGATTCACCTGGTCAGTCTCATGCAAATAGCATGTTTTGTACACTCAGTGTATTTGTTTTGTTGGCATTGGAAGAAAGCATTGATCTGTCTGATATGTGTGTGATTGGGATCTGATATGAAGTACAGTAAAACGCTGCCTTGTTATCAGCATCTCTGTCTCAACTCAAGTTAAATGTGCCCCTTATGAGTTCCGTCACTCAGAGGGATTGTCTCTACAGCATCTAATGAACATTCAACATACGTTATGAACAATAGGCATATAATTACTTAGTATGATGTTGCATGAACATAATGATTGGTGTTTGAATGCCAGCTTGTATGCCAGCTGTATGTATGCCAGCTTGTCTGTACAGACTATACTCACTCTCCCCCTTCCATACATTATAACCAGATAGTATGTAATCGGAGGCGTTTTGTTAATCAGATGTGTTGTGTGGGGGTTCTGTAAGCCCTACCAGATGGTTAGCACTACACCGTAAACACTGACAACCCCGGGTCAGGTGGAGTTCACAGATTATGTTTTTCAGAGTTTAGAATCAAAGAATGTTGAAGCGTGTCTTTAAAGCTCACTTTTCTACTTAAAGTAGAACCCTCCAATGGATGTTGTACTCTGGTTACTTACAGAATTCATCTGAAGTCATCATCTGAAAAACTGGAAGTTTTCAATAATAATAAAGTAATCAAAGAAATGTGAATCATCTCTGAACGTTCACTTTTCTACTCGTGAGTACGTGGTGTTAGGGGCAACATTCTTTAGGCTGGATGTTATGAAATCGTCTGAGGTTGTAAAAAAATTAATTGTGCACGGCACCATCTGTTCTGTGTTAGACCAGAGAGCTCTCTGCTGGGGAAATGGGCTATTAACTACTGTACCGGGAGTTGCCCGTAGACACTGACCTAAGGTCAGTTTTACATTCCACCCCTTAATGGTTAAGGGTAAGACTTGGCTAGGGTAAATTGATCCTAGATCTACAGTTGAAGTCGAAAAATTACATACACTTAGGTTGGAGTCATTAAAACTCGTTTTTCAACCACTCTACAAATTTCTTGTTAACAAACTATAGTTTTGGCAAGTCGGTTAGGTCATCTACTTTGTGCATGACACAAGTAATTATCTAACAATTGTTTACATACAGTGAATTAATTATAAGTGAAATAATCTGTATCACAATTCCAGTGGGTCAGAAGTTCACATACACTAAGTTGACTGTGCATTTAAACATCTTGGAAAATTCCAGAAAATAAAAAAATAAAAAATAAAAATAAAAAATGTCTTTAGAAGCTTCTGATAGGCTAATTGATACCATTTGAGACCATTTGAGTCAGTTGGAGATGTACCTGTGGATGTACAGTGGGGCAAAAAAGTATTTAGTCAGCCACCAATTGTGCAAGTTCTCCCACTTAAAAAGATGAGAGAGGCCTGTAATTTTCATCATAGGTACACTTCAACTATGACAGACAAAATGAGAAAAGAAAATCCAGAAAATCACATTGTAGGATTTTTGGTCAATAACAAAAGTTTCTCAATACTTTGTTATATACCCTTTGTTGGCAATGACAGAGGTCAAACGTTTTCTGTAAGTCTTCACAAGGTTTTCACACACTGTTGCTGGTATTTTGGCCCATTCCTCCATGCAGATCTCCTCTAGCGCAGTGATGTTTTGGGGCTGTTGCTGGGCAACACGGACTTTCAACTCCCTCCAAAGATTTTCTATGGGGTTGAGATCTGGAGACTGGCTAGGCCACTCCAGGACCTTGAAATGCTTCTTACGGGCCTCCCGGGTGGCGCAGTGGTCTAGAGCAATGCATCGCAGTGCTAGCTGCGCCACCAGAGTCTCTGGGTTCGCGCCCAGGCTCTGTCGCAGCCGGCCGCGACCGGGAGGTCCGTGGGGCGACACACAATTGGCTTAGCGTCGTCCGGGTTAGGGAGGGTTTGGCCGGTAGGGATATCCTTGTCTCATCGCGCTCCAGCGACTCCTGTGGCGGGCCGGGCGCAGTGCGCGCTAACCAAGGGGGGCGGGTGCACGGTGTTTCCTCCGACACATTGGTGCGGCTGGCTTCCGGGTTGGAGGCGCGCTGTGTTAAGAAGCAGTGCGGCTTGGTTGGGTTGTGCTTCGGAGGACGCATGGCTTTCGACCTTCGTCTCTCCCGAGCCCGTACGTGAGTTGTAGCGATGAGGCAAGATAGTAATTACTAGCGATTGGATACCACGAAAATTGTGGAGAAAAGGGGATATTTTTTTTTTACAAAAAGTAAAAAAAAAAAAAATAAATGCTTCTTACGAAGCCACTCCTTCGTTGCCCGGGCGGTGTGTTTGGGATCATTGTCATGCTGAAAGACCCAGCCACGTTTCATCTCCAATGCCCTTGCTGATGGTAGGCTTTGTTACTTTGGTCCCAGCTCTCTGCAGGTCATTCACTAGGTCCCCCCGTGTGGTTCTGGGATTTTTGCTCACCGTTCTTGTGATTATTTTGACCCCACGGGGTGAGATCTTGCGTGGAGCCCCAGATCGAGGGAGATTATCAGTGGTCTTGTATGTCTTCCATTTCCTAATAATTGCTCCCATAGTTGATTTCTTCAAACCAAGCTGCTTACCTATTGCAGATTCAGTCTTCCCAGCCTGGTGCAGGTCTACAATTTTGTTTCTGGTGTCCTTTGACAGCTCTTTGGTCTTGGCCATAGTGGAGTTTGGAGTGTGACTGTTTGAGGTTGTGGACAGATGTCTTTTATACTGATAACAAGTTCAAACAGGTGCCATTAATACAGGTAACGAGTGGAGGACAGAGGAGCCTCTTAAAGAAGAAGTTACAGGTCTGTGAGAGCCAGAAATCTTGGTTGATTGTAGGTGACCAAATTCTTATTTTCCACCATAATTTGCAAATCAATTCATAAAAAATCCTACAATGTGATTTTATGGATTTTTTCCCCTCATTTTGTCTGTCATAGTTGAAGTGTACCTATGATGAAAATTACAGGCCTCTCTCATCTTTTTAAGTGGGAGAACTTGCACAATTGGTGGCTGATCAAAAGAAATCAAAAGAAATCAGCCAAGACCTCAGGAAAAAAATTGTAGACCTCCACAAGTCTGGTTCATCCTTGGGAGCAATTTCCAAACGCCTGAAGGTACCGCATTCATCTGTACAAACAATAGTATGCAAGTATAAACACCATGGGACCATGCAGCCGTCATACTGCTCAGGAAGCAGACGCGTTCTGTCTTCTAGAGATGAACGTACTTTGTGCGAAAAGTGCAAATCAATCACAGAACAACAGCAAAGGACCTTGTGAAGATTCTGGAGGAAACAGGTACAAAAGTATCTATATCCTCAACAAAGCTCCACCAACTCAAGGTCATGGAGAGAATTCTGTTGGAAGAATGTTATACGTTTCTTCATAACACCTAAACTGAAATCAAAACAGACTGGCTCGCCACACCCTTGTTGGAGAGAATGCGGTCTATTGAGGGCGGACCACTCTCATATCTTTTGGTCCTGCCCCGCAATCAAAACTTACTGGGGAGAATTAAGATCTAACATTGGAAAAATAATGGGATTTGACATAGAACAAACATTAATTTCTTTGTACTTGGGTGAAATACCTGATAACTTGCACAATAGAGAAAAGTACCTCTTGAAGGTCCTACTGGCAGCCAGTAAAAAGGCTATCACTAGGAAATGGCTACAAAAAGACCCTCCCACAGTGACACAATGGATAGACATTGTAGAAGAAATACACCACATGGAGCGTATGACCTTTGCTTTAAGAACTCAACAGGAGAGAGGTCAGGAATACTGGGAGAAATGGGTTTTGTACTTGGAAAAGGTCTAATTCAAAGATGCCAATGTAACTAATATGATGATGAAGGTATGAAGTGAACTGTAACTGCCAGATCTTTTTTGTTATTTTATTTTACTTTATTTGTACTTTCTTTGTGTTCCTACAATAAAAACAAAGTATAATTCTTTTTCTTTTTTTAAGTATCTATATCCACAGTAAAACGAGTCCTATATCGACATAACCTGAAAGGCACCTCAGCAAGGAAGAAGCAACTGCTCCAAAACCACCATAAAAAAGCCAGACTACGGTTTGCAACTGCACATGGGGACAAAGATTGTACTTTTTGGAGAAATGTCCTCTCGTCTGATGAAACAAATAGAAGTTTGGCCATAATGACCATCATTATGTTTGGAGTAAAAAAGGGGAGGCTTGCAAGCCGAAGAACACCATACCAACCGTGAAGCACGGGAGTGGCAGCATCATGTTGTGGGGTTGCTTTGCTGCAGGAGGGACTGGTGCACTTCACAAAATAGATGGCATCATGGGGGAGGAAAAGTATGTGGATATATTGAAGCAATATCTCAAGACATCTTTAGTTTATTAATTCGACCATTTAAAAAAAATGTCAGGAAGTTAAAGCTTGGTCGCAAATGGTTCTTCCAAATGAACATTGACCCCAAGCATACTTCCAAAGTTGTGGCAAAATGGCTTAAGGACAACAAAGTCAAGGTATTGGAGTGGCCATCCCAAGCCCTGCCCTCAATCCTATAGAAAATTTGTGGGCAGAACTGAAAAAGCGTGTGAGAGCAAGGAGGCCTACAAACCTGACTCGGTTACACCAGATCTGTCAGTAGGAATGGGCCAAAATTCACCCAACTTATTGTGGGAAGCGTGTGGAAGGCTACCCAAAAGGTTTGACCCAGGTTAAACAATTTAAAGGCAATGCTACTAAATATTAATTGAGTGTAATGTAAACTTCTGACCCACTGGGAATGTGATGAAAGAAATAAAAGCTGAAATAAATCATTCTCTCTACTATTATTCTGACATTTCACATTCTTAAAATAAAAGTGGTGATCCTAACTGACCTAAGACAGGGAATTTTTACTCTGATTAAATGTCAGGAATTGTGAAAAACTGAGTTTAAATGTATTTGGCTAAGGTGTAAGTAAACTTCCGACTTCAACTGTATGTCTAAGGAGGACCACTATACATAGGCCCTGATAAAATAGAGGAAGTTGCCCGTCGCCATGCTGGCTGTTTGTATGGTTTGGGTCTGAGAGCTGGCTGCAGGCATACAGTAGGGGCCGGGTAGAAGAGGCATAACTGCTAGAAGGGCAATTAGAGTTAGACTTAGGGTTAGGGAAAATAGAATTTTGAATAGGAAACAACTGTTTGGTCCCCACAAGGATAGTAAAACGTATGTATGCGTGCTTCATATGTATTTTCATGAGAAGATGACCCAGTGAAACTGTGGTCATTCTGGAGGTATGAGTATGACTGTAACGTCAGCAAATCTAATTTCCTGATGTTTTTCCAGATCAGCAGAATCTCAAGAGTTCAGAAAACGTTGCTATTGACGAAAGAAAATAAGCCACGGCGAGGAAGTGTAAACTGAGGGTGTAAAAAATGTACATTTCAGAAACAGCAAGACTGGAAAGTCGACATTTCTCAACAATAGAAAATAAATGTGAAAATATAATTATAGACAAGATTAGCGTTTGGACATCATCAAAGGAAAAATAGCACACTTACATGACATACAGTGACTGAATGATAATACGATCCGTCCATAGGGGGAAGGTTAGGAGCAGGGAGCTGGCAGTTATTAGATGAGTCATTGAGCTAATCAGCACAGGGCTGATTTCCTTTCTAGAAAACATCCTTTGTTAGTTTATTTTCAGTGCTTTGTCTCCCAAGACAGAAACGATGAATGAATGAATGAAAATAACACAAATAAAATATAGACGTGAGCAACATTAACAGGGTCCTAACAATAGAAATAGTACCTCTTGGTCCCCCATTGTGTAATAAAGGCCAGGTTAACTGGACACACTGTCGTGGCAGAATCAGATTTAGCTAAGTAACATAGATAGATAAGATGCTATTTTCATCATATGCTTGTGAGATACTTGTCATTAGAATGGTGCCCTTTGGAATATAGGGTTGGCAGTGCATTTTCCCCTTCTGTGATAGGGCTTAGTAACTTGGGGCCAGAGGGGAGAGGTGAGGCTTGTCTTCATAAGTCAATGTATCTGTAACTATTCTTAAATCATGTGACGGGATGGCGTTATTAATGCGGAACCAGTTAGTTATCTCATACAATGTCTGTACGCCAGTCACTCCCTACTTTTCTCATTGGGGGAAGGAGTTTGGCAGTGTTTGGAACCATTGTATTTCCCCTCTGAGGTTGCCCTTATCTTGACCTAGTATTTGACCTAAGAGGCTCACTGTCTGATTTTGAGTTTGTCCAGGTTTGGGAGTATCTAGAAATGACAATTGATATATGCCATTGGATGAGGTAATGTTTTGGTAGACAGTGAAGTATCAAGCACGAGATTGAAACCTTGTCTTGAGAGATCAAACTGAACAATGATTTATAGCTGATGCCGTCTAGCGATAGGATACTCCTCTTTCGGGCAATGGATTCTTTGTAAGTTGAGAGGGGTGTATCTTGGCTATAAATGAAACTAAGAATTGTTTCATAAGCACTCTCAGAAAATTCATTTATAGACACTGAATTGATCTGAGAGTCAAAAAAGGGCTTTGGTGAAGCTTGTATATATATTAAAGATGGAATATATATAATTTAACTCTGACTTGTGTGTGGTTGGCTCTCTCTCTGTCTCTCTTTATTGAGTAATACAGGAAATTACCATGACAACACCCATGGATGTTTCACTGGTCATTAATTAACCAAAGAAACATCTATGGTGTACTCTACATGACAAGATGTATACTTGACAAAATATTTTCATCAAAGTAAGGTGAACATTTGCAAAAAAATCAACAAATGACCAATTAAAACATCCATGGTGTACTCTTCGGGCCGGTTTCCTGGACATAGATTAAGCCTCTATTTATGGACTAAAAGCCATGCTCCATGGTGTCTGAGAAACTGGCCCTTCATGACACAATATATATTTAATAACTCAACAACCACAAATTGCCAGTCAGGACTGAATAAGTGGGTCACTTTAGAATTACAAAAGATTACAGTAAGATTGCGGTTATACATAATCTCAATTGACCAGCAGTCTTTCTATACCTGATGAAATGGATGAGTGTTGTAGAAAGAAGGTAAATGTAATATTATTTGCTGCTCAGAAAACTATTTCCCTTAATTAAATACATTACAAAGTTAATGGAGCTGAAACATACATATATATGTGTGTAAAATAAAATGTGACTGCATTGGGCCTTTAATTACAATACGAGTGAAATTGTTATCCATCCAAAAATGTTTTATTAAGTATGGATGTTGTGAACTACTTTTTCAAAGTTACTAGTAAACTGTATTTTTCTTAAGGGTAACTTTAGTGCAGCTTAACTTATTCCATTGTGAAGTAATTGGTAGCTTGGTAAATTATATTTTCAGAAAAGCTCCCTAACACTTGTGTTAAAAAGCAGATGTTCTGTGTTGGAATCAGGGTTTCCGTGAGTCAGTAATAGCCGTCTTTTGGCCTCCAAAAAAATAGAGAAGTCAGATTTCCGAGTTCCCAGTTGTTCTGAACACGGCATCTAACTGCAATGGAAGGCAGGCTTCAGCAACAGAACACTTTGCAATGAGCTGGAGGCAGTATGCATTTTGAAACGCATAATTCATTGTTTGAAACCTGGACGTTTTAATACATACGAGGCCTTACCTTGCTTCAAAGTTGCCTATTAGATCTCCTCTCTTTCTACATTTCTAATGAATATTTTCATCTCGGTCACATGAAACCGCTCGCATGAGCAGTGCCCTTTTGACAACAGTGTTTTCCCGCTGACTGCATTATGGAATGAACATTTGTACGTAGCCTACTGCCTTGTGCACATTGCTGAGCTTATAATATGAAGAAATAATCATTTATCAACATTGGAAGCTAAACTTTCTCATCTGTTGCATCAGACTCTGCTTTTGAACTTTAAAAAGAAAATGTAGCCTAGGCCTACTAGTTTTATGAAAGTGTGATCTATCGTCCCACAACTGTCCCAGAGTCTGTTCGGAATAGGCCATTTCTTTTTTGACAAGCTGATCCATAGGACTTTTTTACATTAGTAGATTGACATAGGCTAGTGATTTTTCTATTTGTTACTTGTCTTGTTGGCTGATGAAAAGTAACTGTGCACAGTTATTCTAACATGTTCACCACTGGTTGGTCACCCTAATCATTCATTCCTTTACACTTGTGTGTATAAGGTAGTTGTGAAATTGTTAGATTACTTGTTAGATATTACTGCACGGTCAGAACTAGAAGCACAAGCATTTCGCTACACTCACATTAACATCTGCTAACCATGTGTATGTGACCAATAAAATTTGATTTGATTAGGTTACACACCCAATGCATATCTGTCAGGTAAATTTCTCAAATTTCCGGTAAATTAAAATGTTGCCAGTCAAAACCCTGGTTGGAATGGTGTGGGCGTATACCGGTCATTAAAAATATTAACGTGAGTTTAACGCTGATTGGCCAGACATCCTCTTCTGAAGAAATAGAAAACATTTTTTAACAGTATGTTTGATATACAAGTTTGAGATGGGTTTTTAAAAACGTTTTTCCCTCAAATACAAGTATAGGATGAGTCAACAACATTATCTGGGTATGAGTTAACAAAATATGAACTTTTAAAAGTGAGATTTTCACTGGACAGTTACTTTAAGGCTCACAATTTTACAAATTGTGAGATGAGTGAACCAAAGGATTAGCTTTACCGCATGTCAACAGTACACCTGTTGCAGCATATAGGGAATTAAAGTGATGAAAAACTGAAACCATACTACGTAGCTGTAAAATTAAGCTGTAGGTGTGGAGTTACACGCTGTCCTCCTGTGTCAAAGACATTACTGTAATCCTTCCTAGCCTACAAGCCTAAAACCACCTTGAACTCGTTTCAAATTAGGCCTTAGCAGCCACTACTGCACTGTACTAAAGCCCTTCAGATCTCCCTCTCACACACATGCACTCTATTTATCTTTCGCTCCTCTCCGTCTGTTCTCATAGCATAAGGTTTCTTAAGAACTAGGTTAGTCTACTGAATAAAGGAGGAGGTAACATACTGTATATTGACTTTACACACACACACTCAGAGAAAGAGAGAGAGAGAGAACAGGAGAGTGGGGGGAGAGAAAGAGACAGAAATTCTCTGGTCAGACATCATACTTGTTCGTTTGCTGAGAACATCATTGGTATGATGAGCACATGCCACATGCTACACACTCTGCAGGACTCCATCTAAGATCTGAGATCGATAGAGAACGAGAGCAGAGAAAGCCGAGGGAAGGAAGGTGAGAAGGGGAGGAGTGCAGGACAGGGAGAACCTTATATGCCCTGTGTGCTTCTGTGTTAATAATCTAACACCTCAAACACACCTACAGCGTTATTGGGCAAAACGGTACACAGCATCATTTGGATATGTGTGCAAAAAAAGTTTAACATTCACCTTCTGCTACCATTTCTGTCAAGCCGTCTACGCATACAATTTGACGCATAGCTTTGATTTATCCATTCTGAAAGTATTCAGACTCCTTGACTCTTCCACATTTTGTTACATTACAGCCTTATTCTAAAATTGATTAAATTGTTTGTTTTCCTCATCAAATCACCACACAATACCCCACAATGACAAAGCAAAAACAGGTTTAGAAATGTTGGCAAATATATAAAAATAAATCACATTTACAAAAGTATTCAGACCATTTACTCAGTACTTTGTTGAAGAACCTTTGGCAGCGATTACAGCCTCGTGTCTTCTTGGGTATGAAGCAACAAGCTTGGCACACCTGCATTTGGGGAGTTTCTCCCATTCTTCTCTGTAGATCCTCTCAAGCGCTGTCCGGTTGAATGGGGAGCGTCGCTGCACAGATATTTTCAGGTCTCTCCAGAGATGTTCAATCGTGTTCAAGTCCAGGCTCTGGCTGGGCCACTCAAGAACATTCAGGGACTTGTCCCCAAAGCTGCTCCTGCGCCGTCTTGGCTGTGTGCTTAGGGTCGTTGTCCTGTTGGAAGGTGAACCTTCACCCCAGTCTGAGGTGCTGAGCGCTCTGGAGCAGGTTTTCATCAAGGATCTCTCTGTACTTTGCTCCGTCCATCTTTCCCTCGATCCTGACTAGTCTCCCAGTCCCTGCCGCTGAAAAACATCCCCACAGCATGATGCTGCCACCACCATGCTTCACCATAGGGATGGTGCCAGGTTTCCTCTAGATGCTCAGGCCAAAGAGGCCATTCAGGCCAAAGAGTTCAATCTTGGTTTCATCAGACCAGAGAATCTTGCTTCTCATGGTCTGAGAGTCCTTTAAGTGCCCTTTGGCAAACTCCAAGCGGGCTTTCATGTGCCATTTACTGAGGAGTGGCTATCGAAGGCCCTTCTCCCGATTGCTCAGTTTGACTGGGCGGCCAGCTTCAGCTCGAGTCTTGGTGGGTTCAAACTTCTTCCATTTAAGAATGATGGAGGCCACTGTGTTCTTGGGGACTTTCAATGCTGCAGACATTTTTTGGTACACTTCCCCAGATCTGTGCCTTGACATAATCCTGTCTCTGAGCTCTACGGACAATTTTCTTCGACCTCATGGCTTGGTTTTTACTCTGACTTGCACTGTCAGGTGTGCCTTTCCAAATCATGTCCAATTAACTGGAGTCCACCTGTGGAAAATTCAATCAAGTTGTAGAAACATCTCAAGGATGATCAATGGGAACAGGATGTGCCTGAGCTCATTTCGAGTAATGTAGCAAAGGGTGTGAATACATATGTAAATAAAGTATGTTTTTTATTTTTAATACATTTGCAAAAATATATTTACCTGTTTTATTTGTAATTATGAGGTATTGTGTGTAGATTGATGAGGGGGGAAAACAATTGAATCCATTTTAGAACAAGGCTGTAAAGTAACAAAATGGGGAAAAGTGAAGGTGTCTGAATACTTCCTGAATGCACCACACTGAACGCTCTGCAATGCTGCAAGGCAAACGCAGCGTTCCTTTGGAAATGAATGTACATCTGGTGTACTTAAACGCAATGATGCTGTAGGTGTGATCGAGGCCGAAATCATGTTCTCTAAATCCCTCTCTCTCACTTCCCAGCCAACCCCATCCCCCTTTCACTCTCCTTTCACTCTCCTCTCCTTCTCCCTGTCCGTCAATTCAATTCAAGGGCTTTATTGGCATGTTAACATTGCCAAAACAAGTGAAGTAGATAATAAACAAAAGTCTGTCTCTAACCCAGCTGAGGGGTATAATGAATGGAGTTGTGTGAAAGAGGCAATCAAGGTATTTCTAAACGGCCTTTTGAGAGCATTCCCAATATAAGCAAAAACTGTCCCTCAGCACAGTAGCAGCATATAGCCAGCAGCATACCACCCTGCATACCACTGCTGGCTTGCTTCTGAAGCTAAGCAGGGTTGGTTCTGGTCAGTCCCTGGATGGGAGACCAGATGCTGCTGGAAGTGGTGTTGGAGGGCCAGTAGGAGGCACTCTTTCCTCTGGTCTAAAAAATATCCCAATGCCCCAGGGCAGTGATTGGGGACACTGTCCTGTATAGGGTGCCGTCTTTCGGATGGGACGTTAAACGGGTGTCCTGACTCTCTGAGGTCATTAAAGATCCCATGGCACTTATCGTAAGAGTAGGGGTGTTAACCCCGGTGTCCTGGCTAAATTCCCAATCTGGCCCTCAAACCATCATGGTCACCTAATAATCCCCAGTTTACAATTGGCTCATTCATCCCCCTCCTCTCCCCTGTAACTATTCCCCAGGTCGTTGCTGCAAATGAGAACGTGTTCTCAGTCAACTTACCTGGTCAAATAAATAAAAATAAAAGTAGTCCAAGAAATGTCAATGCCACTATCTGTCAGACACACACAGACCAATAAAGAGTCTAAATAGGCTGGGTGTATTTAGCTTGAACTAGTTGAACTTGTAAGGTACAGTATTAGAGTCCTAACCTTGACTGAGACCTCTAAAGTCAACAATCTCTGGACCAGAAATGTGTTCTCCTGTTGACTTTGGGGAGCAGAACACTGGCAACCAACTGCCAAGACCCAAAATATTTTAAGGAACCAAATGTAAGGCGGGTCCTTGAATGTGAAGATCTGTCAGTGATGTGTTGCTCTCATACCATGAGAGCTAGACCCTGAGTCCAGGGGGATTACAAGGCATTTTTCAGTAACCTAGACCAAGCAAAGGCAGGCAGCACAAACACTTGAGGTCTTCTTCTCTCTTGACCTCATAACCAAAGCGTTTTTGTGGAATAAGCACCAGAGTGAGGGAAATCAGGTGCCTAGTCTCATACCAAAACAGACAAGCACAATTGACCTATATTGTGCTCATGCGCTGTGAACTTTAAAAAGGTCAGGTTGACTGAGGTCACTGTGTGGTTTCACACAGAGATTAATTGATTTAAAAGGGTAGGTTACATGTTCATCAACATTGTAACAATTACGTTTTGATATTACGCTTTTTGGACCGCTCTGGACAGGCCTTGATATGGACCTAACATAGACATCTATAATTGGTCCAAATATGTTTGGTTCAAATTTGGTCTTGTTTGGGGGCAAATCCAATTTAAATAATACTCAGTGTGCTTTGCAAGTGTTCATTTTTACATTTTGGTCATTTAGCAGACGCTTTTATTCAGACTGATTTACAGTCAGTGGATTTAACTGGTAGACAAACAACTACATAGGATGTAAAACATTTCTGTAACCATTACTGAAAATGTTGTTGTAGTTAGTGTTCTGTTTGCCAGCAAACTTGGAACATTAACTCAATTTGGCTATTTAAATAGGAAATAAAACTGTTGAATGTGGAATAATGCTCTCTTCATTGACATGAACATTACAGTGAAATTATTACTGTTGAAATTTGGCCCTAGAAACAACGACCAAAGCAAATGTCTTCTCAATGTCTGCAAAATACGTATTTTCAACAAATTTTCAAAATACTTTTGCTTAGTAGGTGGGCTCCAGGTTGAGTTTATGAAAGCATCCAGGACCGACTATTTATTTCCTTGTCTTATAATATCTATTTTTTCAGCTGCGCTCGTTGTCATGTTTAAATCGCCAACGCAGGGGTATTATACTCTAACTTTAGGCTAAAAACCCAAGAACCATGAAACGTTGCTAGAAGTCAACTATATAAAGGGGTTGTTAAAGCGAAACAAATATTCTTATATCTGAGGTGAGGAACACAGAGTAAACATTGTGGCCAAGGCAATGGCCTTGTTTCAGATCCTTGTGATATGCACGAGGTGATCACAACCGCGAACTCAACTGACTGCCACCGACAAGCCCTACTTACCCAGAACGGGAGCTTTGGTCCGCATAAGCGCTCCATGTCCACGGGGCTTCGGTACAACGAACGAATGATGCTTTTCCCGGCGTTAACAGGTCGCTCCCTCTCTTTTACCTTATTTTGTTATTGCACATACAGAGACTTTCAACAAACACACTAGTGGAGCTCGTAGTTGATTTAATCTGGATTAGTAGTTTGTCCCTGCTTTCGAAGAACCCTCCTCTCTCTCCTCTTCTGCCTCCAGAGAGTTGTAAGAGAGAGAAAAATCATAAGGAGGTTGTTATGATGATATGACGAGTCCGCCCACTCCCTGGCTGTAGCCTAGGTCCTCCCATCACACACACACGGTGGTGGAAAAAGTACTTGCATAAAAGTAAAGGTACCTTAATAGAAAATGACTCAAGTAAAAGTCACCCAGTAAAATCTTACTTGAGTAAAAGTCTTAAAGTATTTGTTTTTAAATATACTTAAGTATAAACCATTACAAATTCTTATATTATACAAACCAGACGGAACCATTTTAAAATGTATTTTGTTGATGGCTAGCCAGGGGCACACACCAACACTCAGACATAATTTACAAACGAAGCATTTGTGTTTAGTGAGTCCACCAGATCAGAGGGAGACCAGGGGTGTTCTCTTGATAAGTGTGTGAATTGGACCATTTTCCTGTCAAAATGTAATGAGTACTTATGGGTGCCCTGGAAAATGTATGAAGTAAAAAGTACATTATTTTCTTCAGGAATGTAGTGCAGTAAAAGTAAAAGTTGGCAAAAATATAAATAGTAAAGTACAGATACCCCAAAAAACTACTTAAGTAGTACTTGAAAGTATTTTTACTTAAGCACTTTACACCACTGCACATACACACGCACACATGCACTCTTCTTGATGCAAGATGGCGCCGACAGAGATGGTCGCCTCGCTTCAGGTCCTTAGAAAACTATGCAGTTATTTGTTTTTTAATGTATTATTTAATGTATTATTTCTTACATTGTTAGCCCAGGAAATCTCAAGTGTTATTACATACAGCCGGGAAGAACTATTGGATATAAAAGCGATGACAACTTACCAACGACACGGCCAGGAATACGTCTTTCCCGAAGCGGATCCTTTGTTCGTACCTCCACCCTGGACATGGGATCTTATCCCAGAGGCTGACCCAAAACAACGCGGTCACCGCAAGAGAGGCAAATGGAGCGGCCTACTGGTCAGACTCAGAAGGCGAGCAGTCCATCCACCGCTCCCAAGCATATTACTCGCCAATGTCCATTCTCTAGATAACAAGGTGGACAAAATTAGGGCACGAGTTGCCTTCCAGAGAGACATCAGAGATTGTAACATTCTCTGTTTCACGGAAACATGGCTTACGCGGGATATGTTGTCAGAGTCGGTACAGCCACCTGGTTTCTTCACGCATCGCGCCGACAGAAACAAACATCTTTCTGGTAAGAAGAAGGGCGGGGATGTATGACTTATGATTAACGACTGATGGTGTAATCACAACAACATACAGGAACTTAAGTCCTTTTGTTCACCTGACCTAAAATTCCTTACAATCAAATGCCGACCACATTATCTTCCAAGAGAATTCTCTTCGATTATAGTCACACCCGTGTATATCACGTGTATTTTAACAAAGCTAACCTGAGAACGAGACTTCCTAAATTCTATCAGCATATCGAATGCGCGACACGGGCTGCTAGCATTCTGGATCATTGCTACTCTAACTACCGCAATGCATACAAAGCCCTTCCCCGCCCTGACTTTGGCAAATCTGACCATGACTCAATTTTGTTGCTCCCAGCCTATAGACAGAAACTAAAACAGGAAACGCCCGTGCTCAGGTCCGTCCAACGCTGGTCTGACCAATCAGATTCCACGCTTTAGGATTGCTTCGATCACGTGGACTGGGATATGTTCCGGATAGCCTCAGACAACAACGTTGATGTATGCGCTGACTCGGTGAGCAAGTTTATAATTTTTTTATTTTTTGTTATTTAATTAATGAATATCCGAAACATACAATATACTTGCAGTGTAGCTGCTCAACAACTACATCATACCAGCCATCCAACAGTTTCCCATTCAGAGCGACACACAGAAGCATCCAGGTTCAATGCCCTGCTCAAGGACACGTTGACAAATCTGCCACCAGGCCAAAAAACGTGAACCCGAACCCTCCAAGATCCCCCCCACAGTTCCCCAATAGCTATCCCTCAACCATTCGAGTAATATAGGACTACAATTGGTGAAGGCTCTCTCCATGGCATTCAATTACAGTTATGTACAGTAGGATGGTATAATTCTTAGAAGACACCCCCCCAGGCAGCCAATGTTCTTCCTTTTCCCCTGTTAGTATCAGAAAGTGCTATAGATTTACACTCCTGTCCAGTTGGTGGTGGGAATGCACCTTTTTTGGTTGCCAACTGCCATTTAAAAATCACAGAAGAAGAAGAAGAATGTTCTAGATTTGGAGGTAAATGAATATTGTATTTCTGACATGGAACTTCCCCAAGAAGATGGAAAAATTATTATGAGATGGAGTTACGTCGGGATGCCACCGGGCCGCTAGCAAAGCTGGGAGAAGAGGAATATTGGGCCAGGGACATGGAAAGGTGGATTTCGGGGGAGGAATGGAGGAGAAAGAAGAGGTCGAAGAGAATGAGGAAAGAAGAGTTTGGATTTGATGAAGATTTTGATAAAAAGGGAGATGGTGTGTCGAAGAAGACTGGGGTCAAGTAAAAACAGAGTGAGATGTCTGCCAGACTGAGTTCTGGAGGTGAAATGGAAGTGAATGAAGGAGATTTTAAGTGAGGTGTAAGTTGTGGTGAGGAGCTTGGAGCCCGAGCCTTGCATCGGTGGACGTGGTTAAGATTAAGATGAGATTGACCCAGTGGGAGTGAGATTCTTGGAGAAAATGGATCCAAGCCTTTTGGCTGATCCATATGTGGTATCAGGTTGGATGGAAAAGATGAGTGCTGTTGAGCCGGTGAAGGTGGACTAGTGGACTTGTGATGTTTGTTGTGTACATTCTGCCCAGAGGGTGCGGGCGCTCCGTGCAACACAACATTGGGCAAGATCTGTATCTTGCTTTGCTCTTAGGAACAGGGCACCATTGAAGGGAGTGATTTCTAGGGTAGCGTTAAGTGTGGAGGTGGAGCAATTGATGTTGAAGATTTCTAGTGTTTGTGACACCTGTTGAAACAGAGGTGACACATTCTGTTCTTTTGAGTCTTTACCCAACAAAGTCATGTTAGGATATATAAGTTATCCTGTTTCAGTGGGAAAAGTTGTGTGTTAACTGTAGGGGTGCCCATGTTGCTGGGGATCGGAGGTGTCTGGTGTGAGAGAGGCAGGTTGAGGTGGCCAGGGTCAGAGATGTGCAGAAGGTGTCGTATGTTGAGGCAGTGAAGAAAGTTGAGGAGGATGGATCAAAGGTGAGGGATTCTGAGAGGATCACTGTGAGTAGTAGATCTCTGCCAGCACAAAGGGATAGGTTTGCTTCTGAACGTTCATAGCAATGGTTATCAGCTGTACTGCAGAGATGGAACATGAGTCACAGAAAATAGATGTTGTGGTGCCAGCTGCAGAAAAGTACTTGGGTGTACGAGATTTGACTTTAGAAGAGTTACAGGATGTGCTGAGTGGTGGTGTTCTGTCCTCCCAGAACGTTGGCCTAGTGTTGGATCAGAGAGGTAGAATAGTGGAATTGGGTGGTGGGTTTTAATGAGTGTAGGGTTAGTTATCACAAAGTATAATGGATTTATACTATAGTCCAGTTGGGGGCGGTAATGCAACATATTGGATGCCAACCGCCATTAAACCCCAACGAAGAAGAGGTTCAATGTTTCCAGGCTGCCGCCCACAGGAAGAGATGCAGTCCAGAGGCATGGTGGATAGTCGTTGACACTAGATATTATGGCTGAAATGTTTGAGAGCACAGGGCAAATGGACTTTGTGCTGTACTACTAAATCTGAGAAAATACGGATACCTGCCTGTTTGCCTGCGTCACTGTCTGTGCCCCTTTGTTTCTTCATGTTTTATGTGTGTCTGATGATTTTAAAAGTTCATATTCTGTTAACTCACACCCAAATAATGTTGTTGACTCATCCTATACTCATATTTGTGGCCAAAGCATAAATAAATAAAAAATCTCCACCTCAACTTGTATCTTGAACATACGTACCATTTAAAAATGCTTGCTATTTAAAATCAGCTGTCTACTCACATTAATATTTTTAATGACCGGTATACGTCCGCACCATTC
Source organism: Salvelinus fontinalis (assembly GCF_029448725.1). NCBI lineage: Eukaryota > Metazoa > Chordata > Actinopteri > Salmoniformes > Salmonidae > Salvelinus > Salvelinus fontinalis. The sequence goes on from NC_074694.1 coordinate 29,905,492, forward strand.
TGTTTTTTAGGTATGCCCACACCACTCCAACACAGAAAAGCTGCTTTTTAACATGCTCAATTACTATTTTTTGGAAGGGAAACTATTTCACTCATATTGTAATTAATTATGGTCAAATCATACAAATCTGGAAACACTGGACAGTTCCTCTAAAAGAAAAGGGTATATGCCTACTGAAATGAAGCATTATAATTGAACTCTGAAAACGAATTGAGAATGTGTTTAAACTTGATTGTTGAAACGGTGACTATTGAAAACCAGGCATTACATTTTGAAACTATTTTTGTTGTCTGCCTCTGCTTTGCCTGCTCAACCCAGACCATAGAACCTGCCACTTTTCCACCGAATGACACTTATAAAACCATATCCTAAATCCTTTAATGAGCCACTGAACAAAACTCAGTAGTTGTGAATAGCCTTTATGAGCACTAGGCCTTATAATGACAGTAGAGCTTTAGAGCTACAATGGGCTCATTTTTGGAATGGAACATTTTATTTGTATTCTTTTTGGAATAGAATGTCTTATGCATGCCAACAGAACCCCCCTGCCCTGGCCCTTTGCAACCTATGCCACCATTGCTAAAAAATAAATCCAGGGGGAACACTGCAGTTGCGTGCTAATATATTGGGACTCTTGCTTGATTCTACATTTTTTTTTAAGTAAAAAAAATTAAAATAAATAAATTGATAAACATTTGATGTTCACACGTGTATCATTTGATTTACTGGGGCATTCACATGCTCGTGGGAAGTTGAAAACTGAGAAGTGGGAAGTCCTGTAGGCCTTCGTCATGTGGAAGGGCCAACTAGTCACAGCCTTGTCTGGCATGAACTTATTAACTTCTTGTGTGGATGGGTGTATGATGGGGTGTTATTCTATGCACAGTATGTTCTGTCAATTGAAACTGTATTTATGTGGAAGCAGCAGCACTCTCTAATGTCCAAGTCAAATTTCCCTTAAGGGACAATAAAGTGTATCGTAAGTCATACATCCAACAAGATTGTGTTCAAGTGCTTTTGAAGTAAGACATTTTTTAGCTAGCTTGATAAGCTAGCAAACATTGCTCATAATAAAGTTAGCTAGCTTGCTTAACATTGACAATATGGTCACCCTATCTACATGATCCATATTGATAAGGTGGTGATTATCAAAAACTGATTTGTTGTCATCTTTTTGTTGAAAAGGTAAGTCAGTGTGAAATGTCACAACTAGGCAACTTGTGTAACAGAGTTTCCCGTTTGTGATTACTGGGGCGTTCATGTGCTCGTCAGAACTTCTTATTTCTGTGTTGAAATGAAAGTAAGTTATTTGCGTAGAGCTTCCTATTGGTTGATTTGGATTGTTTCCAAGCCTTTCTACAATCAGCTTCGGGACATTCAGAGTTTCCTAGTGCTGACAGGTCATGAATGCAGGGTCGTTGAATGAAACCTTCCGGCTGGAACTACGAAGGTCTGATAACTCCGATAGCATGTGAATGTCCCATAAAACTGCATAATGGAACCAAGAAAAAATGATCTACAGTGAAATTGAGATTTTTCTTTTTAAAGTAAAAAAATGCCCTGGACTAAATGATTGTAAATTATTATAAACTCAGCAAAAAAAGAAACGTCCCTTTTTCAGGACCCTGTCTTTCAAAGATAATTCTTAAAAATCCAAATAAATTCACAGATCTTCACTGTTTCCCATGCTTGTTCAATGAACCATAAACAATTAATGAACATGCACCTGTTGAATGGTCGTTAAGACACTAACAGCTTATGAAAGCTTAGGATACAGTTATGAAAACTTAGGACACTAAAGAGGCCTTTCTACTGACTGAAAAACACAGAAAGAAAGATGCCCAAGGTTCCTGCTCATCTGCGTGAACGTGCCTTAGGCATGCTGCAAGGAGGCATGAGGACTGCAGATGTGGCCGGGGCAATAAATTGCAATGTCCGTACTGTGAGACGCCTAGGACAGCGATACAGGGAGACAGAACGGACAGCTGATCGTCCTCACAGTGGCTGACCACATGTAACAACACCTGCACAGGATGGGTACATCCGAACATCACACCTGCGGGACAGGTACAGGATGGCAACAACAACTGCCCGAGTTGCACCAGGAACGCACAATCCCTCCATCAGTGCTTAGTGCTCAGACTGTCCGCAATAGGCTGAGAGAGGCTGGACTGAGGGCTTGTAGGCCTGTTGTAAGGCAGGTCCTCACCAGACCTCACCGGCAACAACGGCACAAACCCACCGTCGCTGGACCAGGCAGGACTGGCAAAAAGAGTCGCGGTTCTGTCTCACCAGGGGTGATTGTCGGATTCGCGTTTATCATCGAAGGAATGAGTGTTACACCGAGCCCTGTACTCTGGAGCGGGATTGATTTGGAGGTGGAGGGTCCGTCATGGTCTGGGGCAGTGTATCACAGCATCATCGGACTGAGCTTGTTGTCATTGCAGGCAATCTCAATGCTGTGCGTTACAGGGAAGACATCCTCCTCCCTCATGTGGTACCCTTCCTGCAGGCTCATGCTGACATGACCCTCCAGCATGACAATGCCACCAGCCATACTGCTTGTTCTGTGCATGATTTCCTGCAAGACAGGAATGTCAGTGTTCTGCCATGGATAGCGAAGAGCCCAGATCTCAATCCCATTGAGTACGTCTGGGAGCTGTGTGATCAGAGGGTGAGGTCTAGGGCTATTCTCCCCAGAATTATCCGGGAACTTGCAGGTGCCTTGGTGGAAGAGTGGGGTAACATCTCACAGCAAGAACTGGCAATGAGGAGGAGATGCACTGCAGTACTTAATGCAGCTGGTGGCCACACCAGATACTGACTGTTACTGTTACTTTTGATTTTGACCCCCCCTTTGTTCAGGGACACATTATTCCATTTCTGTTAGTCACATGTCTGTGGAACATGTTCAGTTTATGTCTCAGTTGTTGAATTTCATGTTCATACAAATATTTACACATGTTAAGTTTGCTGAAAATAAAACGCAGTTGACAGTGAGAGGACGTTTCTTTCTTTGCTGAGTTTACAAACAAATGCCTGATTCCACACAGCACTACTGAGGGAATGATGCTGTTACCTTAATGGAAAGCCAAGCTTCTCTACAGACTCCAGGAAGAAACCAAGTGCAGTTGATGCTTTGTGGTTGGTTGCTGCACTGTGTACATGATCTATATGATATCATTATGAAACGGATTGTGTAATACAAAACAATAAACACATGTATACAAAAACAGCTGGGCTGTTGTATAATTCAAACCCATTTTGAATAGAAAACATTGGATTATCCACATTGAGTCAGACAAACATTACAAACTTTAAATACCATGGGAGATCAATCGGTTACCTTTCTTCAGAAGCCGTCTATACCACCAAATATTTTTATTTTTATTTTATTTTACCGTTATTTTACCAGGTAAGTTGACTGAGAACACGTTCTCATTTGCAGCAACGACCTGGGGAATAGTTACAGGGGAGAGGAGGGGAATGAATGAGCCAATTGTAAACTGGGGATTATTAGGTGACCATGATGGTTTGAGGGCCAGATTGGGAATTTAGCCAGGACACCGGGGTTAACACCCCTACTCTTACGATAAGTGCCATGGGATCTTTAATGACCTCAGAGAGTCAGGACACCCGTTTAACGTCCCATCCGAAAGACGGCACCCTACACAGGGCAGTGTCCCCAATCACTGCCCTGGGGCATTGGGATATTTTTTAGACCAGAGGAAAGAGTGCCTCCTACTGGCCCTCCAACACCACTTCCAGCAGCATCTGGTCTCCCATCCAGGGACTGACCAGGACCAACCCTGCTTAGCTTCAGAAGCAAGCCAGCAGTGGTATGCAGGGTGGTATGCTGCTGGCGAAGCCATATCTGTTGAAAGACCGTTTGACAGTTTTGTATACTTGCCAAAGCAGCAATCTTGCAGTACAATACAACAGAGGCAGCATTGTATGGGCTATGAGTTATTTAACTAAATGTGCACCCCTGAGCTGAAGGGGGTCTTAGCTTACCTGATCAACTTGTGGTTGGTGTCCACATGTATGAGGGAAAGAGGACCCCGAACAGTGTATGTTCTTCTGACAACACATCCAAGTCGTGCCATTCTTTCCTGTACTCCCACAGCAGACACCATGCACTGAGTCTCACACTCGGGTCCACTGGACTCGATGACCCAGTGCTTTCAGACATTCTCTCACCATCCTAATTGTGGTGAACTTGTCTTGATTGTGTCCACCAGATTGTCCAGCTCCTTGTCTATAATTTGGCTGTATGTTCCCCTTACCATGATACCGTATCCCTGCATTGGTCAGTTTGTGTTGAGATGCCAAGCAGTTGCAAGGTACAGGCAGATCCATTTCAATCAGCTGTCGAAGGTGCTGTTCTGACAATCAGTTTAAGACGTCCCATTTCGCCATCCAACTCAACAACAATGGATGGGGCACATGTTTCTTCAATTTCATTATTGACTAGACTATATAGGTTGAAGAGACCCTGCACTACCTTTTGAGGCAAGGCCACTTGATTTGCTAGTGAGCTGATAAATATAAGATTTTATTTTTTATTATGTCAACCAAACAGCTGGTATCAGGCAAGATTTGTTCTAGACTTCAGGTATTGGAATAACTATTTAGGGTTGTCACTTTCCTCTCACACACAAATCTTTCACTACGGCTGGCAGTGGCTAGCTGTAACATCTTGTGATTCCTTCCATTTGTCACTTTTTTTTATTTTACCTTAATTTTACTAGGCAAGTCAGTTAAGAACATTCTTATTTACAATGATGGCCTTGGAACAGTGGGTTAACTGCCTTGTTCAGGGGCAGAACGACAGTTTTCCTTGGCAGCTCGGGGATTCGATCTAACAACCTTTTGGTTGCTAGATCAAAGGCTACGTGCCGCCCCGTGACTGCTCTAACCACTAGGTTACCTGTCGCCCCATGACTGACTTCAAAATTGTCAGTCACGGGTCAATAATAAACGGATTTTAGAAGCATGTCTATCTAATACATTTAATGACAAACCATCTAACTACTTAGATAAACATATTAACTACCTGTTGCACAACATTTGGCGCAGGTAAATAGTTTGCCATGTTCAGAACATGCGGGCACAGGGGGGAAGATTTGGTGTGTAGTGGTGATGTCAGACCGTCTACTTAAGTAGGCAATAGAAGAAAAGCCTGTATAATTAATTTGTCTTTAAAAAAAAAACAATAATAACAACAAATCAATACAGGAAGTACATGTGGGAACATAAGTATATATAAATAATATACAAAGGATAATTGGACTAGGGGGTACAATATCACATTACACAAGGACCAAACCTCTTAAGACTAGGGGGCGCAGTTTTCGCTTTTGGCTAAAAAGGCATACCCATTTGAAACTGCCTATTTCTCAGCCACCGAAACTAGAATATGCATATAATAGTCGGATTAGGATAGAAAACACTCTGAAGTTTCCAAAACTGTACATTTTTTGTCTGTGAGTTAAACAGAACTGATATTGCAGGCTAAAACCTGAGGAAAATCCATTCAGGAAGTGGCCCTGTTCTTGAGACCTCTTCTGTTCCCATGAATCCCTATTGCCCATATAAAGGGATATCAACCAGACTTCTTTTTCTATGTCTTCCCTAAGGTGTCAACAGCCTTTAGACATAGTTTCAGGCTTTTATTTTGAAGGATGAGCGTGAACGACCACATTGCGTAAGTGGATAGGTGGGGGCTCTCCGAGGGATTTTTGCACAAAAGTGAAAGACAGCCATTGTTTCTCTCGGTCCTAGTGAAAAGCCAACTGTCCCGGTTGATATATTATCGAATAGATATTTGAAAAACACCCTGAAGATGGATTATAAACAACGTTTGACATGTTTCTGTGGACATTATGGATATAATTTGGAATTTTTTCCGGCGTTGTCGCGAACGCTCTTTCCGGTGGATTCCTGGGCATAACGCAGCAAACAAACGGAGGTATTTGGATATAAAAAATATCTTTATGGAACAAAAGGAACATTTGCTGTCTAACTGGGAGTCTCGTGAGTGAAACCATCCGAAGATCATCAAAGGTAAACGATTAATTTGATTGCTTTTCTGATTTTCGTGACCAAGTTACCTGACGCTAGGTGTTCTTATTGTGTTGTCGAGCAATCAATAAATTTACACAAATGCAAGTATTGCTTGCGCTGTAAAGCATAATTTCAAAATCTGAGACGACAGATGGATTAACAAAAGGCTAAGCTGTGTTTTGCAATATTGCACTTGTGATTTCATGAAATTATATTTTATTATATACCGTTCACGCTAGGCTAGGCTATGCTAGTCAGTGTTTCTGATGACAATTATCCCGGATCCGGGATGGGTGGTTCAGAAAGGTTACGGGACATATATACACTTAGAATTCTAACAGCTTTTTTGTTAGCAGAGTATTTAATTGTCTTAAAATATAGTTCAATTTCTTTTTGTAAGGTAAGAAAATGTGGTGTTTTGTTTGTAAATTTACATTTGTGAGTTTGTTTTCCTTAAATTTCTTCATATGCTGGTTGGCAGGATAATATTTATGAACAATTTTAAAAGGAAACTTCCATAATTTTGTTAATAAGTAGGTATGTCTGTGGTGTTGGGGTTCGTTCCTTGATCCTTGTCAATCATTGGCTCATTGGTGAAATTAGCATTCAGACAATATCTTTAATCAAATCATTCAAAAACCTTTATTAATGCAATTGCAGACATAATTTGACAACAGGAACATAGCACACATGTTTCCGAGTAAGTTCTGCAAAATGGAAAAGAGTCTGAGTTGTTTTATTATTCCTACAGTCATATATCTTAGTGATGTCACTGCCTACGTCATTACCTTCTACTCATGAGACCAAGCCCATGCCTACACAGCTATATAAACAAGAGTTTTAGTGTTATCCAAAAGCTCAGCAGTAAATGTCCACTCCCCAAGTTGATTTATAGTGGAATGTCTGACTAGTCTCTTATCTCTTACAGTCACCTGCAGAGTTCTGTCTCACAGTCACACATTTCTCAGACAGTTTCTTTATAAGAGGCAGAGATTAGAAAGGACTGTGGAACAATATTAAACCTTTATAATGAATATATATATTGTTAATCTGTAGTCTAGGACCCCATAAATGTAAGGAGGGAGGGGTCTTATAACCCCTCCCCTTCTATTAATACAACATAAGCATAATCAATTATTATAATACATCAAACATTTAGTACAGCCTGTCGTGTCTTTGGCTATGGAAAAGAGTCTGAGTTGTTTTATTATTCCTACAGTCATATATCTTAGTGATGTCACTGCCTACGTCATTACCTTCTACTCATGAAGGTAACATAGCACACATAAGTGATATGACATGCTATTCTATAAAATCATTTCTCTGTAATTCATATTACCCGATTAAGCTAATCAGGTGAATGTAATTAACTAGAAAGTCGGGGCACCACGAAATAATGTTTATAGAGCTGTTATCTTCCGAATAAACTCTTAAAGACCTAATAATCTTTTACATCAATAGCAGTCAATATTTAATAGCCACTTTATTCAGTCTCATCTGAAAGTTGTAAATTCTTGGTTATCTTCACAAACCCTGGCTAACAAGTTGAATCAACAATACAAAATTTGGTTTAATTATTTATTTACTAAATACCTAAATAATCACACAGAATTACATCTACACAGAATGGATCATACAATGATTACAAATTATGCCATAAAGAAAACGTCCCTGGTGGACGGAACAGATATGACAGCTGGTTACACAAAGAGAGGGGGGTTTGGGTTTGAGTGAAAGAGCGGGAAGACAGAGTAACAAAGGGAGAAGCTATGCTATTGTAAATACAGTATCTTGTGCATTCTAAATTACCGCCCATTTGAAAAGGAAAATGCTATAAATATTTACTCTGAGCTGCACTTCGGTAGATTGCTCGTAGATGGGAGGCCGGGTGGTCCAGCATGGATCTCTGGTCCTCTGAAGACTGTCTAGTGGTGAACTGGAACGTGGTAGAATGGATACTCTGTCCGTCCTCTCCTAGCACACGTTTAGCGGGCGGAGGGGGTAGCACTTCTTTAGTGAATAAGAGTTCAAAGTTCATACCAAGTTGCCATACTTTAAACTCATGCTATATTCTGTCTGGTATAGTCGAAATTCCTCCTTCCGGCATGTAGGTCGTCACCTTCACATTGAAATTCGATGCCAATTGCGTTAGGTTCTTGCTGATGTTGGCTTAGTTCTGTAGGTGGTCTTTGTCCTTTCAACGTGGGGATGGTAAGTCCTCACGTCCTTGGAACAGAAAGTTACATTTTCGTCAAGGGGCTTATTTAGGATTAGGAGAGAGGGCTGTGTTTCATAGTTTACAACCCATGTCTGTTCACTTGGGCGGGGCCTCTGAGTGAGCAGAGTGGTGTTCTTCTGACAAACCGTTCTCTCATTAAGAAGCTAAAAATTACATTTACTCTTTTCACAAATAGTCTTATATTTAAACATTTAAATTGTACAAAAATTCCATGTGAATCTGATAACTAGAATGTGTAGATTTTCCAAGATACAGTTTGTGTCGTCCTATCATCAGTAATCATGTCTCAGACGCCAACTGAACTGACATCATATTCATTAAGTCCCAACGCATATTTTCAACTGGTTGGATTACCGAAATATGGTTCCGTTTCCCATCTTTTGATGTCACCAGACTCTCTATGTTAACAAAGGGATTTTCAATAGTCACATCGGTAGAGTAGAGAGAGGAAAAAGGGGAAAGGTATTTATGGGGGTCATAAACCTCCCCCAACAGGCCAGCATCATGACAAGTCCCTATCATGACCCCAAGGTGAACCCGACAGTGGCAACATCCAAACCTTTTTCCAACAGATATTATCAATCAAACCATTCCAATAATGCATGACATAAGGTATAGATAAAACATCCTGGTGAAACAAGGTTCGTATCGCTCTGTTGTTGAATGGACCAAAAGAGAAACAAATCTTTCCTACTGATGAGTTTGCAGGATTAATGGAAGGTAGGCTCTGAGGGTCAGGTCTTGACAGGTTCCTGAATAATAAATAAACACCAAAATATTTAGGTGTTACAGGGACCTTGTAAAGTAATTCCTTATAACCAAGTAAAAAACCCTCTGCATTTACAAGTTGGCTCACCAATAGGATATTATTTCGGAACCAATATTCTAAAAACAAAGAAGTATTTTTATACAATATATCCCGATTATTCCATATATAATATCTGTATGGAGAAAAATGATGCTTATAAATTAAGGACCATGACAAGAACCTGCCGATGAAAAGCAGAACGTTTCACTGGAAATTTGTCAATATTATAATTGCAAACCAACATGAAGTTAAGGCCACCAAAAGTAGAGAAGACATGATGAGGAATACAATTCTACATAGAAGTGGGTCTATTTAGGAATTGTTTTATCCAATTGATCTTAAAAGTGTTATTAAAGGTAGTAAAGTCCAGAAAATTCAGCCCACCATTCTCACAAGTGTTCATTACAACAGTTTTCCTAATGTAATGGGTACAGTTTCTCCACAGAAAGTTGAAAAGCATCTGGTCTATCTCCTTGCTTATTTTACCGTCAAGATATAAAGATAGAGCGCCATATGTTAGTCTAGAGAAACCTTCGGCCTTGGTTATTAGGACTCTACCTTTTAAAGACAAGTCCCTCTGTAGCCATTGATTTAGCTTCTCCTGGGTTTTTTAATAAGAGGGTTAAAATGTAGTAAGCCTCTAGACTTCTGATCCTTAGTAATGGTTATGCATAACTATGTTATTCTTTCACTGGAATACCATAATATGAAGGTGTCACACAATCTTTGACAGCCATGAGTTCACATTTATTAATGTTAAGATATATGGGCCAAATTTCACCCAACTTATTGTGGGAAGCTTGTGGAAGGCTACCCGAAACATTTAACCCAAGTTAAACTATTTAAAGGCAACGCTACCAAATACTAATTGAGTGTATGTAAACTTCTGACCCACTGGGAATGTGATGAAAGAAACAAAAGCTGAAATATACCATTCTCTCTTCTATTATTCTGATATTTCACATTCTTAAAATGAAGTGCTCATCCTAACTGACCTAAAACAGGGAGTTTTTACTAGGATTAAATGTCAGCAATTGTGAAAAACTGAGTTTAAATGCATTTGGCTAAGGTGTATGTAAACTTCCGACTTCAACTGTACGTTCCTCAAAAAGTGTGTTTCATCAATTAATGCATCCAGGACTTCTTTAATTATTTTTGCAAGTAGTAAGGCTAATATCTTATAGTCATAATAAAGAAGACAAATTGGACGCCAGTTATCGATGAGCAGCACTTATTTTTTAGGCTTAGGTATCAGTGTTATTAACCCCTGACTCATTGTAGGAGGGAGAACATTGTTTTTAATACTCTCTAAAAAGACTTCAAATAGGAAGGGAGCTATTTGTTCAGAAAATAATTTGTACAATTCTGAAGTAATTCCATCAACACCTGGTGATTTATTGTTCTTTAGATGTTTGATAGACTCTATAATCTCTTCAACTTTGATGGGTTCATCACACTGTTTAGATTCTATATCACTGATAGAGTGAACATTATTCAGTGAGTTAAGAAACCTATCTGTGGATTCCTGACAGTACGTAGAGCTATACAATTTCCTGTAAAAATTGCTACAGAATTCAGCAATTAATTTTTGGTCATCTGTAATAACACCATCAAATTTTTATTTATGGATAGTGTTATTTGTAGAGGGAAATTGCTCAAAAGAAATAGGATGAATTCTGTTCTCCCTCCTCAATCCATTTTTTCCTAGATCTAATAAAGGCTCCTTCTGCTTTTAATCTATATATATTATCCAGTTTATTTAATCTATATATTATCCAGTTTATATAATCTCTATATATTATCCAGTTTATTTAATCTATATATATTATCCAGTTTATTTAATCTATATATATTATCCAGTTTATTTAATCTATGTATATATTATCCAGTTTATTTAATCTATATATATTACCCAGTTTATTTAATCTCTATATATTATCCAGTTTATTTAATCTCTATATATTATCCAGTTTATTTAATCTCTATATATTATCCAGTTTATATAATCTCTATATATTATCCAGTTTATTTAATCTATATATATTATCCAGTTTATTTAATCTATATATATTATCCAGTTTATTTAATCTATATATTATCCAGTTTATTTAATCTCTATATATTATCCAGTTTATATAATCTCTATATATTATCCAGTTTATTTAATCTATATATATTATCCAGTTTATTTAATCTCTATATATTATAATTTTGTAACTCAATCAGTTCCATCTTCTCCTCCCCCGAGAGGCCGGCTGGGGACCTATGGAAATATACCACAAACCCCCCCAAGGTGCCTTATTGCTATTATAAACTGGTTACCAACATAATTAGAGCAGTACAAATAACTGTTTGGTCGCACCCGTGGTATACCACGGCTTTCAGCCCAACAGCATTCAGGGCTCTAACCACCCAGTTTATAAAAATACATACAGTATTACCTTGCTCTGAGCATGCACATGTAGGGTTGTATGGAACCAAATAGGTGCCAAAAGGTTGAACGTACGTATCATTAGGATCCATACGTAAAGAAAATTGTTAGAATCGTAAGAAAAGCCATGCGTGAAAGGTAAATGTGAAATTTCATCAGAAAATGACATGTAGCTAGCTAGCTAGCTAAATAACTAGCTTACACACAGTCGATCTCGGCTCGTGGCATATGATAGCTAGCTAGTATTACCTAGTTAGTTAGCTCACGTCACTGACAAAATGACACATTGTTGTGTAAGGAGTAAGTGTGTCTAGCTAGCCACTGTTGAAGTACCAATTACAGTTATGGTAATGATTAGCTACCAAGGAGGATGAAATGTCTCAAAGGAGAAAGTTTACTGTCCAAAAGGTCGCCCTAGTCAAGGACCCACATGCAGTACCTAGGTATAGTAATAAGTTATTGATTGGCGTTATTAGTTTTTTTCATGAGTTATAAAAAAAGTAACTAAGTTAGCTAGCTAAGTAGCCTAACACAAGTTTAACTGACATCAATAATAACCTTGTCACTCTGTCTTCGGGTTCTACAAATAAGTTACAAAATGGAGAGGCTTCAGACCAGCCTCTTGCGGGTAGTCAATTACCCACCAATCGATTTAGACTTTTTGGAATTCACCTGCAATCAAGAGCTCACTTTCATCAGTGCTGTGTCTAACGTCAGTCACATCCCTGAATATGTTTTAGGACCTTTGATGGAACGGCTGAACTGTGTCAGAGGTTGAGAAGTTGATGTACCTTAAGATGAGCCACTACACCTGGAGCAAGGACGAACCGGTAGGCCCAGACACACTGTACCTTAGAGCCAGCTCCAGGATCTGTTTGCCCAGTTTTTGCCAGTAGAAAGCCTTGCACAAGTCCTTGGTGTGTCAGAACGCACTGTTGAGACGTATGAGAAAGAACGATCTATCAGTCCAGGGATCATCCTCTCAATGGCCGACGAGGAGCTAGACAATGTACTGTAGTGTCGGCTATCAAATCCAACATGCCACATAAGGCTAGAGAGTTGTGAAGGGCCCAGGGCCAATGTGCACAGTGGGCAAGGGTAAAGGCATCAATGCATCGAATCGTCACAGCCAGGGTTATCCTTTGGATGACCAAGATGGGTTGTGTTGTCCGACGAACATATTCGGTGGCTGGGCCCCAGGAAGTTATGCATATAGACACCAACCACAAACTGATTAGGCAAGTTTTAGAAACAAATCTAACACATGAATGTGTGTCTTTGTTTCAAATGCACTAAATGTTTTTAGAATGAAGGGATATTGTGCTGGTGCATAAAAGTCCTTCATTTAAAGATTCAGACGTTTTATTAGACCCAATCCAATGTAGACTTTTAGAACTCATTACTATTTAAGATTCATTTGGCATGGAAAATGCAAGTCACCAGTAGACAAGTGTAATATCTTGTACGTAACATATGAAATTCTGAGGCTGAATATGCAGTATACTGAATTCTCTCATGCTTTGTTGTTTAACATTTTAAATGAGTCAAGTCAATGTGCTTATACATAGCAGCTGATATTTACGGAACATCTGCCCAGTTTGTTGAAAGTGTTATTGCATCAAAGTAGTGGCCCTTTAGTATGGATTTGTTTCTTTCCTTGCCAAATTGATTTCGACACATTCTACAAGTCTACATTGGCTCAGATCATCAGTAGACAAGTGTAATGATATCTTGTATTTAACATAAGTACTTCTGAGGCTTAATATGCAGTGCACTGAATTCCCACATATGATGCTTTAACATTTTAAACTTGAGTAAACTTTACATGTACTTGTACACTGTTCTCGAAGATGTGGATGTCAATTAAGGCAGCCCTCCGCACCTCTCTGATTCAGAGGGGTTGGGTTAAATGTGGAAGACACATTTCAGGTGAATGCATTCAGTTATACAACTGACTAGTATCCCCCTTTCCCTTTACGTAGCAGCCAAAACTTGCATAACTTGTCCAGTTTGTTGAATATTATTGCATAAAGATAATGGCCCTTTTCTGTAGTCTGGCCCCGATCCAATGTAGACTTGTAGAATTTTCATTACTATTGGAGATTTATTTGGCAATTAAAGACATCAGCAGTCTAGAGGTGAAATGACACCTTGTATTTAACATACACATTTCTGGGCTAAATATGCAGAGCACTGGATTCTCACAGGATGCACTCTGTTTAAAATGTTAAACTCAAGTCAGCATTAAATGTACTAATACATAGCATCTAGGGTCTATCGCACATACAGACTATTAATTAGAAATGTTTCATTTTTTGATGATTACGTATAGCATTCCCTTTGAATTCTAAATCCAGCCATACACCAACTTAACTTTCCTTGACTTGCCCAGTCAATGTACACGTTTCAGATAGAGTGGACCTGCAATAAAATAAAATAAAAACAACAGCCGGAATAAGGGTAAGATTTGCAGTCTGTACTAACAAACTGCATGAGGGCTTATTTTACTTATAGTAAAACGTACTATGCTAAAGTTACCTAGCATAGGAACAATGGATGACAAACTGTGGCCAGATAAGCTGGCAGCAAATAACAAATGAAACATTTTAATGCCTCAAACAATTTCACAGTAACCTACTGGATTTGAAACATTGTGAAACCCTTGGCCACCATAGCAAATTGCCTGTGTGAAAACATGCTTACATTCCGCATGTGTGCAGTTGGTAACATGTCAGTTTTTGAGCAAACACTTACTGTAGGAAAACACAAACTGTGACTAGGGTTGCACACAAGACAGTCTGGAACAAACAAGACAGTTATGATCAAACAAGACAGTCATGATCAAACAAGACAGCCATGACCAAACACGACAGTCATGACCAAACAAGACAGTTATGATCAAACAAGACAGTTATGATCAAACAAGACAGTCATGACCAAACAAGACAGCCATGACCAAACAAGACAGTCATGACCAAAGAGGACGTTGATGATAAAATCACTTCTTTCTCTTGGTCGTAAGGGCACGTAGGCTTGGCCACTCAACCCTGCATGACAGATGGGATGGTTACTCGCTCATATTGTTGTTTGCCTTCCATTGGTCCTGAAAGACAAGATTCATTCATTGCTGGGTCATATGCAGTGTTTACTGTGGTGCGTTTTTGCTTTGTCATTATGGGGTATTGTGTGTAGATTAATCAGGGGGAATTAAAAAAATAAACTATTTTAGAATAAGGTTGTAATGTAACAAAATGTGGAAAAAGTCAAGAGGTCTGAATACTTTCCGAATGCACTGGGTGTGTATATATATATACACTGCTCAAAAAAATAAAGGGAACACTTAAACAACACAATGTAACTCCAAGTCAATCACACTTCTGTGAAATCAAACTGTCCACTTAGGAAGCAACACTGATTGACAATAAATTGCACATGCTGTTGTGCAAATGGAATAGACAAAAGGTGGAAATTATAGGCAATTAGCAAGACACCCCCCAAAACAGGAGTGATTCTGCAGGTGGGGACCACAGACCACTTCTCAGTTCCTATGCTTCCTGGCTGATGTTTTGGTCACTTTTGAATGCTGGCGGTGCTCTCACTCTAGTGGTAGCATGAGACGGAGTCTACAACCTACCCAAGTGGCTCAGGTTGTGCAGTTCATCCAGGATGGCACATCAATGCGAACTGTGGCAAAAAGGTTTGCTGTGTCTGTCAGCGTAGTGTCCAGAGCATGCAGGCGCTACCAGGAGACAGGCCAGTACATCAGGAGACGTGGAGGAGGCCGTAGGAGGGCAACAACCCAGCAGCAGGACCGCTACCTCCGCCTTTGTGCAAGGAGGTGCACTGCCAACGCCCTGCAAAATGACCTCCAGCAGGCCACAAATGTGCATGTGTCTGCTCAAACGGTCAGAAACAGACTCCATGAGGGTGGTATGAGGGCCCGACGTCCACAGGTGGGGGTTGTGCTTACAGCCCAACACCGTGCAGGACGTTTGGCATTTGCCAGAGAACACCAAGATTGGCCAATTCGCCACTGGCGCCCTGTGCTCTTCACAGATGAAAGCAGGTTCACACTGAGCACATGAGCACATGTGACAGACGTGACAGTCTGGAGACGCCGTGGAGAACGTTCTGCTGCCTGCAACATCCTCCAGCATGACCGGGTTGGCGATGGGTCAGTCATGGTGTGGGGTGGCATTTCTTTGTGGGGCCGCACAGCCCTCCATGTGCTCGCCAGAGGTAGCCTGACTGCCATTAGGTACCGAGATGAGATCCTCAGACCCCTTGTGAGACCATATGCTGACACATGCACATTTGTGGCCTGCTGGAGGTCATTTTGCAGGGCTCTGGCAGTGCACCTCCTTGCACAAAGGCGGAGGTAGCGGTCCTGCTGCTGGGTTGTTGCCCTCCTACTGCCTCCTCCACGTCTCCTGATGTACTGGCCTGTCTCCTGGTAGCGCCTGCATGCTCTGGACACTACGCTGACAGACACAGCAAACCTTTTTGCCACAGTTCGCATTGATGTGCCATTCTGGATGAACTGCACTACCTGAGCCACTTGTGTGGGTTGTAGACTCCGTCTCATGCTACCACTAGAGTGAGAGCACCGCCAGCATTCAAAAGTGACCAAAACATCAGCCAGGAAGCATAGGAACTGAGAAGTGGTCTGTGGTCCCCACCTGCAGAATCACTCCTGTTTTGGGGGGTGTCTTGCTAATTGCCTATAATTTCCACCTTTTGTCTATTCCATTTGCACAACAGCATGTGAAATTTATTGTCAATCAGTGTTGCTTCCTAAGTGGACAGTTTGATTTCACAGAAGTGTGATTGACTTGGAGTTACATTGTGTTGTTTAAGTGTTCCCTTTATTTATTTGAGCAGTGTATATATATATGGGGGATTGGAAATTATGCAATTACATTGATGGAAGCCACAATCTATCTGCAATATTAAAGCTGATCTACCTCCTAAAAAAAAAAATATATATATATATATATATATATATATATATATATATATATATATACACACAGTATATTCCAACACTTCATTGTGGCATTGTGCATTGTCAGGCACTTACAGTTGAAAGTTTAGGCTAACACACATGATTGCATAACCGTTGTCACAAATCAGTTACAGTTCTATGAAATTAAATACAGTTTGAGTTTTAATGAAGGATTAAGGTAATTAGTAAGAGATAAAAAGATTGAGAGCATACCACAGCCTCTGCATAAAGTTACTGTGAAACAAGGTAAATAAAAGCCCTTTTTCTCAGTTATACACTCTGAGCAGTTACTGCCTTTTCGCTTGGTAGGACAGCATACTCCTGTGCCCTCTGGGAATATTATAACCACATCAATTAATGATTCATAAAATGTTTAATGATTCATTTTCTCTGTATTGAAGAGCTGGATAAGTATCTCCATATTAGACTGAAGAGCTTGATGCATGGCATGAAATTACAGTGTGCAAAATATGACCATAGTGCACTTGCTTATTTTCAAAAAAACGATTGTGTCAAAAGTACAGCCTGTCCTGAAAGTGCACTTCATTGCTTGTCTCCAAAGTACACTGGTCCTCAAAGTACACTTCATCGCTTGTCCTGGAAGTGAACTTGATGAAGCCCACTCAGCATTTAGTGATGGTTAGCGTACTAAGTGCTGACTAAGTGCTGACACTCGCCTCCATGTCACCTGCTCTCCCTGCCCTGTCGGAATCCTCGCGCTCTCTCTCTCTCTCTCTCTCCCTCCCTCTACTCTGAACGCACCAGAGTGAACATGAAAGAAATATTATCTGTAAACTAATGATGAGAAAGAATGTTGATACACATATGGAGGCCAACAGGAGTCTCTGTACATTAGGATTAGACTGTTGTGATGTCATTATTCATAACCAACTAACTACAGGTCAGTTGCAATGATGGTCCTGGAGCAACATTAATTATGATGTCGTAGGAACAACACTAACATGGCGATATCAGATCGTGCAAATATTGGTGGTTAAGACTATTTAACTATCAATATTTGCCCGATCTGATATCGCCGTGTTGGTGTTGTTCCTAAAACATCATAATTAAAGTGGCTTGGCAATGATTATTATATCCAGAAACATTGACTCAATAAAGACATTAACGTTGGTTGAATACGCCCGCGTGAGTACCATTGTTGATCGCTGGGTGAATGTGTGGCTAATGAACATTCCAGGGGAGTTAGTATGATGGCTAACGTTAGTGATGGCTGATTGATTCGCACTCGCAAATCGGCCCGTTTTTACCAAAAACGTTTGTTTCCACTCCCATGCAATTACTGACACTTTTTTGCAAAATATTTATTTCCACAATTACAGTTCCGCGCAAAATGACGTGTTGACGTTAAAACTATCACAATCAACAGTGATATAGCCTACGTAACACTCATATTACATTCTAGTTTTCCACTTGTTAATACATTTGAAAGTAATGAAATAGAAAGACAGTACAGTGTTTGACATGGATTATATCTACCCACAGCAGTCGAGCAACGGCTTGTGCTGGGGTACGGCAACACCTCTTGGACAAGCCACACGCAGAACTGCAGTACACCGTAATACTAGAACCGGTAGTCATAATAATGGCATTTTGTTAAGTTAAGTTATAATTATGATTACATTTGCTAATGATTATTTCGGACAGCGGTGCGTGGTTGCTTGTTGTAGCATAGCAAAAAAAAAGTTTTTCTATTTTTTCTATCAATATGTTGGGGGGGGGGGACATTTTGAGCATATTTGAAAATTGGGCAGGAGGTCCCCCCCAATATACACTGCTCAAAAAAATAAAGGGAACACTTAAACAACACAATGTAACTCCAAGTCAATCACACTTCTGTGAAATCAAACTGTCCACTTAGGAAGCAACACTGATTGACAATAAATTTCACATGCTGTTGTGCAAATGGAATAGACAACAGGTGGAAATTATAGGCAATTAGCAAGACACCCCCAATAAAGGAGTGGTTCTGCAGGTGGTGACCACAGACCACTTCTCAGTTCCTATGCTTCCTGGCTGATGTTTTGGTCAGTTTTGAATGCTGGCGGTGCTTTCACTCTAGTGGTAGCATGAGACGGAGTCTACAACCCACACAAGTGGCTCAGGTAGTGCAGCTCATCCAGGATGGCACATCAATGCGAGCTGTGGCAAGAAGGTTTGCTGTGTCTGTCAGCGTAGTGTCCAGAGCATGGAGGCGCTACCAGGAGACAGGCCAGTACATCAGGAGACGTGGAGGAGGCCGTAGGAGGGCAACAACCCAGCAGCAGGACCGCTACCTCCGCCTTTGAGCAGGAGGAGCACTGCCAGAGCCCTGCAAAATGACCTCCAACAGGCCACAAATGTGCATGTGTCTGCTCAAACGGTCAGAAACAGACTCCATGAGGGTGGTATGAGGGCCCGACGTCCACAGGTGGGGGTTGTGCTTACAGCCCAACACCGTGCAGGACGTTTGGCATTTGCCAGAGAACACCAAGATTGGCAAATTCGCCACTGGCGCCCTGTGCTCTTCACAGATGAAAGCAGGTTCACACTGAGCACGTGACAGACGTGACAGGGTCTGGAGACGCCGTGGAGAACGTTCTGCTGCCTGCAACATCCTCCAGCATGACCGGTTTGGTGGTGGGTCAGTCATGGTGTGGGGTGGCATTTCTTTGGGGGGCCGCACAGCCCTCCATGTGCTCGCCAGAGGTAGCCTGACTGCCATTAGGTACCGAGATGAGATCCTCAGACCCCTTGTGAGACCATATGCTGGTGCGGTTGGCCCTGGGTTCCTCCTAATGTAAGACAATGCTAGACCTCATGTGGCTGGAGTGTGTCAGCAGTTCCTGCAAGAGGAAGGCATTGATGCTATGGACTGGCCCGCCCGTTCCCCAGACCTGAATCCAATTGAGCACATCTGGGACATCATGTCTCGCTCCATCCACCAACGCCACGTTGCACCACAGACTGTCCAGGAGTTGGCGGATGCTTTAGTCCAGGTCTGGGAGGAGATCCCTCAGGAGACCATCCGCCACCTCATCAGGAGCATGCCCAGGCGTTGTAGGGAGGTCATACAGGCACGTGGAGGCCACACACACTACTGAGCCTCATTTTGACTTGTTTTAAGGACATTACATCAAAGTTGGATCAGCCTGTAGTGTGGTTTTCCACTTTAATTTTGAGTGTGACTCCAAATCCAGACCTCCATGGGTTGATAAATTTGATTTCCATTGATAATCTTTGTGTGATTTTGTTGTCAGAACATTCAACTATGTAAAGAAAAAAGTATTTAATAAGAATATTTCATTCATTCAGATCTAGGATGTGTTATTTTAGTGTTCCCTTTATTTTTTGAGCAGTGTATATTATAATTACGGCCCTGGTGCATGTAAACCTTACTCACTGTGACATGAGGTTACATCGAAATTGCACTTAGTTCCCTGACCACCGGGAGGCAATGTCTGACACAAAATACACTTCCAGAGACCGAGTGGCCAAACAATGCATACCAAAAGCAGTTCATTTGCATCCTCTCATGTCTACTAATTACCTAAAAAATGCAAACCCAAATAAAAACCCAGTCCTGAAAAGCTCTTACCTATCTGTTATTTTTAAGAAAACAAACAGTTCTCAGACCACCATGCTGGACTATTGGACCCAGGTGTGGAGGAGAATGTATAGAACATCATACAATTATATATGACAAAACCTGTTTTTTAGGGCAGATAGAGGAAATGATAAAAATGCCTACTCCTGTCATCTGAGCTTCATTGATTTGAACTTGGACCTTGTTGTTTTTTCTCTGAGTGAGTTATTTCAGATAGCCATCAGGGCTACCTGGGAGGTCTAAATGTTTTCAGAATGAGTTATTACCTAAAGATGAATCTCACCAAGGTTAAGGCCAGTCACTCATACAGCACGAACACCACTGGTCCTGGACAGCTGCAGGATGTTCCAGATGGGTCAGAATAGAGAAGAGTACACTTTTGGAATGATCTAAAATTACGCTTTGGTTTGTTCAACCTTTTCTATTCACTTTGTCTGAAATCAAATAAAGAATTGGTCAGATCAATGAGATTTTTGGAATTGAATGAAAGCTTCTTAATTGCTTTCAACACCTCATGGCATGGGGATTGAAAAGCGGTGGGGGCAATGTAGCGGCGGCAGCCAATCAGAAGAGTTGGAGGCGTGGTTTATTGGGGGCGTGGCTTTCAGTTTGTTCCTTTTGTCCACCCGTGATATTAAATGTTATTCCAGTTAATCTGGTCTATTGTATTTGTTTTTCCAATTTTAACCTAAATACTGCCAGCTTCTGTAAAGATACTGCCATATGTGCACATGATACTAAACAGCCTGATAAATTGTCTCTGTTAAGGTAGTATTTCTTATTTATTAGGTTTAACGAAAGGGGTACAGTAGATTCAGTGTTGAAAGAAATAGGTCCCAACTTGAAATATAGGTTTGGTAATAATCAAATTTACCTGTTGGCATTGAATTATATATTTGGTTTCAACAAATGTAGTTTTTTTCAAATGAGAAAACCTAATTAATTTACTTGTAATCAGTTAAAGTATTTTTTGGGGGGGGTTGATCCAAATAGTACTTTTTAAAAAGTGTATATCATTGTCTCTGTCACTCACCCTTGCATCCACCAGAGCCAATCCCAGTCCTCTGTCTCCTCTCTGTAGCTCTAGAGTAAACACCTCTGCATCCTCCTGATGCTCAGTCTCTGGTTCAACCAGCTCCAGGCTGTGGGGGGTGTTAGGAGGGGTGAGGAGGCAGGAGGGGTCCAGGGCAGACCTCCTCTGGGTGAGGGGGCTTAGGTCTGTCTCTCTGAACTGGAGCTCCAGACTCTTCAGCTTCTGGGTCAGTAGGGCCCCACAAGAGTTCAAATCACTTGGGGGAGAAGGGCTTTGCTGTGGGGGAAAGGGAGGAAGGTGAAGGGGAGAGGGCGAAGATAATTGAGAGGGGGATGATGGGAGAGAGGGGCTGGGGAGAGAGGCCAGAGGTAGGACCTTCTCTACGGAGGGGGATTCGAGAGACTCCAGGGAGGCCTTTGGGAGAGTTGCCATTTTTGTCAGCTTGGCTTCCGTGGGAACAGCATAATCCTGTGGGAGTTCCAGAACAAACCATATGAGTTCTAAAAGAGTTCTAGAACAAAATAGTTCCAGGGAAAACTAGTAAACCAGTATCATATAGATATAAACCCATGTCTAATTCATTCAAGCAAAAGTTGTGAATCAAATGTGTTACCTGTTGCGTGTGCGTATGACTGAAGTTCCCTGGTGACTCTTTGACAGACAGGTTGCTGATAAACTCCTGCAGCCTCCTGAGCTGTCCAGCCAGGCCTGAGTCTGTCACCTCTCCCCCGAGCCCCAGGCTGAAACCAGAGCTGGGCAGCACCAGGGGAGGGTGGCTGTCAAAACTCTCCAGGATATCAGCTAGTGAGAGGAGGACAAGAGGGGTTAAGAGAAAGTAAATCAAAGGATAGTGTAGCACAAATATCATGTAGTCATCATAGGTTTAATACTGTGTCTATGTTGCTGGTTTGCTTGTCTCAGTTTGAAATGGCAACTGTGAAAAAACAAAGCCACAAAACAAGCCAGATGTTTACTATAGTGGACTAACAGCAGACAATCAACCAACTGACCAGTGTTCTGTGTAGCTAGTTGATCCTCATCAGAAGGGGCCCAGTGTGGGGGCCAGGGTGTGGCTGGGCTGTAGCCTCTCAGCAGGTGGTGGAGCTGGGCTGGACTCAGACTGGGGAACACACACCGCAGGGACTCCCAGGAGGACTACAGGGAAAATGTGTGTGTGGAGGGGTGAGCGTGTGTGTGTCACCTCTCCCCTCTCCCGTGTGTGTGTGTGTGTGTGTGTGTGTGTGTGTGTGTGTGTGTGTGTGTGTGTGTGTGTGTGTGTGTGTGTGTGTGTGTGTGTGTGTGTGCGCGTGCGTGCGTGCGCACATGCAGGTGTGTATGAGCGTCTCTGACCTGCATTAGTTGTTCCCTTGGAGTGGCCAGTAGGTTGACAGCAGAGGAGAGTGTGTGGAGATGTTCCACAACCAAGTCACCCAGTCCAGACCCTTGGGCCCAGTCCAGTAGCAGGTCTAGGTTAGCGCTGATATGGACCCCTCTGGACCACTGGTAGAATTCATCCTCTGAACCTTCAATCACAAAAAGATCAGTGTTAATGACGTAGAAAGAGAATGTGTGTGTGTGTGTGTGTGTGTGTGTCCTCACCTCTCTCCATGAGTGTGTTGAACAGTGAAGCATTGACGAAGTAGAAGAGATAGGCCAGGAGCTGAGAGGAGATCTCATGGTGGAGCTGACAGTCCTGTAGCAGTCTGCTGGTCTCTGTCAGTACCTCCAGGACCTGGTCTGTCTCTCCAGGGACCTGCACACCACCACTATCCAGGAACGGCTCATTTTGCTTGGGGAGAAGCAGCCCACTGCTCCCCCTGAATGGGTCACTGTCCAGCAAACTAGGCAGAATTGGGTACAGAGTCTAGAGGGGATACAAAGATAAGATACTGTACATACAATATAACAAATTATACCGCTCCCTCTGCAGCAGAATGATTTCGCTGTGAATGTGGGTGTTTGACCAGAGATGAGGTCTGACAGAGAGAGTAGTGGGAGACTAGACTACAGTTAATGTCTGCAGCCACTCTCTCTCTTATTTCTTCTCAGCCAAAAGCCCCCTTTCTTCTGCTCTACAGGGCAGGCTAGCTATGACAATGATAGCTTTGTTCTGGCTAATTGTAGTCAGACAGATCAAGCCCTCCCTGTCCCTCAGCACTCTCCTCTCCTCTACCCCACCCCACCCCTCTTCCCAATCTCACTTGGCACTGGAAACACCAGCCAGCGAGCTCCGTGGATTGACATTCCTACGAGCTGAATATGTATTGTGAAAAAAGCCTGTGAATCTGGCTTGTGTGGGCTTGGCATGATAAACTGCTGAGTGGTACAGTACAGAATCTCTGAGTGACTTCCTCTCCTTCACATCCCTTTACAGTATAGTACAGCAGTATAGTGACTATATATCTCCATGCTTATTGCTCTGGTTTATTAGCCCATATACTGTACATTCATGAGTCCTAGGCCATTGCATATATCAGCGTAACATTTCCCATGACATCCAAACAGGAAACACTGGAAATTAGGAGAAATAGACCCAAACAATGTGTCCATGTTTTCAGTTGGAAAATGTAGCTCATCACCAGATGCCCAACAAAACAATGACCCACCCTCAACATGTTCCAGTGTTTCACTGTAATGCCACATGTAGCCATGGCACTTATCATGCTCTGTAGGCTGAAAGTGTGTGCGTGTGTGTGTGTGTGTGTGTGTGTGTGTGTGTGTGTGTGTGTGTGTGTGTGTGTGTGTGTGTGTGTGTGTGTGTGTGTGTGTGTGTGTGTGTGTGTGTGTGTGTGTGTGTGTGTGTGTGTGTGTGTGTGTGTGTGTGTATTCATGCCAGGTCCTCCTCTGGGACCGGCCGATCACCAGAAGAGTCTTTTGTTTTCCAGCCCACACCAGCATCTGTTTCCCCTACACCAGATGGAATGGCACGACATGATCCCAACATAAGCACACACACTTTCATTTCTGTTATTATAGCTCTGTTTGGTTTACATTTGAATTTGCTCAGAAAACGGTAGCACATGCACAGTACAGGCCCACATGCAACACACCCACCTACCCACCCACCCACCCACCCAGACCAGACCAGACCAGACCAGACCAGACCAGTAGTCTCAGAGCGGCGGTGTGACAAAGGAGAGTATTGAGAGGGAGAATTTAAATTCGGAGCTCCTGTCTCTTGAACCACCACCCCCACACACACACACACCTTGACACACAGTCACACGTATAGGCAGCCCTCGATAAACACCCTTTTCCTATCAAAAATAACCCTGGCTGCCATACAAAGATGAATAGATATCTGTGAAGAAGTGGGGCTTTGAGAAGCTTTCCCCATGAATGTTAGCCTGGCACACACAAACACAAGCACACACAGCTCGCCCCTGCTGCTAACACATTCCTAGCATTGTTTGGTCCAGTCTAGCTGTCAGAACTAACTGGAGCTCTAGTCCTGACATATATGATCGATGAGGAGATTTACATCCAGAGAAACCCACCAACCACACAATCACCAGAACTGCGGAGCTCTGCACAGCTCTAGGAGCAACACAATCACCAGAACTACAGTGCTCTGCACAGCTCTAGGAGCAACACAATCACCAGAACTACGGAGCTCTGCACAGCTCTAGGAGCAACACAATCACCAGAACTACGGAGCTCTGCACAGCTCTAGGAGCAACACAATCACCAGAACTACGGAGCTCTGCACAGCTCTAGGAGCAACACAATCACCAGAACTACGGAGCTCTGCACAGCTCTAGGAGCAACACAATCACCAGAACTACGGAGCTCTGCACAGCTCTAGGAGCAACACAATCACCAGAACTACGGAGCTCTGCACAGCTCTAGGAGCAACACAATCACCAGAACTACAGAGCTCTGCACAGCTCTAGGAGCAACACAATCACCACCAATTAACCACTAGATTTACATGAATTTAGATATAGCAATAAGTATTACATTGTCATCCATGAATGAACAATAATGCCATAAACATCTGGAAACCCTCAGGATCGTATGATACAAATGCATCCTAGCACAGCAGAAATGGATACTGAGGCCAGGTAGTTCACAGAGTAGACAACCATTTCCTTCTGCATTGTGCAAAAATATGTAAACCACAAACTTATCTAGAGTGTTGTGTGTTGGGGTTGTGTTGCAGAGCATCATGGAAGTTGTGTGTGTTGAGATGACCACGTTTCAGATAAATGGTTGACCTGTATTCCTGTCTCCCGTCTCATCATTATTGAATTGTTATAAAGATGTGGTTATGAAACCCAGGAGACATCACAAAAGATTGACGACGAGTAAGTCTGAACCTATAGAAACTATTCTGTCCGGAAGATGTTTTACAAGTTTAAAACGTATTTTCCGTGGTACAGGCTCTATGTTACCACAGTGTATTGCTAGCAGAGGCAAGTGAATAGTCGAGCTAGCTAAGAGAGAGGAGTTAGCATTGTCATGAACGGCAGAAAAGGATTCAAGACGGACGTTGTAGAAGGAAAACAAAAATATTCAAATGGGAGGGATATACAGTAAAGGAAAGAACATTTATTCAACTGCGAAGACGAACTCTGTAATTAAAAACTGCTAAATGAGCTAACTTGAGGATGAAAAGTCAGTGAGTGAAGTGAATGAAGATCACGTGACTAAGGAAAATGTGGTTGAGGACAATATTGAAGTGAGTGATAATCAGGAGCCTATTGAGAAATAAAAAATGTCTGGAATTGTTCGAAACACTGGACATCTTGATGAAAGTGTTGAGCAGTGGAGCTCATAACAAATGGTTTGAATATTTAGTTATTGCAAATCACATTGATGAGGACAGAAATGTGCCTACATTTTTTTTGTGTTACGGGGCCAAAGGCATTAGTTTACTACGCAGCCTGCTACAGGGGAAAGGGGAAGCACAGTGGAAGCACGCGCCTTCATTTCTCAGTTGTACAACTGAATGCCTTCAACTGAAATGTGTCTTCCGCATTTAACCCAACCTCTCTGAATCAGAGAGGTGCGGGGGGCTGCCTTAATCGACATCCACGTCTTCGGCGCCCGTGGAACAGTGGGTTAACTGCCTTGCTCAGTGGCAGAACAACAGATTCTTACCTTGTCAGCTCTAACCACTAGGTTACCTGCCGCCCCTACAGACAGTCAGGCCAGGTAATAAGACGTATGGGGATATTGTGGAAATACTGAAAGGACACTTTTCACCAAAACCACTAGTTGCTTAAAGGTTTAGGTTCCACAGAAGAAATCCGGAAGAGGGAGAATCAGTGACAATGCTTTGCTGCTGCATTAAATAAACTATCAGAGTATAATGATGACAACATTAGAGACAGACTAGTATGTGGGCTACAGAGTGAAGCTACACAAAATAGACTATTGACTGAAAGTAATCTGACCTTGTCAAGAGCCATTGAAGGTCAGTGTGTCCATGGAACTAGCTGCTAAAGAGGCTCAGCAGTTGAGTTCATCAGGAAAAGTGCACAGAGTTGGAACTGAAAATTCCGCTGTGGCACGGGTTGGACATCAGGCGCCTGTATGCTGGTGTAAGGACATGGATTGCCGAGCGTGTTTAAAAGGGCCCCACTGAGCGAGCGTGCAGAAACAAAAAGAGAAAATATCAAAGACTGAAAAGAAGAAAGGAACATTCCAACAAAAGGAAAAAGAGACATGTTCACGCTTTTGAGCAAGAGACCACTGAGATGAATGACTCATCCAACGAGGAAGTCGAACTGAATATACTGACTGTGACACGGCTACTATGTCTCTCAGTTGCTAGAGAGGCAACCAGTGCAGTGCGTATGGAGATTGACACAGGGGCAGCTGTATCACGTGTCAGACACAGTCTACAAAAAGACACTGACACACTTCCCACTTCAACCAGTACACATCGCGTAAAAGACTTACACAGGTGAATCTGTCGCCGTGAGAGGCATCACTGAGGTCACTGTTTAGTTAAATGGACAAACTGAAAAGTTCCCACTCTACATTGTGAAAGGGGACTATTCATCACTACTGGGCAGTTTGTGAATCACAGTGGATTGCAATGACACATGGAGACACAAGCCTACCGGCCATCTTACATAAACATGTAAAAGTCTTTAATGGAGAGCTGGGTAGCATGAAAGACATTACAGCAGGGGCGTCAAACATACTGCCCGTGGTGAGGTTTGAGTAAAAATATATATATATAAGAATACTGAATACTTTCTTTATATATATATATAAAGTAATCGGTATTCTATTTCCAAATTTTGTTACGTTACAGCCTTATTCTAAAATTAACTAAATATATATTTTTCTCATCAATCTACACACACTTCTTGCAATGTATTATAAATAAAAAACAGACAAATCACATTTACGTAAGTATTCAGACCCTTTACTTAGTACTTTGTTGAAGCACCTTTGGCAGCGATTACAGCCTTGATCTTCTTGAGTATGACGCTACAAGCTTGGCAGACTTCTATTTGGGGAGTTTCTCCCATTCTTCTCTGCAGATCCTCTCAAGTGTCGATGCACTGCTATTTTCAGGTCTCCCCAGAGATGTTCAATCGGGTTCAAGTCCGGGCTCTGGCTGGGCTACTCAAGGACATTCAGAGACTTGTCCCGAAGCCACTCCTGCATTGTCTTGGCTGTTCGCTTAGGGTCATTGTCCTGTTGGAAGCTGAACCTATGCCCCAGTCTGAGGTCTTGAGTGCTCTGGATCAGTTTTACATCAAGGATCTCTGTACTTTGCTCCGTTCATCTTTCCTTCGATCCTGACTAGTCTCCCAGTCCCTGCCGCTGAAAAACATCTCCACAGCATGATGCTGCCACCACAATGCTTCACCGTAGGAATGGTGCCAGGTTTCCTCCAGATGTGAACCTTGGCATTCAGGCCAAAGAGTTCAATCTTGGTTTCATCAGACCAGAGAATCTTGTTTCTCACTGCCTGAGAGTCCTTTAGGTGCCTTTTGGAAAACTCCAAGTGGGCTGTCATGTGCCTTTTTCTGAGGAGTGGCTTCCGTCTGGCCACTCTACCATAAAGGCCTCATTGGTGGAGTGCTGCAGAGATGATTGTCCTTCTGGAAGGTTTTCCCATCTCCACAGAGGAATTCTGGAGCTATGTCAGAGTGACCATCGGGTTCTTGGTCACCTCTCTGACCAAGGCCCTTCGGCCCCGATTGCTCAGTTTGGCCAGGCGGACAGCTCTAGGAAGAGTCTTGGTGGTTCCAAACTTCTTCCATTTAAGAATGTGTTCTTGGGGACCTTCAAAGCTGCCGAAATGTTTTGGTACCCTTCCCCAGATCTGTGCCTCAACACAATCCTTTCTCAGAGCTCTCTGGACAATTCCTTCGACCTCATGGATTGGTTTTTGCTCTGACATGCACTGTCAACTGTGGGACCTTATAAAGACTGGTGTGTGCCTTTTCAAATCATGTCCAATCAATTGAATTTACCACAGGTGGACTCCAATCAAGCTGTAGAAACATCTCAAGGATGATCAGTGGAAACTGTATGCACCTGAGCTCAATTTCGAGTCTCGTAGCAAAGGGTCTGAATACTTATGTAAATAAGGTATTTCAGTTATTAGTTGTTGTTTTTTGCAAACATTTCTAAAAGCCTGTTTTCGCTTTGTCATTATGGGGTATTGTGTGTAGATTGATGAGGGGGGAAACATTACGTAATACATTTTAGAAAAAGGCTGTAACGTAATAAAATGTGCAAAAATTCAAGGGGTCTGAATACTTTATGAATGCACTGAGGTAATTATTAGTCGAGTATAGTTTTCAAACTCGATCTTACCAAAATTAAAAAATAACTGTTGGCCGTCTCTTTGAGTAGGTGAATATACATAAGTTGTAATCTTGTTGACCAACGTCTCAACCAAATGTTACCCAATTAAGTTCAAATTACGAATTGTGCCCAGTGGGCAGTTACGGTTGAGTAAAGGAACACCGAGAGAACCACCAGTCATGATGGGTCCAGAACTGTTACTGGGTGACACCCTAACCCAGCTGTCATCACCTAGGGGCTCACAGTCATGTTCTCACGACACTGACTCAGCCGCAACAACACAAGTGTGTGATGAGACTGTGACACAGGCTACTCAAATACCTACACCTGTGTCAACGCCTCAGTCTAGAGACATTGTTGTTGAGAGTCAGGTTGACCGCCGTTACCCTACAAGTGTTAGGCTGGAAACTAGATGCTTGGACTTGTAGAACAATTATTGTTGTTCACAATGGGGACAATTTAACTAGGTGGGGAGGAGATGTTGTGTATTGGGGTTGTGCCGCAGAGCACCATGGGAGTTATGTGTATTAAGATGATCATGTTCCAGATATATTGTTGAAGTGTTTCTAGTCTCCTGTCTCATCATAATTGAATTGTTAAAAAGACCTGGTTATGAAACCCAGGAGACATAACAGAGAAGGTTCTGTCTGTTGGATGAATCACTTGTCATTATCTGTAGACTGAGTCAGTTGAAATGCCAATGCACCAATGCTGTCATGTGGTTGGGAGCTTCAGTTCAATAGGTCACCGCTGCTAACCTGCTAGCCTGCCTATCCCCGAACCCTCTCCAGGAATCTATTCTGTTTCCTCTTTGGATAAATTATAGTGATGATGCTCTTTCCCTCCCACTTCCTTCCTGGACAGGAAACAGATACGGAACGGTACCATGGCCTCGTCTGCCTCAGTAAGCATACAACTGACTTCCAGTTAGCGTAGCATTTAGCATAGGCTGCACCTAACGCTCGGCTTGAGTTAATTTACCTTGGCTAATGCTAATGCTAACACGGCTAACGCTTGACGTGGCAACCTGTACATGACTAAGTCATGTTCTCTTGGTTTGGGTGGTACTGTAGTGTGCAGTCACAGGTCACAGGCAGGGTTAGGCAGAGGGTGGTCGAGGTGGGTGAGGACTGTGTCTATGACGTCTGTTTATGATAACAACTATCCCTGACCCTCTCCAAGGAGTGATCAAAAGATGACAAAGTAAACTTCCATTGTGGAATTCTTTGTCAGACTACACACTGACTGATGGTGTGCCGACTGATATAGGGCAACCAGCTGTACCCCAGCTGCCAATAGGTCCTCTCAAACAGTATGCACACACACACACCTGGCAACACTTCTAAACTCCTTAATGACAAGAGGCCTGACGTGCGTGCGAGCGAGCACACACACACCACCACACACACACACACACACACACACACACACACACACACACACACACACACACACACACACACACACACACACACACACACACACACACACACACACACACACACAAACACACACACACACACACACACACACACACACACGCACACACACACACACACACACACCCCTGCTGTCTGTCTGTGGCCAGCAATAAAGCCCCCAGTGTAGTAGTCCAATAAGGCTGCTCTATCAGAAAACCTCTCATGGCTCTACTCTATAGAGAGGACTAACTAACTGGACTCTTTGTACCGACTCCCTCTCTGTTTTTCTTTCTCAGACTAAGAGACACAACAAACCCATCAGGCCCTGAAGGGAAAAGCTAAAGCAAGGTGAGCTAACTACTACATCATGGGATATGTAGAGTGTTGCTGAGGAGTTTAGTCCTTTAAAGTTATGCAGTTGTAGGCCAGAGTTGTGTACCCCTGGTCTAGTCTCTGGGTCTGAACTCACTAAAATGCAACTGATGGAGTTAAAAGTTCAGGTGTGTGGGATACTGACCTTGGTGAGGTAGTAGACACACTGCTGAAAGGTCAACATGATAACTTCCTCCAGAACCGTCATGGTTTCTTCACTGGCCGACCTCACACACGACAGCCTCATCTCCAACAGGGCTGACAACAAACAGAAAATATAGGTAAATGTCTTAATAGATGTTATGGATCCTACGTAAAGTTCTTAGTAGGCTTTCTTTAGACTCTTTTAGTCCCCTGGCTAGAAGGTGAGGCTAGGCTAGAAAAGCCCAAAACTAACCCATACTCTCCTCCTCCCTCTCTTCATCCTCCTTGTCATCGTGTTCCTCTCCCTCTGCCTCCACCCCTTGTTCTCTATGTGACCTCCAGGCCAGTGTTTGGGGCATCTGTTGTTGGATGTAATACAGCAGCTCTAGGGCGTTGGACATCCAGACCACCAGGGTACGCAGGCCTGAGACCAGTTCTGCCAGGTTGAGAGGCTGCTGCTCCTCTGGGTCACTACAGAGACTGGGATACCAAGGAAAATATCTGGAATCAGATCCTATGCCTATAACCATAGAGTGGCTAGTACAGTACCAGTCAAAAGTCTGGACACACTTACTCATTCAAGGGGTTTTCTTTATTTGTACTATTTTCTACATTGTAGAATAATAGTGAAGACATTAAAACGATGAAATAACACATATGGAATCATGTAGTAACCAAAAAAGTATTAAGCAAATCAAAACATATTTTATATTTGAGATTTTTCAAAGTAGCCACCCTTTACCTTGATGAGAGCTTTGCATTCTTGGTATTCTCTCAACCAGCTTCATGTGGAATGCTTTTCCAACAGTCTTGAAGGAGTTCCCACATGACCACTTGTTGGCTGCTTTTCCTTCACTCTGCGGTCCAACTCATCCCAAACCATCTCAATTGGGTTGAGGTCAGGTGATTGTGGAGGCCAGTTTATCTCATGCAGCACTCAATTCGTCAAATAGCCCTTACAAAGCCTGGAGGTGTGTTTTGGGTCATTGTCCTGTTGAAAAACGAATGATAGTCCCACCTGCAAACCAGATGGGATGGCGTATTGCTGCAGAATGCTGTGGTAGCCATGCTGGTTAAGTGTGCCTTGAATTCTAAATTAATCAGAGGCAGTGTCACAAGCAAAGCACCCCCACACCATCACACCTCCTCCTCCATGCGTCATGGTGGAAACCACGCATGCTGAGATGATCCGTTTACCTAAGACACAGCGGTTAGAACCATAAATGTCAAATTTGGACTCATAAATGTCAAATTTGGATCAGATCAAATGACAGATTTCCACCGGTCTAATGTCCATTGCTCGTGTTTCTTGGCCCAAGAAAGTCTCTTATTCTTATTGGTGTCCTTTAGTAGTGGTTTCTTTGCAGCAATTAGACCATGAAGGCCTGATTCACACAGTCTCCTCTGAACAGCTGATTTTGAGATGTGTCTGTTGCTTGAACTCTGGGAAGCATTTATTTGGGCTGCAATCTGAGTCTGGTAACTCTAATGAATTTATCCTCTGCAACAGAGGTAATTCTGGGTCTTCTTTGCCTGTGGCGGTCCTCATGAGAGACAGTTTCATCATAGCGCTTGATGTTTTTTGCGACTGCACTTGAAGAAACGTTCAAAGTTCTTGACATTTTCCGCATTGGCTGAAATTCATGTCATGAAATTCATGGACTGTCATTTCTCTTTACTTATTTGAGCTGTACTTCACATAATATTGACTTTGTCTTTTACCAAATAAGAATCTCAAATATAAAATATATTTTGATTTGCTTAACACTTTTTTGGTTACTACATGATTCCATATGTGTTATTTCATAGTTTTGATGTCTTCACTATTATTCTACAATGTAGAAAACAGTAAAAATAAAGAAAAACCCTGGAATGAGTAGGTGTGTCCAAACTTTTGACTGGTACTGTATAACTCTGTGTAATACAGAGATGGAAATATTTGGCTTTGTGCAGGCACTCACACTTCTGGTTGATTAGCAGCAAGCTCCTTGGTGTGTTCCTGTTATAAAGCATGGGGACAAAATGAAATATTAGGCCTACAAACTTTTCTGATCCAAATGTAGTTATATAATTTATTACATACACTTTAAGAGAAAATAAGAGATGATCATTCATACAGCCATATTGAATATAAAGTAACATTCAGTAACGTCACTTACCCACATGGCATTCTGGACCTGGCTGGCTATGAGCAGCAGTAGTCTGCGGAGGTCTGAGGTTTGGAGGTGTGTGGCGGAATGTTCCACACACACACTCAGCAGGAATGCTACAGTCAACGGCGGCTTGTCTCTATGGACACTCCCCATGGCAACGATTTCCTTGACGACGGCATCCTCGTGCTCCACAGCGTAGAGTAGGTTCAGGTCGCGACCCTCAGGGTTTTTTAGGCAAGCTGTGGCCCTTCTAGACCTGACGAAGACCATGTCAGTGGAAACGTGTCTAGTTAAACATTTTTTTAATGGTGTTAAGAATTCACAAAAATTCAGGAGAGGACCAGACTTGAATGCGACACTTTAATTAGTTGCATTGAGCGCAGCTCCCTAGCAACTCAACAAGCATTAGCTGCAACTCATTGCTAATCAGCCTCCCGACCTGTCCTCATTCTCCTTAATCACCACTGCCACCCTACTTAAAACTGATCAAACTAACATTCTTCCTGTTTGTTCTGCAGCGTATCACGTGGCACGATGCTGTGTGTTTACGATGCTTTATCAAGTTTAGCATCTCGCCTTCTATCTAGTATCTCTTATGTTCTTCTAAGGATCTCATGGGGAGATTTCCATCACCACAGCAGCCTACTACCACTGCCCGATGATGATGTCTACCTGAGACTCCAAGCCAAACTCTACCCCTCTGGATCCTTCATCTGTAGCTCTCGGCTTCATCCAGTCCATTCTCATTCCCCTCCTGAATCCTCATTCTCATTTCCTCAATAAATATTCTAAACCCATTTCAATGTCTGGTCCTTAAACTTGTGAATAGTTTTTTAAATTGAATCTTCATAATTTACAATAACGACCTGTATCACTAAAAGCTTGGAGGAGCAGCAACCAGTGAGCAGATGTTACCTTATTTCTCTGGTCCCACTAGATTCCCTCCTAGCTGAGATACAGGTGTTGCAGAGTGCTGGTTCACTAGTAGCGAGTGTAGTGGCCTGGGGCAGAACCCCGGGAGCAGCAGTAACTGTAGGATTGGGAGAAGAAGTGGGGTCCTTCACCTAAAAACAAAATGCGTCAGAAGTCACATTTTAACCTTAAAACCTGCCCCAAAAATATCTGTTTTGTAACAAACATAGAGCTAGAACAAAATTGTTAGTTCTAAATGTTTTCATAAGCTAGGTTTCCATACAATTGGAGACTGATTTTCATGCATATATTCTCAAATCGGCATAAAGAAAATATAATTTTCCAACCAGTGGTGTGTTTCAACCAAATGGATCAAAATCACTGCGTGATGATGTAATGCACACAAATGTACTTTTTCGCTCAAGTTTTCATACAGCGAATAAAAATCTACATTTCAATATGTTTCCATTGCATTTTCAACTCTACCAATTTTTTTTATCACAAAAACTGTGTTAAATAGCAAAACTCTGGTATAAGCCTGTGTGCTCTAGCCAACAGCTTGCAAATACAGTGCAGGTAGACTGTGCAGGTAGGCTAGTCTACATGATGAAATTATTATGGACAAGAGCTCAAATATTTGTATTTGTTAAACAGAAGCATTGATCATCATGTCACCACATTAAGACCCTCGATATTTATTGGAAAGGAGCATCGTGCCCTTTCATCACCCTGTGAAGTTCCTAACTTATTTCATCTGTAGTCTAATAAACTGCATGCTTTCCCGAGTCGTAGAGGGAGGACCACACAACATATCATCGCGTGACTCCAAGTTTACTTCAATATGATGGTTATTATATCAATATATGCGCATAAATACTTTTCCACTGCCATTACTTGCATAATTCATTTTCGATCCCACGATGTCAAACAAACAAATTATTTGTTGCCATTTATAAAATTGTACCAAAACTCCCTGTTCCCATCACAACTGTAGTGATTTTATTTATACGGTATGACTTTACTCGCATGACAACTGTGGATGGAAACGTGGTTATAGTGACTAAACGTATTCACCTTCTGCATAACAACCCAGGCAGTGGGGTCCTTGAACAGGAATAGGTAGTGTCGTCCCATCCCGATGACATCACCTGGACTAAGCTCTGCCTCTTTGGACAACGTCTCCCCGTTGCGTGTTACCATAGCACTGTGGAAGGGACGGAGGCGGACGGTGGAACAACCTTTATCATTTTGGTCATGACGACATAGGCAGCAGTGAAGAGGCAGGATGTCGGGGGCAGAGAGCGGGAAGTCAACCTTTGACCTTTCCTTGTCTTCGCCACTATATCGACCAATCAAAGTGCTTGAACCGTTCAGCAGGTAGATGACGAAGTCCTGAGGAGAAAAAGAGAGAGAATTTGAATTGTAAAATCCCATTTACTTTATTGGGTCAAGACCCTACAGTACATCAACATTCAACCATCAGACATCATGCACCACGGCCCTCATGTGTTCCAGCCTGTAAGAAAAATAGAAGTTTAAAAAGGGTTTAAAAGAACAACTCCAGATCCCCCTGATCATCAACAGAGCCCAACACCCCTTGAAGACCCCATGTATGGATGAAGAGCCTAATGTTCCCCACCAATCTGTGGAATGGCAATTCCACAGTAACGGACTTACACTTTGACTCAGAATTTTCACTTTAAAATATATGCTAAACAAAAACCATAGTAACCATAGTAACCATCAGTTTTTTACACAACCACATTTTTCTAATCTCTTAAACATCTAATCCGAATTAAGATTCAAAGATGTCTGCAGAATGAATGGGGTGCCGGCTATGACATGACATCTTTTTTGTTTGTTTGTATTTTCACAGTATCCAATAGGTAGTTACAGTCTTGTCTCATCACTGCAACTACCGTACGGACTCGGGAGAGGCGAAGGTCGATAGCCATGCGTCCTGCGAAACACAACCCAACCAATCCACACTGCTTCTTGACACAATTCTTGACACACCATCCAACCCAGAAGCCAGCCGCACCAATGTGTCAGAGGAAACACCATACACCTGTCAACGTGCACTGCACCCGGCCTGCCACAGGAGTCGCTAGTTCCAATTATGCGCCGCCCTATGGGTCTCCCAGTCGCGGCCAGCTGCGACAGAGCCTGGACTCGAACCCAGAATCTCTAGTGGCACAGCTAGCACTGCGATGCAGTGCCTTAGACCACTGCGCCACTCAGGAGGCCATATGACTTGACATCTTAAGTTTAAAAAATATATTTTGGTTATTGAACTACAGTAGGTGAAATAGATTTACATCCAGTAACAGAATTATGATAATGGATTACATCATGGGCCCCTGATCTGTACAATAAACAAATGTGTAATTATGGATATTATTCTCATCATGGTGATGTATCCTGAATAGGTTCACAAAGGTAGAAATATGCAATATCCTTATTTTCCATATTTGGGTATTTTTCTACACACTGGCTATTATTGTAGTGAGCTCCATCCCCAAACAAGACCACATTTGGTTGGTCCGGAACAGACCATATCTGAACCAATCCTAGACGTCTTTGTTTCACAAGTTTGGACATCACAGTACAGCACAGCAGAGTAGAGTTCAGTACCATACAGTAGAGCGCAGGAAAGTAGATATGTTCAGCACAGTACAATAAAGTACAGTATACTACAGCACATACGGTACTCTACTCTAATGTGCTCTACTGTACAGTACTGAAATCGACACTACTGTACAGTCCTGTACTGTACAGTACTGAATGGTGTGGCTGTTGAATAAGTTGGGGAGACTAAATTACTTGGTGTCCATTAAAACATTAAACATTAAATTGATCAGAAATACAGTGTGGACATTGTTAATGTTGTAAATGACTATTGTAGCTGGAAACTGAAGATTTTTTATGGAATATCTACATAGGCGTACAGAGGCCCATTATCAGCAACCATCATTCCTGTGTTCCAATGGCACGTTGTGTTAGCTAATCCAAATGTATACTTTTAAAAGGC
Source organism: Salvelinus fontinalis (assembly GCF_029448725.1). NCBI lineage: Eukaryota > Metazoa > Chordata > Actinopteri > Salmoniformes > Salmonidae > Salvelinus > Salvelinus fontinalis. The sequence continues at coordinate 29,942,490 of NC_074694.1, forward strand.
GAATTGATCATTAGAAAACCTTTTTGCAATTATGTTAGCACATCTGAAAACTGTTGTACTGTTTAAAGAAGCAATACAACTGGCCTTCTTCAGACTAGTTGAGTATCTGGAGCATCAGCATTTGTGGGTTCGATTACAGGCTCAAAATGGCCAGAAACAAAGACCTTTCTTCTGAAACTCATCAGTCTATTCTTGTTCTGAGAAATGAAGGCTATTCCATGCAAGAAATTGCCAAGAAATGGAAGAGCTCGTACAAAGCTGTGTACTACTCCCTTCACAGAACAGCACAAACTGGATCTAACCAGAATAGAGAGGAGTGGGAGGCCCCGGTGCACAACTCAGCAAGAGGACAAGTACATTAGAGTGTCTAGTTTTAGAAACAGACACCTCACAAGTCCTCAACTGGCAGCTTCATTAAATAATACCCACAAAACACCAGTCTCAACGTCAACAGTGAAGAGGCGACTCCGGTATGCTGGCCTTCTAGGCAGAGTTCCTCTGTCCAGTGTCTGTGTTCTTTTGCCCATATTAATATTTTATTTTTATTGGCCAGTCTGAGATATGGATTTTTCTTTGCAACTATGCCAGCTCAATAAGTTTAAACAGGAAAACGGCAAGATGACAAGAACTGTTCGTTGGGAGCTTCATGAAATGAGTTTCCATGGCCGAGCAGCCGCACACAAACCTAAGATCACCATGCGTAATGCCAAGCGTCGGCTGGAGTGGTGTAAAGCTTGCCACAATTGGACTCTGGTGCAGTGGAAATGCACATTGTATGCACACTAAGCACATTGTATTTGGTACAAATCATTCCCTAAGCTCTAGACCTCAGCTGAATCTGGTAATGAATGGTGTGGCTATTGAATAAGTTGGGGAGAGTAAATTACCTGGTGTTACCTTAGATTGTAAACGGTCATGTCAAAACATATAGATTCAATGGTTGTAAAGATGGGGAAAGGTTCTGTCTGTAATAAAGAGATGTTCTGCTTTTTTGACACCACACTCAACAAAGCAAGTCCTGCAGGCTCTGGTTTTGTCTTATCTTGATTACTGTCCAGCCATGTGGTCAAGTGCTGCTAAGACCTAGTTAAGCTGCAGCTGGCCCAGAACAGAGCGGCGCGTCTTGCTCTTTATTGTAGTCAAAGGGCTAATATAAATACTATGCATGCCAGTCTCTCTTGGCTGAGGAGAGTTGAGGAGAGACTGACTGCATCACTTCTTTTTATAAGAAACATTAATGTGCTGAAAATTCCAAATTGTTTGCATAGTCAACTTACACACAGCTCTGATACACACACTTATCCCACCAGACATGTCACCAGGAGTCTTTTCATAGTCTCCAAATCCAGAACAAATTTAATAAAGTACAGTATTATATAGAGCCATTATTGCATGGAACTCCCTTCCATCTAATATTGCTCAAATGAACAGAAAACCTGGTTTCAAAAAACAGATAAAGCAACACCTCATGCCTATCCCCTATTTTGACCTAGATATTTTGTGTGACTGTATGTATTGATATGTAGGATATGTGTGCTGTTTTTAAATATATGTAGTTCTGTCCTTGAGCTGTTCTTGTCTATTAATGTTCTGTATTATGTCATGTTTCATGTTCAGTGTGGACCCCAGGAAGAGTAACTGCGCCTTTCGCAAAAGCTAATGAGGATCCTAATAAAATACCAAATACCAATTACTTTACTGTACTGTTCTATACTGTACTGTTCTCTACTGTGCTCTACAGGACTGTACTGTTCAAACTTGTGAAACATAGACATCAATAATTGGTTCAGATTTGGTCCAGCCAGGGCAGACTGACCCAATTTGATCTACTTTTTAACGTCCGTGGACGGTTTGGTCGGTGCTCAGTGAGTGAGGATGCTTGTTACAGTAAATGCAAAGCGGGTAGGTGGTAGGTGTCAATAAGAGCCGGGAGAGGCGACATTAACTGAAGAGAGAAAGAAGAGAGAGAGAGCGGCAGAGAGAGGGAGAGTGAGAAGGATGGGTTGTCTGTTTTCAGTCTTGCTTTGACCACCAGACGACAGAAAGATACAAAATGGATTAAATTAAAAACATTCTCACCCATCTACAGTACCAGTCAAAAGTTTGGACACACCTACTCAATCCAGGGTTTTTCCATTTTCTTCATTGTACAATAATAGTGAAGACATCAAAACTATGAAATAACACATATGGAATCATGCAGTAACCAGAACATTTTTAACAAATCTAAAATATATATTATATTTGAGATTCTTCAAAGTACAGTAATCTGGTTGATGACAGCTTTGCACACTCTTGGCATTGTCTCAACCAGCTTCATGAGTTAGTCACCTGGAATGCATTTCAATTAACAGGTGTGCCATGTTAAAAGCTAATTTGTGGAATTTCTTTCCTCCTGTGTTTGAGACAATCAGTTCTGTTGTGACAAGGTAGTGGTGGTATACAGAAGATAGCCCTATTTGGTAAAAGACCAAGTCCATATTATGGCAACAACAGCAAAAAAATGTACCTTTATTTAACTAGGCAAGTCAGTTGGGAACAAATTCTTATTTACAATGACAGCTGTGTAACAATGACAACAATGACCGGGGAACAGTGGCTTAACTGCCTTGTTCAGGGGAAGAATGACAGATTTTACCTTGTCAGCTCAGGGATTCGATACAGCAACCTTTCGGTTACTGGCCCAACGCTCTAACCACTAGGCTACCTGCCTCCCCTAATAAGAGAACCGACAGTCCATCATTAATTTAAGACATGGTCATTCAAGACCGGTGGAAATCCATCCTTTGGTCTGATGAGTTCAAATTTGAGATTTTTGGTTCCAACCCGCTATGTCTTTGTGAGACGCAGAGTAGGTGAACGGATGATCTCTGCATGTGTGGTTCCCACCGTGAAGCATGGAAGAGGAGGTGTGATGGTGTGAGGGTGCTTTGCTGGTGATACTGTCTGTGATTAATTTAGAATTCAAGGCACTCTTAACCAGCATGCCTACCACAGCATACTGCAGCGATACACCATCCCATCTGGTTTGCGCATAGTGGGACTATCATGTGTTTTCAACAGGATAATGACCCAACACACCTCCAGGCTGTGTAAGGGCTATTTGACCAAGAAGGAGAGTGATGGAGTGCTGCATCAGATGACCTGGCCTCCACAATCACCCAACCTCAACCCAATTGTGATGGTTTGGGATGAGTTGGACCGCAGAGTGATGGAAATGCAGTCATCAAGTGCTCAGCATATGTGGGAACTCCTTCAAGACTGTTGGAAAAGCATTCCAGGTGAAGCTGGTTGAGAGAATGCCAAGAGTGTGCAAAGCTGTCATCAAGGCAAAGGGTGGCTACTTTCAAGAATCTCAAATGTACAATATATTTTGATTTGCTTAACTCTTTTTTGGTTACTACATGATTCCATATGTGTTATTTCATAGTTTTGATGTCTTCACTATTATTCTTCAATGTAGAAAATAGTAAAACATAAATAAAAACCCTTGAATTAGTACGTGTCCATCTTTTGACTGGTACAATACCCGATAATGACAACGTTAAAACATGTTGGACATTTTTACAAATTTATTGAAAATGAAATAAGTATTCACACCCGTTTGCTGTGACACTCCAAATTGAGCTCAGGTGCATCTGATTTCCTTTGATCATCATTGAGATGTCACTACAGCTTGATTGGAGACCTCCTGAGGTAAATACAAGTCTGTATATAGATTTTTCTACTGTATTATTGATTGTACTTTTGTTTATTCCATGTGTAACTCTGTGTTGTTGTATGTGTCGAACTGCTTTGCTTTATCTTGGCCAGGTCGCAATTGCAAATGAGAACTTGTTCTCAACTGGCCTACCTGGTTAAATAAAGGTGAAATATATATTTTAAAAAAAATCAATTGTTTGGACATAATTTAGAAGGAAACACACTTGTCTATATAAGGTCCCACAGTTGACTGTGCATGTCAGAGCAGAAACTATATCATGAAGTCCAAGGAACTTTCCGTAGATCTGAGATATAATTGGGATGAGGGATATATCAGGGGAAGGGTATAAAACAATTTCTAGAGTGTTGAACATTTCCAAGAGTACATTGGTGTCCATCATTGAGAAATTGAAATAATATGGAACTACCCTGACTCTGCCTATAGCTGGCCATCCGACCAAACTCAGCAACCGGGAAAGAAGGACCTTGGTCAAGGAGGTGACTAAGAACCCCAATGACCACTCTGACAGAAGTACAGAGTTCCTTGGCTGAGATGGGAGAACCTGCCAGAAGGACAACAGTTTCTACAGCACTTTACTTTGCATACAGCCAAGCCAAAGCAATGCTGGAATGGCGTCAGAACAAGAATGTGAAAGTCTTTGAGTGGCCCAGCCAAAGCCCAGACTTGAATCCAATTGAAAATCTGTGGAAAGACTTGAAGATTTCTGTTCACCGCCAATCCCCATCTAACTTAACAGAGCTTTAGAAAATCTACAAGGAAGAATGGGAGAAAATCCCCAAATCCAGATGTGCAGAGCTGATACAGACATACGCAAGATGACTACAAAGTATTGACTCAGGGGTGTGACTACCTATGTAAATTACATATTTCTGTATTTCATTTTCAATACATTTGAAATTATTTATAAAAACAGGTTTTCCCTGGATCATTTTAGGTTATTGTGTGTAAATTGGTGAGAGAAAAAATTATAATTTAATCAATTTCGAATTCAGGCTGTAACAACAAAATGGGGAATAAGTAAAGGGGTATGAATACTTTCTGAAGGCACTGTATGAGCTGAACATAACAGTATGCTAAGGGAGAACAGTAGCAGGTGACCCAACTGTTGTATGTGACTACTATGGTTTCCCATTGTAGCCAATTCAATTGCAGAGTAATATCTTAAAGATATGTGGGTTTTTGGTCATGCAATTACAAGGCATAAGGCAATGTTTTTTAACTCAGAGAAGGCAAATTATTTCTCCAAAACGAAATATAAATATTGATATCAGTTGGCAGGGGTCTTTACTTCAATATTGTGTTTTGATGTATTTCTAATACTTAGAAAAAATCTAGAATATATATTTTTTAAATGAAGACCCCTTTGAAGACCCCACCCGGCACAACCAGAAGAGGACTGGCCACCCCTCATAGCCTGGTCCCTCTCTAGGTTTCTTCCTAGGTTTTGGCCTTTCTAGGGAGTTTTTCCTGGCCACCGTGCTTCTACACCTGCATTGCTTGCTGTTTGGGGTTTTAGGCTGGGTTTCTGTACAGCACTTTGATATATCAGTTGATGTAAGAAGGGCTATATAAATACATTTGATTTGATTTGGTGTTCATGGGTCCTATTACATAGAAATTACCAGAGAGAGAGAGAGAGAGAGAGAGAGAGAGAGAGAGAGAGAGAGAGAGAGAGAGAGAGAGAGAGAGAGAGAGAGAGAGAGAGAGAGAGAGAATTTAGTTTTAGAATACCTGGCAGAACAAACCGTATGAGATGAGTGCAATACCAAAACACCTAGCATTCAACTTTTTATTTAGCCTCTATCCAAGATTAAATGTGTGTTACACATGAGTGAGTTTGAAACTATTATATTTGGATGATTCACCCTTCGTGTGAGATAACAAATGGATTACTCTGGGAACAATAAACAAATACATTCAAAATCCTCGGTGCTGACCTAAGATTACTTGTGTTGCGTATGTGTGCACATCTTGCATGAACGTGTGTGCGTGTGCATGCGTGTGTATGTATCCCGCCCTGAATCCGTTATAGCCCACTGTAATCAGCCAGGAAGCAGTGCCACTGTTGCACCACTCTGTATCCGGATCTGTGTTTTTACACACGTTTCTGCTCACGCTGGCATTTCCAAGAAGTATTCTCTCCGCTGTTTGTCCCTAACTGTCTCTGTGAATTTTTCCAGTGGGAAAATGGGATTGCTTGCCTGGAATCTCATATGTTCCAACTGTAATGTTTACTGTGAGCCAGAGATAGCATGTCAGGGGCGGACTGGGACCAGAACTCGGCCTTAGCATTTCTAACACACCGTCCATTTTTTCCCTTGATGCCCCCATTATTAGCCAAATAGTGATAAAAAGGCCAACTGGGCTAAAAATGGACCAGCCCATCTGGCATTTGCCTGAAATTCCAGATGGCCGGTCCGCCCCTGCAGCATGTGATGGAACGTCACCAATGTGTGTGTGTGTGTGTGTGTGTGTGTGTGTGTGTGTGTGTGTGTGTGTGTGTGTGTGTGTGTGTGCGTGTGTGTGTGTGTGTGTGTGTGTGTGTGTGTGTGTGTGTGTGTGTGTGTGCCCAATGCGGTGAGTAAGAGCAGGCAGAGTTTGAGGACAAAGTGGAGCCACGAGGGAGAGAATAATGTGATAGATTCTCTGTCCATTGTGCACAGACACCTTGAGAGAATGAGAACATTGTTATCTCTTTCCATATGGAGCAGCAACCTCAGAAAGAGAAGGAGGGAGAGAAGGGTGAGGGAGAGATGAGAGGAGAGAGACAGGGGAGAGAGACAGGGGAGAGAGGTGTTCAAGAGAGGGATTGATGAGACTCAATGTGTGTGGGGTACTCGTGGGGTGAGTGAATGGGGTACTGTGTGTCCTACCTGTCTGTTGCTGTAGCCCTGTAGCAGCAGTAGGTAGGGGCAGTCTTGGGGAGGGTGAATGGAGTAAAGTGTTATGTTATCGTCACTGCTCTCTGTCTCCTCCCTCTCTCTCTCCCTCTCAGGGGAAGGACAGAGGGGCTCTGTGTAAATCTCTGATCCAGGGTCCTCCAGAGGGGAAACATTGGCGTCAACGTAGCTCTCTCCACCTCTCTGTTTGAGGTTCTTATCGGGGTTCAATTTGTGATTCCGTTCCACATTCTGTTCATGGTCCTGACTGTGACACTGATTGTGGTTCTTGTCTTGACTGGGAGTGTGGAACTCATTGGGGTTCTGACTAAGGGGCTCAGTGGGGTTCTGTTGGTGTTTCTGTTGTGTTTCTGTGGACTGGGATGAGAGGTCTGCTTCACTCTGGCTCCTCCACAGACCCGGCCCCCGTTCAGACTTGTTCTGGCCCCCACATACCCTCCCACCCCTGTCCTTTTGGTTCCGAGCCCCACACACACCCCTCTCTTGGGTAGAGGTCACATACACACTCCTCCTCTCGATCAGGGCAGAGGTGACTCGAGAGCGGCTCTTCTGGAGTTTACGAGCCTGGGCGTTGATGCCTGAGAGACAGGAGAGAGTTTGGATATGCGTGTGTGTGTGTGTGGCTGCCAAAGTCAACATGCAGAAGCTAACGTGCAGGAAACAGACTGCAGTGGTGGATATGATGGTTGGGAGAGAGAAACGTTTAACATTAAAATGGTAAAACAGTAAAACACAGGCAGGGGGCTATCATAAGAGTTGGTTTAAACATTCATAAGACAAACACATAACAGGATGCACCTCTACGTCATTTTGCTGTCCCTTAGTCCCTACCCCAAAGCAAAGACCCTACCCTGGTATCATATCCCACATTAATCAATCAATTAACTACCAGGGAACAAAGAAAACCACTAGTACTGCAGACCTTGCAGTCTCCCTATCAGTCCTACCAGCAGTGACCGTGTCCTTGTCTCTTGATCTCTTTTCCTCCACACTGGCTCTCCTCTGGATCTCAAACCGCCTCGCCAAACCCTCCCTGGGTTTCCATAGTGACTGCAGGAGGAGGGGCTTCTCGTTGTCACTGACGACCCGGAAGCATTCCGTCTTCCACTGGTGGTCACCCACGTAGCCAATGGAGTCGCAGAGAACATATGACTCCGCCTCTTCCTTGTTCAGACCGTACCTGGGCAATTAAAGGAAGTGAAGCTGTTTATAACAAGGATAGTATTTACAACGAACAACTCTTGGAGGACAATGGGAACGGACTTCAGTAGGCTTAGTCTATGTCTGGTAAACTGTCTCTGCATGTGCATTAACACGCCAAGCTCAGAAACCCACCCTGAGTATCTCCATTCTGTTTCTGGTTATAATACAGTATATTAAGTAAGGTGAGAGAGTGAGAGTGAGAGTGAGAGAGGCTCTCAACAGCATGGTTAAATTGGTCAGCCTTCACGGTTTGTGGTTCTCTCTAGAATGTTCCATAACGCCCATGTAAACGCTAGATCTGGCACACACACACTCAATGCATTATACTGAAGATATAGCCAAAACAAAACATGACACACCACACACACCGGACATGTACACTCAATGCACTATACTGCAGTTATACTAAACAACTACCCTTGAGAACAATATATACATTTGTCTGAATTCTATTCCTTGCATAGCATAGGCTCAACACCAGCGTGAAGGATGTGCATTAGTCATCTACTTCACAATGGGCGCTCTGGTATAGTACTTACAGCTCACAGGCCCCTGACACTGGATAACAAGCTGCACATGTCACGTCGTTAAAACAATTGCCAAACAAGTTTCATATACAATCAAAGACTCCGTATGTCATTACAGTATATTTATGATTCTCCGTAAGTACAGTACCAGTCAAAAGTTTGGACACACCTACTCATTCAAGGGTTTTTCTTTATTTTCACTATTTTCTACATTGTAGAATAATAGTGAAGACATCCAAATGGTGAAATAACACATATGGAATCATTCAGTAAACAAAAAAGTGTTAAACAAATCAAAATATATTGTACATTTGAGATTCTTCAAAGTAGCCACCCTTTGCCTTGATGACAGCTTTGCACACACTTGGCATTCTCTCAACCAACTTCATGAGGTAGTCACTTGGAATGCATTTCAATTAACAGGTGTGCCATGTTAAAAGTTAATTTGTGGAATTTCTTTCCTTCTTAATGCGTTTGAGCCAATCAGTGTTGTAGTGACAAGGTAGGGGTGGTATACAGAAGACAGCCCTATTTGGTAAAAGAGCAAGTCCATATTACGCCAAGAACAACTCAAATAAGCAAAGAGAAACGACAGTCCATCATTACTTTAAGACATGAAGGTCAGTCAATGCGTAAAACTTCAAGCTATGAGGAAACTGGCTCTCATGAGGATTGCAACAGGAAAGGAAGACCCAGAGTTACCTCTGCTGCAGAGGATAAGTTCATTCGAGTTAACGGCCTCAGAAAAAAGCAGCAGCCCAAATAAATGCTTCACAGAGTTCAAGTAACAGACACGTCTCAACATCAACTGTTCAGAGGAGACTGCGTGAATCAGGCCTTCATGGTTGAATTGCTGCAAAGAAACCACTACAAAAGGACACCAATAAGAAGAAGAGACTTACTTGGGCCAAGAAACACGAGCAATGGACATTAGACCGTTGGAAATCTGTCCTTTGGTCTGATGAGTCCAAATTTGAGATTTATGGTTCTAACCGCTATGTCTTTGTGAGACGCAGAGTAGGTGAACGTATGATATCTGCATGTGTGGTTCCCACCTTGAAGCATGGAGGAGGAGGTGTGATGGTGTGGTGGTGCTTTGCTGGTGACACTGCCTGTGATTAATTTAGAATTCAAGGCTCACTTAACCAGCATGCCTACCACAGCATACTGCAGCGATACACCATCCCATCTGGTTTGTGCTCATTTGTTTTTCAACAGGACAATGACCCAACACACCTCCAGGCTGTGTAAGGGCTATTTGACCAAGAAGGAGAGTGATGGAGTGCTGCATCAGATGACCTGGCCTCCACAATCACCCAACCTCAACTCAATTGAGATGGTTTGGGATGAGTTGGACCGCAGAATGAAGGAAAAGCAGCCAACAAGTGCTAAGCATATGTGGGAACTCCTTCAAGACTGTTGGAAAAGCATTCCAGGTGAAGCTGGTTGAGAGAATGCCAAGAGTGTGCAAAGCTGTCATCAAGGCAAAGGGTGGCTACTTTGAAGAATCTAAAATAAAAAATGTAGTTTGATTTGTTGAACACTTTTTTGGTTACTACATGATTCCATGTGTTATTTCATAATTTTGATGTCTTCATTATTATTCTAAATGTAGAAAATAGTAAAAATAAAGGAAAACCTTTGAATAAGTAGGTGTGTCCAAACATTTGACTGGTACTGTATATAGGACATAGAATACCATAACAAACAATGGAAGGGGACGGTGATAGATCTTTAAATCTACCCAAAGTCTAAGAAATCTAAGACAACATGCATACACACAAGCGCACAAACACACGCACACTCCCATACCTCTCCAGTGCCTCTTTGACCAGCTCCTTAGCACTGGAGTGTGTTGTTGCCAGGACGCTCTTGTAGTTGGCCCCCTGGCAGATCTCACTGCCAAAGATCTTCAGAATGCCTGGGGCCGTTATCTGATTGGACAGTTCAGCAGGGTCGTCTGTCATTGATGCATCCCCGGGAGAAACTAGATGGAAACGTCAGGAATAACAGTAGTGACTACATCATCAGAACTGGTAAGCAAGTGCACTTCGTTTATTTTAGGCTGGGGTCGGGGTTAAGGTTTCGACTGCTTGCCAGTCAGATGCTTTCTGCTTAAGCCAACTCGTTTGTCATTGTCAAGGTTAGTGTTAATGTTTATAAAAATAACATTTTGATTAGAAAAAGGCATACTTCTGTCATTCGACTCCTTCCAAGCATGGCTAGGTATGCCAGGTAACCCGGGTAAGGCCATAGCGGTGGCGTTATGGGCGGAGCCTCGCTGGAACACAGCAGACAAGCGGTTGGTATGACGGCGGATGCGACTCCTGGATGGCTGTCTGATGACTACCACGCCCACACTGTCAGCTGACCTGGTACTGGAACCAGAGGAGCCTGACCTGAGGGGGGGGGGGGGGGGGGGGGGACGACACAGGTTGAGATAATGAGAAAGAGAGATAAAGGGATAGAGAACTATAGAGAGAAATCGCTCTGTCAGTAAGCAATGTTGTCCCACCAATAAGAGTGTTACAAAATGCTAGAATGACACACTGTAGAACTCTAATTAAAAAACTCTCCAGAAAATAGTAATCTAAATCCACTGTGTCACTTCCTCATGATATCTCTACCCTCTTTGAGAAAGGTATCAACATTGAGTCTCAACTAGACATTACCATCCATCCATCAACAGTCCCCAATCTTACTTTACTGTGCTATGCTCAGTCTGTTAATGAGATAATATGGTGTTGTTAGACCTATTTCTGCAACAATCCATGTAAGCTTCTTATTTTAATTGCTCAATGCTTCATTGTTAAGGGAATTTGAGTTGTTTCTTTCAGATTAACGTTTATAGAGCCCCACAGTATATGGGTCATAATACCCATAAAACCTAGTGATTAAAACCAGACATTTTCTAACCATTCATTTTTTCCATTGTCGAATTTAGAACCACTTCAAACAAGGTCTCTGTTTCATGTAGGTTTTCCCTGGCGTGACATTTTAATAACCGTGTAAATCTCTCTTGGACAAGGTGACTTTTATCAATATATTAGTCTCTATTTACTCTCTGATTCGAAAAAGCCAATTAGCATCAAAATAGACATCATGCAAAACTACAAATCCCTGCAAGCTCCGGCACCTTTGCTGCCAGCTACTACCTACCTTGATCTAAAACTAACTATATATTTTACATTTTCATTTACTCTTCCACATTTGATTTAACTCATATTTGTTGGCTTATTTATTCATTTGGTCTTGTATCTTGTACAGAATACTATCCTTGTAGCAGTCAGATATTTACAATGTGCCATGAATACTAGGCTAGTTTCTTGCCAAAACGTTAGCTAGCTAGCAACCTAGATGACAATAGCAACATACCCTTATTTTACCAGAACCTCTTCTTCTTTAGCCAGTGAAGATCCATATTTAATCCCTTATGTCTGCCAACAATATGAACGAGGTGAAATCTATTTCAATTCACTGTGTCAGAATGCACTGCTGTATTAAAGCAAGATAGACGAAAGTCGTCTGTTCTTTCGACCAATTGATTGGTAAACATTTTTAAAATGTATATTTTCCATATATAGGCTGTGTTTTAATAAAAATCAACTATATATATGCATTGAGCTGGTCTGATGCTTTAAGTGCACTGTTTGATGAGATAAGACACAGAAATCAACCATCCTCCTCCCGCTCTACCTGGCTTTCGCAGATTCTGCCATTACTCTCCTGAAGTTGGCGGTAATAGGCTACACGAGAAGTCGGCAACCTTTCTCATGTGGAATGCCAATTTAAACCAAAACTTGTTTCTCACAAGTCTAGCATAGGTTGTGAGCTCTGCAAACAACTGGTGGCGTGTATTCATGGATGCCAAGGGAAGCCAGGCTTCCCCCAAAAAACCATCAAGAAAAAAAGAAAACATCTATAAAATAATTGATGTTATGACTCTCTGTGTTTCATACATTTCATTTCATTCGCAAGAGGCTGAATGTATCTCACTGGAGAAAGCATCCGAGCAAGCCAAAAAGCGCCCCGCTGTCTCTCTACGTGTAGGCCATCTATCTGATGCTGTCTGGACCAAACGAGTACGACATTATTGCCGCCCGTAACATTGAATGCATTTGGCCTCCCTTGATTAAAAAATATATAAAATAATAGCCAATCAGCGTCGAGCTCAACTTTGAATGGTCCTGGCTCACTAAAAAAAAGTGTCAAGGGAAGCCTGTTTGGATTTGGCGTCACTCCTATCAAATCACATTGAGAGCATACATCATTGACATTAACATGATTCTGGTTCTGATCCAAGCATTCATTCATACATTGTTGTGCCCCTGTTCTGAGAAGATGGAAGTTCAATATGCAGCTAGATGTAAAAGGCTAATGTTAACTACCTAACATTACCCATGAGTGGAAGTTAGTCTATCGAGCAAGCATTTTAGCCAGGTAGCCTAGGACAACAAAAACTAAAAGCGTGTACAGTATGACAGAGTGATAGACCGTTTCATCAACATGACGCGCACACACACACATTACACACACACACACACACACACACAGAGAGAAATCAGAACTATGGACAGCCACATCATATTTAGCTGACATTGATTGGACTAAATTGTTTTTGGAATCTTTTAGTTGTCACTGTATTAGACTAAGCACATGTGATTTTATGATGTTGAAATGTTGAATTTGAAATGGTGCTGGAATAGTTTTTATTTATTTATTTTACATTTTTTAACTAGGCAAGTCAGTTAAGAACAAATTCTTATCTACAATGACGGCCAAACCCTAACCCAGACGACACTGGGCCAATTGTTCGCTGCCCTATGGGACTCCCAATCACGGCCTGAAATCGAACATGGGTCTGCAGTGATGCCTCTAGCACTGAGATGCAATGCCTTAGACCGCTGTGCCCCTCGGGAGCCCAGTTGAGGCAGTTCCTGTTTCCTTTGTGACTTGCGGTAACTCTCCATGGTTCTAAATCAATAGTTGTTTAGTGGTCCGAAAATGGCGGAAACATTAACTTGCTTGACAATGCTGTAGGGCATGTAACTGTCTGTTACATGCAATATGCTTTGTGGACTTCACCGGACAGAGGTTGCTCTCCGGTTTTGTGATGAAACAAAGGTGTGGTTGAATATATTCTGCCACTGTGTCTTCTTATTGTCTCGGCCTTTAGGCCTATATATCACGGTCGCAAGGCATATGAACTAACAGGTTATAGAGCAAACATCGCAAGGAAGATGTCAAGGAAGTGAATTAGTATTTATACAGGACGTACCGCCCACCAATCATGTCAATGTGGAGCTATACAGAGCCCTCTGCATTGTTCCAAAATTTGAGAGGCGGACGGCGATGCGGTACAGAGCTAGATTTGGCCTCTGCTTGCCTCCGGAGGCTCTGCAATTGCGTCACACCCGCCATACGAAGCCTCCGACCACATTAATGGATAAAGCACAAATTGGCTTTTAGTCTCGGCCTCCGCAATGGATTAATACACTGAGATGGGCACGAATAAGACAGGTGTCTCGTGTGCTATGAAAAATATATATATTTGCTATGACTCGACAAGAAATGACTTGGTCGACCAATAGCCTACCGCCCAAACAATCAACCAGTCAACTAATTGGGGTCATCCCTTCTGCTTTTCCATTTTAGGAATTAGACCAGCACAAATAACACAAAATGTAAAACAGCATATTGACCAAGGAGCAGAGTTCATCTTGCCAACCAATCAAACAATGTTTTAATGACAACATCCAAGCTGACAACAACTGGGACCACTGGTCTCTACCCACGGTACCCAGATTTTATTGAGGTTCAATTGGCATTTATTGCAGCCAGTGTGTAAGGGCCTTTAAATGTGTTAATGAGTCTAAATGTTATCAAATCAGGAGAAGAACAAGTGAAGGAAGGAGCATAGATAAAATGGAGAGAAAATAAAATAAAGATTTCCAAAGATAGTTACAGCTTGCTAGGGTAGCTTCAGATCAAGTAGTACTTGAAGTATTATACCAACCCCTCACCCACAGACACAAACAAACATTATCAAGAACGCCTGGCTTCACCATCTACGCTAGCTAGCTAGTTAACTAGCAAGCGAGACTGTTGGTTTATAAAGGCCAAAGAAAACTATACATTTCTCATGCATGTAAATAGCTAGACAAATTGATGGCTAATGTAGCCATCTAGCCAGGCTAGTCTCACTAAATAGCTAACCATGCTAGATAACATGTATTGTGTAAATTTAAAACTTGCTCAAGACAGTTTACATATTTGTCAATTTATAAAATGTAGCCAATGTATTCATTATTAAATTGAGCAAACATTAGATAGTTAATCCAGAGATTCTTAGCTTTGCGTTGATTCTGCAATCTCATCGGACAAAACAGAGATGCTTGTTCTAGGTCCCAAGAAACAAAGAGATCTTCTGTTGAATCTGACAATTAATCTTGACGGTTGTAAAGTTGTCTCAAATAAAACTGTGAAGGACCTCGGCTTTACTCTGGACCCTGATCTCTCTTTTGACGAACATATCAAGAATGTTTCAAGGACAGCTTTTTTCCATCTACGTAACATTGCAAAAATCCGAAACTTTCTGTCCAAAAATGATGCAGAAAAATGTATCCATGCTTTTGTTACTTCTAGATTAGACTACTGTAATGCTCTACTTTCCGGCTACCTGGATAAAGCACTAAATAAACTTCAGTTAGTGCTAAATACGGCTGCTATAATCCTGACTAGAACCCAAAAAATGTATCATATTACTCCAGTGCTAGCCTCCCTACACTGGCTTCCTGTTAAGGCAAGGGCTGATTTGAAGGTTTAACTGCTAACCTACAAAGCATTACATGGGTTTGCTCCTACCTATCTTTCCGATTTGGTCCTGCCGTACATACCTACACGTACGCTACAGTCACAAAACGCAGGCCTCCTAATTGTCCCTAGAATTTCTAAGCAAACAGCTGGAGGCAGGGCTTTCTCCTATAGAGCTCCATTTTTATGGAATGGTCTGCCTACCCATGTGAGAGACGCAGACTCGGTCTCAACTTCTAAGTCTTTACTGAAGACTCATCTCTTCAGTGGATCATATGATTGAGTGTAGTCTGGCCCAGGAGTGTGAAGGTGAACGGAAAGGCTCTGGAGCAACGAACCGCCCTTGCTGTCTCTGCCTGGCCAGTTCCCCTCTCTCCACTGGGATTCTCTGCCTCTAACCCTATTACAGGGGCTGAGTCACTGGCTTACTGGTGCTCTTTCATGCCGTCCCTAGGAGGGGTGCGTCACTTGAGTGAGTTGAGTCACTGACGTGATCTTCCTGTCTGGGTTGGCGCCCCCCCCTTGGGTTGTGCCGTGGCGGAGATCTTTGTGGGCTATACTCGACCTTGTCTCAGGATGGTAAATTGGTGGTTGAAGATATCCCTCTAGTGGTGTGGGGGCTGTGCTTTGGCAAAGTGGGTGGGGTTATATCCTTCCTGTTTGGCCCTGTCCGGGGGTATCATCGGATGGGGCCACAGTGTCTCCTGACCCCTCCTGTCTCAGCCTCCAGTATTTATGCTGCAGTAGTTTATGTGTCGGGGGGCTAGGGTCAGTTTGTTATATCTGGACTACTTCTCCTGTCTTATCCGGTGTCCTGTGTGAATTTAAGTATGCTCTCTCTAATTCTCTCTTTCTCTCTTTCTTTCTCTCTCTCGGAGGACCTGAGCCCTAGGTACATGCCTCAGGACTACCTGGCATGATGACTCCTTGCTGTCCCCAGTCCACCTGGCCGTGCTGCTGCTCCAGTTTCAACTGTTCTGCCTGCGGCTATGGAACCCTGACCTGTTCACCGGACGTGCTACCTGTCCCAGACCGGCTGTTTTCAACTCTCTAGAGACAGCAGGAGCGGTAGAGATACTCTTAATGATCGGCTATGAAAAGCCAACTGACATTTACTCCTGAGGTGCTGACTTGCTGCACCCTCGACAACTACTGTGATTATTATTATTTGACCATGCTGGTCATTTATGAACATTTGAACATCTTGGCCATGTTCTGTTATAATCTTCACCCGGCACAGCCAGAAGAAGACTGGCCACCCCTCATAGCCTGGTTCCTCTCGATGTTTCTTCCTAGGCCTTTCTAGGGAGTTTTTCCTAGCCACCGTGCTTCTACACCTGCATTGCATGCTGTTTGGGGTTTTAGGCTGCGTTTCTGTACAGCACTTTGAGATATCAGCTGATGTAAGAAGGGCTATATAAATACATTTAATTTGATCCAGATCATCATGGCTCTGGTGAGTGATGTGAAGCTTGAGACTGTCACACCCTGATCTGTTTCACCTGTCTTTGTGATTGTCTCCACCCCTCCTCCAGGTCTCGCCCATCTTCCCCATTATCCCCTGTGTTATCTGTTTGTCTGTTGCCCGTTCGTTTTGTTCGTAAAACCTACCAGCGTTTGTTTCCCTGCTCCTGCCTGTTTTCCTGCTCCTGTTTTCTAGTCCTTCCCGGTTTTGACCTGTTCTGCCTGCCCTGACCCTGAGACTGCCTGCCGTTTTGTACCTTACCCTCACCGTTCTGGATTATTGACCACTACCTGCCCTGACCCTGACACTGCCTGCTGTTCTGGACCGTTTACACCCTTTCTGGATTACCGACCCCTGAGTGCCTTGACCTGTCGTTTGCCTGCCCTGTGGTTGTAATAAACTCTTGTTACTTCTACACTGTCTGCATCTGGGTCTTACCTAAACTTGATAGAGACAGGCATTTGTAGTTATGTATGATAGCCACATTAGCAGCAAATTAGCATTTTTTTTTTAAGGGGTTAAATACTGGCGAATATATTGATAAAAGTCACCTTGTCTGAGAGAGATTTACATGGTTATGGTCAAAATGTCAAGTCTACATGAAACACAGCCCTTATTTGAAGTGTTTAAAAAAAATCCCCTATGTGAAAAATGAAAGGTGGAAAAACCATTGGAATCATTTCCATGTTTGATCGCATTTGACCTTCTTCTCACACGGCACGCCTCTTATATCTCACGCAGTACTGCTTTTCTTTTTCTAATTAGTCAATTGTATAGTCAATGCGTTAACTTTTCAACTGTGCTCCAAATCATTTTGAATCCGGAGCATCTGCACCTGCAATTCAACATCACGAGTGGAACCTCTATCATTGTACTGTCTTACCACAGCACAGTGAACCGCAGCACATTGAAACATTTCATTGGTCTAGTCATGAAAGGGATCAAGGGGATTGGATGCAACAAAAAAAATCTTAGAAGCACCCCTCAAGATTAGAGCACACTCCGCTGTGATTGTAAAACTGTAAAATGAGCAGCACAGTAGCACTACATTGTATGTACAATGTTGCCAACAAAATGAGGTTTCTGTTACTCCCTTCCCTATTGCAGAATGCAGACTTTGACAGCATGTACTAAAGTCAAATGAATCCACACCTGCATTAGTCCATGACAGGCTCGTTTGGTGATTGGAATTTAAGCTGTCACAACGAAAAGGCAGCAGAGACCTAAAGTATGTTTTATCAGGGAAGTTTGGTAGGGTGACATCAGAAGCGGCCCCTCATTCAGGGCAGGTGGGGCTTTCCTGTTTTGCATGTTATTTTGGTATTAATACGTGTCACATATCAGTTTGTAAACAATGTAAAAAAAATATATATATCATTGAGTTAATAAAGCCGTATACAAACATGGTCTCTTTTTCTGGAGTAAGGCAGTTCCAAAATGCAGGTGTTTCAGCCTAGGTCAGTGCTTTCTGTGGTGGTGGGGCAAGCCAGCAGAAAATACGGAGCGTTGTGCCGTGATTGGCTCAGTGTTCGGTCACTGGGTAGAGCTAGAAAATGCAAGCCCCTTGGGTGCTGCCATAGAGTTATATTAAAAAGTGCCCATACAAGAAGGCTCAAGGTCATTGGCCACAGATAAAATGACGTCAAATCACAATATCTACAGTGGCTTTGAATGGACTGATCATGTCAACATCATACCTTCAAAATCTTAGCTAGCAGTCATCATCATAAATCAAGTCGACAATCTACTGGCAAATCCTTTTTAATCCTTGCCATATGAAAAGAAATTATAGATAAAACTTATCGGTGCTCATCGGCCATTGGACAAACATTACACAACAAGTTGGAAATCGCTAATTCAACAATGAGTGGGTAGGAAGGAATCAGTGGCTAACTGCAAGCATCTCATCGCAATCATTAGCCTGCTATTCAGTGTAGTGGCAGTGTGGTCCCAAGTCTAAGATTTTTTTTAAATGTGTATTATTATTTTTTCTTCAATTTAACCTTTATTTAACTAGACAAGTCAGTTAAGAACAAATTCTTATTTACAATGACGGCCTACCAAAAGGCAAAAGGCCTCCTGTGGGGACGGGGGCCTGGGATTAAAATAAATAAATACAATATAAATATAGGACAAAACACACATCACAACAAGAGAGACAACACAACACTACATAAAGAGAGACCTAAGACAACAACACAGCAAGGCAGCAACACATGACAACACAGCATGGTAGCAACACAACATAACAACAACATGGTAGCAGCACAAAAGATGGTACAAACATTATTGGGCACAGTCAACAGCACAAAGGTCAAGCAGGTAGAGACAATAAGACATCACACAAAGCAACTGTCAGTAAGTGTCCATGATTGAGTCTTTGAATGAAGAGATTGAGATTAAACTGTCCCGTTTGAGTGTTTGCTGCAGCTCATTCCAGTCGCTAGTTGCAGTGAACTGAAAAGAGGAGCGACCCAGGGATGTGTGTGCTTGGGGACCTTTAATGGACTGCGGTTGAAAATTAGTCAGCTGGCTAAAACCGGCACTTTTACTGAAACGTTGATTAATGTGCACTGTCCCTGTAAAAATAAAATAAATAAACTCAAACAGAATGTGACTGGCAGAACGGGTGTTGTATGTGGAGGATGAGGGCTGCAGTAAATATCTCAGATAGGGGGGAGTGAGGCCAAAAAGGGTTTTTTAAATAAGCATCAACCAGTGGGTCTTGCGACGGGTATACAGAGATGACCAGTTTACAGAGGAGTATAGAGTGCAGTGATGTGTCCTATAAGGAGCATTGGTGGCAAATCTGATGGTTGAATGGTAAATAACATCTAGCCGCTCAAGAGCACCCTTACCTGCTGATCTATAAATGATGTCTCCGTAATCTAGCATGGGTAGGATAGTCATCTGAATCAGGGTTAGTTTGACAGCTGGGGTGAAAGAGGAGCGATTACGATAGAGGAAACCAAGTCTAGATTTAACTTTAGCCTGCAGCTTTGATATGTGCTGAGAGAAGGACAGTGCACAGTCTAGCCATACTCCCAATTACTTGTATAAGGCCTCAAGCTCTGAACCCTCAGAGGTAGTAATAACACCTGTGGGGAGAGCGGCATTCTTCTTACCAAACCACATGACCTTTGTTTTGGAGGTGTTCAGAACAAGGTAAGGATAGAGAAAGCTTGTTGGACACTAAGAAAGCTTTGTTGTAGAGCATTTAACACAAAATCCGGGGAGGGGCCAGCTGAGTATAAGACTGTATAATCTGCATATAAATGGATGAGAGAGCTTCCTACTGCCTGAGCTGTAGGAAGAAGCAGATGTTCTGACTTTATACACTGCACTCTTTGAGAGAGGTAGTTAGCAAACCAGGCCAAAGACCCCTCAGAGACACCAATACTCCTTAGCCGGCCCACAAGAATAGAATGGTCTACCGTATCAAAAGCTTTGGCCAAGTCAATAAAAATTAAGGGTCTCTTTTCCTAGTTTAAAATTATAAACATTCAACATTGGCCATGCTGTCAATGAAGCATGATTGGTGCCTCGCTCAAAACAACTGTTAACTTGGAACTGCAAAATCTGACTTTAGTGAGCTCAAGCAACTGGGAACTCGGGAAAAATGAGCTACGACTGGGAAAATGTGTTTTGAACTTTCATCCAACTTGGAATTGTAAATTCGGAACTTGGGCCTCTTTCTAGAGCTACGACCTGAAGAGCACAGACGTCATCATGATTCTACTTTATTTGGTATATTTTCACCTATTTATTTCACTTACTGTTCTGACTTGGTGGTGCACATCTAGCCTATAACCTGTTTTTGACAAATGTAATCATCGAATATTGTAAGAGCTTTCATTGTCTGCATATATGCCGCATTAATTTATCCTACGGTTCTGACTTGGTGTACAGGGAGAACACTGTAAGAACGGCACATGTTCTGAATTCTGTTGCTGTACATTTCAAAAGTGCTGAACAAATAGTTATATTGACTACGTCCATCCTTGCTCGTTCATGAATGTCTTAATTGAAATTAAGGACTGCCTCTTATCCGCTTGTCGTTCCCTAATGCCATAGTTTGTACATCTCAATTGTCAGTAGAAACCACAGTCGTTTAAGCAAGTCAGCCATATCAGATATGTTTTTTTTAAAGGCAGTATATGAGGCTGAATGAACTGTTTCGCTGCCAGACAAGGCTCCGCTGATAGCCAGGTGTAGCAATGTTAAGGTGTTGGGACTTCTGTTAGGACTCTGCTGTTGGAACAGCTTAATGTAGGCCCTAACAGATTGTGGGCACCGTTTGCCACCATTATAGTGCAATTCATGTATTGTTTAGTTTTGTGTTGTGTAGTGGCTTTGCTGGCATGCATCCCCCATTTTTATTTTTTTTAATTGCCAGTGGGTGACATGATTTTGTAACTATGAATATAATTTTGTCAAATAGATTGTGAACCCAAAAGTTCAAGTTTGATTCTAGAGCGGGAACAATACATTGAAAAATTATTTGGTTAGGGACATGTACGGTCAGATTTATGTAATCTTGTCTTCAGAAGATGTAATTATATATTTACCTAATTTAGTCTGATCAGTGGAACAATTCTCATTTTTAACAATGGGCTAAAATATAGAGTAATTAGTGTGCTTGTCAGCAAGAACACTACTATTACTCCCCACACTTTTTTTATTATTCCACTTCTTCACAGTTTTGCCAGTCTATTCACATATTTTAAATTTGATATGCCTACTTGTGTCTTTGAAAATTAATGATATGAGGCTATGTAATTTTGCAGCCATTCACGGGCAGTTTTGAATAAGTCATACAAATACGCATTGGATATTAAATGCTCCAGGAATCAAATGTCATTTTTGACATTTTAGTATTGTGCACATGCTAGGCAGAGATGTTAAGGGGACTCACAACTTCTGTCTGTGTAGAGTAAGATAATGGCAAGGATCTTAAACTAGTATGTGTAAATCACCTGAATATTGATATTCATTCGATTTTTCTTAAAGGTTGGGTGATTTTGAGAAATGAATTGTTATAACAACACCCAGCACTTGGGAACACAGATCAGGGGTGGCCAGCCCTTCTGGAGAGCAAGCAGGATTTTATTCCAGTTCTATTTTAAAGAGATCATTCACCCAAATTACAAAATGTTTGTGTTCTTACCTTGAAAGCTGTCTATTGACAAGGAGACTGCAATCTATGATTTGGTTCCCCACTGCCATCAACCATTAATATGATTATTTCCTTTGCAGAGCCTTGGTGTAGTGGTGACACTCCTTGGCACGTGTCACATACAACTTTCCACCTGAGAACAGGGATCAATCCCTGCTTCCAACCTTCCTACAGTTTCTCCCATTTGCCTGTCTCCCCATTTCATTTCATTATAGTCTGAATAAACTGTCAAACCACCCCCCATCTAGGGGTTGGGCCAGGGGGTAAGGGAAATTCAAATAGCAAATCTAACTCCCAAGTTTTTTTCAAAAGTTGACAGCCCTGGTATTATAACTCATACTGTGGTACTCTATTGGAAAGGTTCTAAAAATTCCATAACCTTTAACCTTTAACCTTTAATGATACTGCAAATTCCGGGGTACCATGAGCGACATGCACCTACAACATGCATCTCCAACCTTGAAACTGTACATATTATTAATGTTAGCTCTCTGTGAACATCTAATGGCCAGCCGTGCTGCCATGTTCTGAGTCAACTGCAATTTTCCTAAGTCCCTCTTTGTGGCACTTGACTACATGACTGAACAGTAGTCCGGGTGCGACAAAATTAGGGCCTGTATGACTGCCTTGTCGATAGTGCTGTTAAGAAGGAAGAGCAGCGCTTTATTATGGACAGACTTCTCCCCATCTAAGCTACTGTTGTATCAATATGTTTTGACCATGACAGTTTACAATCCAGAGTTACTCTAAGCAGTTTAGTCACCTCAACATGCTCAATTTCCACATTATTCATTACAAGATTTAGTTGGGGTTTAGTGAATGATTTGTCCCAAATACAATGCTTTAATTTTTTGAAAAGCATTGTAGTACAGTAGGCCTACATGCATTGCTTACTGTGAAGAGACATCACTTGGTTTTCTCCCCAGCTTTATGAAGCGCCGTTTGGGTGAACAGGCAGGTAAACCCACGGAATGGAGAGAGTTTGTCTTGGGAGGCAGAGGGCTCCGGTCCAAAGTCATCTTTGTGGAGTCCATTCCAAGCTCCCGATCAAGGCTCCAAGAGCGTTAAGCGCGTTGGTCTAAAATTAATATTCGTATTCTTTAAAAAATAAATAAATAATATAATAAATATGTAACAAACACTTTTGAAATCAAACAAATGTGCAGAGTTGAGGAATTGCTCTTGGTAGTTTAGTTTTCTGTCATTCAACAGCGCATGCAACTTCGAACGCGCCACTCCAAGTTCTGATGCAGCTGTTCCAGTCCCAGTTGTGCGGAGCAATTGCCAACACCCGTTTCAGGAGCACACCGAATGACTTGTAACACTAATCAGAGAGTGGAAAGTCAGAATCATCACCGTCCAAAAAAACGGAACATCTGTATTTTACAGTTAAGTCATTTACGCATTTTACCGCGCGCACCGCAAGAGCTGATCCTAAAGTACGAGATCGCGACATCTCCGTAGCCATTCAATTTGAGGTCTCAGTACCAAGAAAGCGACAGGCGGGAAGGCGACCTTGGATGGTGCGCGCTGACAGAAGGAATTTCAGAGTGCAACTGCGTGGGAGCGCACGTGCTAAGTGGTCGTCAGCCCACCACTGCCAACCAAAGTGAAGTAACGTAGTAGTTCAGTTCTTCTCTTTTGTTCTCTTTACACGATCCCCTACAGCCCTATAGGCTAACCATCCTCAGAAAATGGGTTGAACTTGACAGTGAAATTTAATAGGTATTCCCCTGTTCGTCACGGCACTTTGGGTGCAGTGGAATTTAAGATACTCCAATTTGTTTTCATTTTTTGCGCTGAGAACTCCACCTGGTGGCGAACACGCTTCACATCATAGATAACCTCAGATCCAAATGCCTGCCTCTCTCTCATCAATTATCATGTAGTATTTCATCTGTAGTGTCGTTTTGTTAGATGAGATCATAATGCATAGTAATTTAGATACACTTCAGTTGTGAAGTAGTGTAAGGTATACTAGATGACAATGTTTGAGCACTGTAGACATCATCATTTTAACCAGGGTTGGGAAGTAACGGATTTCATGTAATCTGTTACATGTAAATAATTACAAAAAACTGTAACTGTAATCCGTTACGTTACCAGCAAAAGTATTGTAATCAGATTAGATACTTTTGAAAAACTAGATGATTACTTCGAGGATTACTTTTCAATTCAGAAAGGATTTTAGCGATTTTTTTTGGACACTTCTTTGTTTTAGCAATGACATTTAAATCAGCATTGAAAAGGCAAAAGTTTAAATTTGTTCCACCTGAGCAGATCTGACCACAAGTCAGAGACCACTATGATGACACACCAAATGTGTTTGATGGATCGCGGGAAAAGAGCAAGAATGGGCTTTTGTAGGCTACAGTCCAAGCTATGTCTTCCAATGGTGCGACTGCTGTATCCAAAAATGATCCAATTTGAATTAAAGCTTGGAGGTAAGGATGACTGCAGGGGTGTAGTCTACAGCGATACGGACATCACATATTATTGATATCTACATAGCGCAAGGATGTGAATCACACTGCTGCTCTCTCATTTAGCTATTTGTGCCTTAGGGATTGTGGTTGTTGTGGATGGATGTTCATAAATCTAAATGTGTATTTGAACCCAATAATGATTGAACTCAAGAAGTTTAAACTGCCTATTGTTACGGATACAAGTGTTCTGTGTGTATCCTGTGTGTATTTCTGTTCTCTCCTTCTCCCCTACTCACAGGTGACAATCATCATTCCCCAATCAGTCATCAATCAGTCACTAATCGGAAGACACCTGCTCCTTTTCCCTTACCCAATCACAGTCCCTTTCCCTTGGTTTAAAAACCCTGTCAATTGTTTTCGCTAGAGCTCAATCTCTCTGTCAATGCCATCTGTCTGTAGAGCTCTTGTTTGGTTTGCAACTACATGTCACTTTGTCCCCACCTGTGAGTATTGGTTTTGATATGGTGTTTGATTGACGGTAGGAAAAGGGGGTAACCAGACAGGTCGCCCATGGGCATACATTACCCGTAGGAATACTTTGTATATAAACACTAGTTAGAACTGGGCGGACTGCCCCCTGTATTTTTGGTTAGTTAGTTAGCTGTTGGTGACGTAGGCTAGTCTAGCTTAGGGGTGTTTTTGTATAATTATTTTTTCTTTCCTTGGGTCCAGCTCAGCCCCTTTTCCTTTTTAAAGTAAGCAGATTTATTTTTTTGTCCATTAAAATAACATAAAATTGATCAGAAATACAGTGTTGACATTGTTAATGTTGTAAATGACTATTGTAGCTGGAAACGGCAGATTTTTTAAGGAATATCTACATAGGCGTATGGCGGCCCATTATCAGCAACAATCATTCCTGTGTTCCAATGGAATGTTGTGTTAGCTAATCCAAGTTGATCATTTTAAAAGGCTAATTGATCAATAAAAACATTTTGCAATTATGTCATCACAGCTGAAAACTGTTGTACTGATTAAAGAAGCAATAAAACTATCCTTTAGACTAGTTGAGTATCTGGATCAGCATTTGTGGGTTCGATTACAGGCTCAAAATGGCCAGAAACAAAGACCTTTCTTCTGAAACTCATCAGTCTATTCTTGTTCTGAGAAATGAAGGCTATTCCATGCAAGAAATTGCCAAGAAACTGAAGATCTCGTACAACACTGTGTACTACTCCCCTCACAGAACAGCTCAAACAGGCTCCAACCAGAATAGAAAGAGTGGGAGGCCCCGGTGCACAACTGAGCAAGAGGACAAGTACATTAGAATGTCTAGTTTGAGAAACAGACGCCTCACAAGTCCTCAACTGGCAGCTTCATTAAATAGTACTCGCAAAACACCAGTCCCAACATCAACAGTGAAGCAGGGACTCCGGGATGCTGGCCTTCTAGGCAGAGTTGCAAAGAAAAATCAATTTCTCAGACTGGCAAATAAAAAGATTAAGATGGGCATAAGAACACAGACACTGGACAGAGGAACTCTGCCTAGAAAGCCAGCATCCCGGACAAGGATGACATTTGGCTTCTGATGTGATTGGGCTAAAGCCAAATCCAAATTGGCTTCCCTTGACACTTTTTTTGGTGCGCCAGGACCATTCACAGCTAAACTCGTTCAGTTTACCGAAACGCTGATTGGCTGTATAAAAAATGAATACTGACATTAACACCTTAATTTACCTGTAAAAATAGAGTGACTTGTAGATTTACTGTATTTTCCGCAACTAGACAAAAACCTCCAAGGGACCATGACACAAGGTTCTAAGATGTCATAAAAACTTTATTGGGGACGTCCCTGGAACAAACCGAGAACAAAACAAAACCTATTCTCATTGAGATTTGACACCTGAGTTTTCACATGTGCAAAAATGTGGTCACGTGTAGTTTCACATGTAAAAATGTTATAACCCCATGTTGTCAAATTCATTTCACATGAGATCATGTTTCCACAAGTTGTCACAGATGGTTTCATGTTATCACATGTTGCACATGTTATCACATTAACTTCACATAGAATCAAGTGATCACATGAGATCAAATTTGATTACATGAGATCACATGTGAAACACATGATCGTGTGAAATTCATGTGGTTTTTCTGTTAGGGACATTTCAGATTTACATATTTTTTTACAGAGTAGTTTGGATGTAGTGAACTCCTTTTTCAAAGTAACTTTAGTTAGGAAAACTATTTTTCTTATGGGTAACTTTAGTGTTGTTTAACGTCTTTCAGTGTGAAGTAATTGGTAGCTTGGTAAACTATCTTTTCAGAGTAGCTTCTCCAACACTGTCCTATATAGTGTGATGGCTTGTAATAACTGAATGAGCACTCTGATAGCTGGTTTAATTTTGTCTCCCTGCCTCTTAGAGAGATTACTATCTCTGCATCTCTCCTCTCCTTTCCATCTCTCCTCTCCTTTCCATCTCTCCTCTCCTTTCCATCTCTCCTCTCCTTTCCATCTCTCCTCTCCTTTCCATCTCTCCTCTCCTTTCCATCTCTCCTCTCCTTTCCATCTCTCCTCTCCTTTCCATCTCTCCTCTCCTTTCCATCTCTCCTCTCCTTTCCATCTCTCCTCTCCTTTCCATCTCTCCTCTCCTTTCCATCTCTCCTCTCCCACTGGGCACAGACATCAGTTCAACGTCTAGTTTTGATTTCCATTTGGTTGAGTTGTCAACTATCGTGAAATCAACTAAAAATGTCACTGGATTTAGTTTAAAAGTTGGGTGAAAAAAATACAAAATTCCCTTACGTTGATGACTTTTTTCAAATCCAACCAGTTTTCCACATTGATTCAACGTCATCACATTGATTATTTTTGTTAAAATGACATGGAATCAATGTTGATTGAACCATTTTTTCCCAGTGGGTGCAATGTTTTGGCCCTAACTTGTTTACAAAGAGCACCCTTTATTTCCATATTAATCTCACCACATATACCGTTCCAACTATCCACTTTCTCCACAGTTCAATATTTACAGTGCAAATGCCAAGTCAATCTTAATTTCCTCTCTAATATTGATTATTTGTATATTCATTCAATCATTAGCAATACATCTAAAAGCTTTTCCCACTGAGTCTAAAGTCATGGTAATATAATTCACTGAGTCATTCCAGTTTCATATTGCAGCATAATCGCTTTTCAACATCATTTATCACCACTCAACTGAACTTCAGGCAGAACCATAACATCAGCATCACTACTGTCATATTACTGCATAGCAACTTACGGACACATGAAGGAACACAAAACAAGTGGATGATTTCATGGTAGGGGCGCTGATTTCAGAATGGAAGTTGTCTTGAAAGACCTGCTGGACTTTGTCATCTGACCAGTGAAAATAAGCTGTCCTAACTTCTGTCCTGATGGATGACCCAGACCAGTGGCTCCCAGACGTGACCATCCTTTGACCCTCCAGATGGTCAAAAACAATGCACTCAATCATTTCTGTTCTATACAATACATTTCTTTCAGAACGTTCTGAAGTTTTACGTCCTCCTGAACAGGTCCCTTGTAAATAGGCTGACCCAATTTTAGCCCTACATGATGTACTGTAGTTATGATCTTCAACCTCCTGGTCAGCAACTCCTCCCACACATTAAGTCAAAAGACAGTGATTGGTTGTAGACTGTGTTAAAGCTAGAATCTGTAGTTGAAACAATAACAAAGCAGGAACCCCGCCTCTGTTTTGGTAAAAAGCTGAGGGATGGGCCTGGAGAAACGTAACCACTTTCAAATTCATAGACAGCTATGGATGCAAGGACTGACCATCACTTATATCAAAATTATACTTTTAACCATGTTGAGGCTATAAAGTGTTTGTTTACATTTACATTGTTTACAAACATTGGAGTAAATAAAACAAGTGTATATTTTGGGTATGCGGTAGGCTCATGAGTAATTTGTAAGTTATAATCTTGAAGAATCAACAGGTATATATTATTCATTTATGTCCAAAAATGTATGTAGAACCTGCAGATTCTAGCTTTAAAGGCCCAGTGCAGTAAAAAAAACAAAAACATGATTCTTGTGTTTTATATATATTTCCACACTGAGGCTGGAATAAAACTGTAGAATTTTAAAAATTATGATAACGCCTTTAGGGGGTAGATCAGCTTTAATATTGCAGATTGTAGCTTCCATCAATATAATTGTCTGCAACATTTCCAATCCCCCATATATTTGTTTGTAAATATATATACAGTGCATTCAGAAAGTATTCAGACCCTTTGACTTTTCCACATTTTGTTACGTTAGTCTTATTCTAAAATTGATTAAATAGTTTTTTCCCCTCAATCTACACACACTACCCCATAATGACAAAGCAAAAACAGGTTTAAACATTTTTTTGCAAACAAAAATATACATAATACTGAAATATCACATTTAAATAATTATTAGGACTCTTTACTCAGTACTTTGTTGAAGCACCTTTGGCAGCGATTACAGCCTTGAGTCTTCTTGGGAATGAAGCTACAAGCTTGGCACACCTGTATTTGGGGAGTTTCTCCCATTTTTCTCTGCAAATCCTCTCAAGCTCTGTCAGGTTGGATGGGGAGATTCGCAGCACAGCTATTTTCAGGTCTCTCCAGAGATGTTCGATTAGTTTCAAGTCCGGGCTCTGGCTGGCCCATTCAAGGACATTCAGAGACTTGTCCTGATGCCACTCCTGCGTTGTCTTGGCTGTGTGTTTAGGGTCGTTGTCCTTTTGGAAGGTGAACCTTTGCCCAAGTCTGAGGTTCTGAGCTCTCTGGAGCAGGTTTTCATCAAGGATCTCTCTGTACTATGATCCATTCATCCTTCCCTCGATCCTGACCAGTCTCCCAGTCCCTGCCACTGAAAAACATCCCCACAGCATGATGCTGCCACAACCATGCTTCACCGTAGGGATGGTGCCAGGTTTCCTCTAGACATGACGCTTGGCATTCAGTCAAGAGTTGAATCTTGGTTTCATCAGACCAGAGAATCTTGTTTCTCATGGTCTGAAAGTCCTTTAGGTGCCTTTTGGCAAACTCCAAGCGGGCTGTCAAATGAAATAAAATAAAATGTTATAAGTCAAATACTCCGAATACAACACCTTAGTGAAATGCTTACTTACAAGCCCCTAACCAACAATGCAGTTAAAAAAAATATGAGTAAGAATAAGAAATAAAAGTAACAAGTAATTAAAGTACAGCAGTAAAATAACAATAGCAAGACTATACACAGGTGGGTACGGGTACAGAGTCAATGTGCGGGGCACCGGTTAGTTGGGGTAATATGTACATGTAGGTAGAGTTATCAAAGTGACTATGCATAGATGATAACAACAGAGTAGCAGCGGTGTAAAAGAGAGAGGGGGGGGGGGGGGCAATGCAAATGGTCTGGGTAGCCATTTGATTAGATGTTCAGGAGTCTTATGGCTTGGGCGTAGAAGCTGCTAGAAGCCTCTTGGACCTAGACTTGGCACTCCGGTACCGCTTGCAGTGCGGTAGCAGAGAGAACAGACTATGACTAGGGTGGCTTGAGTCTTTGACAATTTTTTGGGCCTTCCTCTGACACCGCCTGGTGTAGAGGTCCTGGATGGCAGGAAGCTTGGCCCCAGTGATGTACTGAGCCGTACGCACTACCTTCTGTAGTGCCTTGCGGTCGGAGGCCGAGCAGTTGCCATACCAGGCAGTGACGCAACCAGACAGGATGCTCTCGATGGTGCAGATGTACAACCTTTTGAGGATCTGCGGACCCATGCCAAATCTTTTCAATCTCTTGAGGGGGAATAGGTTTTGTTGTGCCCTCTTCACGACTGTCTTGGTGTGCTTGGGCCATGTTAGTTTGTTGGTGATGTGGACACTGTGTTACGAATCCCTTTGGCCCGACAGTCTAGGGGGGATAGTAATGGGACCCGTAACATAACTCATGCAAATTATAGTAGTGACAAAGTAAGAGTGAGAACGAAATAACCACGACAACTAATATCTACCGTCAAACACTCAGGGTTTATTTACAAACAAACGGTAATAGGGGGAGCAGGAAAAGGGGCTGAGCTGGACCCAAGGAAAGAAATAATAAGTATCCACAAACACCCCGAAGCTAGACTAGCCTACTTCACCAATAGCTAACTAACTAACCAAAAATACAGTGGGTGGTCCGCCCAGTTCTAACTAGTGTATTTAACAAAGTTTACCTATGGGTAGTGTATGCCCATGGGCGACCTGTCTGGTTACCCCCTTTTCCCACTATCAAAGAAACACTCAAACACCATAACAAAACCAATACTCACAGGTGGGGACAAAGTGACATGTATCCTAAACCACACAAGAGGTCTACAAACATATGGCATGTACAGAAAGATTGAGCTAGAGAAAACAACTGACAGGGTTTTTAAACCAAGGGAAAAGGACTGTGATTGGGTAGGAGAAAACGAGCAGGTGTCTTCTGATTAGCGACTGATTGATGACTGATTGGGGAATGATGATGGTCACCTGTGAGTAGGGGAGAAGGAGAGAAAAGAATTACACACAGGATACCCAGAATACTTGTATCCGTAACACTAAGGAACTTGAAGCTCTCAACCTGCTCCACAACAGCCCCGTCGATGAGAATGGGGGTGTGGTCGGTCGCTTTTTCCTGTAGTCCACAATCATCTCCTTTGTCTTGATCACGTTGAGGGAGAGGTTGTTGTCCTCGCACCACATGGCCAGGTCTCTGACCTCTTCGCTATGGGCTGTCTCATCGTTGTCGGTGGTCAAGCCTACCACTGTTGTGTCATCTGCAAATTTAATGGTGTTGGAGTCGTGCCAGGCCGTGCAGTCATGAGTGAACAGGGAGTACAGGAGGGGACTGAGCACGCACCCCTGAGGGGCCCCTGTGTTGAAGATCAGCGTGGCGGATGTGTTGTTACCTACCCTATGAGCTTTGAGGGCACTATGGTGTTGAACGCTGAGCTGTAGTCAATGAATAGCATTCTCACATAGGTGTTCATTTTGTCCAGGTGTGAAAGGGCAGTGTGGAGTGCAATAGAGATTGCGTCATCTGTGGATCTGTTTGGGCGGTATGCAAATTGGAGTGGGTCTAGGGTTTCTGGGATAATGGTGTTGATGTGAGCCATGACCAGCCTTTCAAAGTTCTTCATGGCTACAGATGTGAGTGCTACCGGTCGGTAGTCATTTAGGCAGGTTACCTTAGTGTTCTTGGGCACAGGCACTATGGTGGTCTGCTTACAACATGTTGGTATTACAGACTGATTTCCTCACTAAGGTATTTCTAGACTTTTCAGAATTAAACTCAGACACTGCAGTGGTTGGAGGAGATTTTAATTGTTTGTTGAACCCCCTTATTGATAAGTTTCCCAGCGGTATAGCTTCACTCTCTCCTCGAGCTAAGTCACTTAAAGCTATTTGTGATGATCTGGGGTATGCTGATGTTTGGAGAACTTTTCACCCCTCCAACAGAGTTCACTTTTTTCTCTGCACCTCATGGATGTCAGACTAGAATAGATTACTTTTTTATGCCCAGGACGTCTTTGCAGTCTGTTTTATCCACTAGGATAGGAAGCATAGTCATATCGGATCATGCAGAGGTGATCCTGGACATAAAACTCAACGGGGCATTCAATCTGTCAAGACATTGGAGGTTGAATACAACCATCCTTAAAGACCATACATTCACATCATATTTTATTACAGAGTTTAAAGCATTTTTCTCTAACTCTCAATCAACAGATAACCCCTCGCTCCTTTGGGAAACCTGTAAAGCGTACGCCAGGGGTCTGATTATGTCATACACAGCCACTAAGAGGCGGAAAAAGTGTGAAAAGCAAAAAAACGTTAGAGGGTGAATTAGGAACTAAAGAGAAGGACTATGTTAAAACTCCCACTCCTGCCCTATTAAAGGAAATATCAGTTCTTAGATCAACGTTGGACTCTCTCCTAACACAGGACGCTGAAAAGAAAATGAGATTTGTCAGGCAAAAGCTATATGAACATGGCGATAAGCCAGGAAAGTACTTGGCATACCTAGCTAAAAAGAGAGCTGACTCACAGTCAATTGCTAGAGACGCAATGATGGGGATGGGGTGAGAGAAGCGGGGAGAGGAAAATGGTGTGTGGGTGTGTATGTATATGTCTATATATATACATATGCGCAGGTATGGCCAAAGACATCGTAAATCTCCTCTGTCAGTGCTATCTCATAGAGGCCCATCCTCAGTGGAACACACATACACAATAGTCGACAGATTCTATTCTGTCGAATAAGACAACCATTCTAATGCAATACAAAGATTATAATTAAATCTTACAAGCACTATAACATGACACAGGTTAAAAAAATACTAAGTAGTCATCAAAGTTCTGGAGCATGTCTTTAAGGGTGTTTTTGTATTGGTAGGACCCCTTGTTCCCATTTGTTAACTAGATATTGGTAAAGAACAGTCATTTTACTTTACTTGACACTGTTCCTGCCCCCACTCACTCCTTCCTCTCAGTTCAGCAAATACAGATATCCATAGGTGTTCACTATCAGTTCATTGGTTAGAAATCACTTTGTAATGAAATAGAGTTGCATTAAAATGATGCAGAATGTTTTCTCTTTTAAAAACTGGTTGAATGGCTATTTTTACCCTGTAGGCACCTCTCACTGGGCACACACTGGTTGAATCAACATTGTTTCAATGTAATTTGTCAATGTGGAATCAACGTGGAAAATACATTGGATTAAAAAAAAGTCATCAACCACTACTGTTTTCATCTAATTTTAACCAGCGTTGTGAACATTGAGATTATGGTAAAACTTAAATTCAAATACACTGACTTAACCTAACTAACAGGTTGTTAGATCAATCTAATTTCAACATAATCGTGAGAACTACAGTATGTATTTGTTGAAATTGCATTGAAAATTCCACAAAGTACTGGGGCTGCAACTTACCACAGGTGAGATAAATTACACAGTAAACTAGAATCACCTGCCTCCAACCAAATTTATTTAAATTCTAAACTCAGCAAAAAAAGAAACGTCTTCTCACTGTCAACTGCTTTTGTTTTCAGCAAACTTAACATGTGTAAATATTTGTAAGAACATAACAAGATTCAATAACTGAGACATAAACTGAACAAGTTCCACAGACATGTGACGAACAGAAATTGGATAACGTGTCCCTGAACAAAGGGGGTGTCAAAATCAAAAGTAACAGTCAGTATCTGGTGTGGCCACCAGCTGCATTACGTACTGCAGTGCATCTCCTCCTCATGAACTGCACCAGCTTTGCCAGTTCTTGCTGTGAGATGTTACCCCACTCTTCCACCAAGGCACCTGCAAGTTCCCGGACATTTCTGGGGGGAAGGGCCCTAGCCCTAACCCTCACCTTCCGATCCAACAGGACCCAGACGTGCTCAATGGGATTGAAATCCGGCCTCTTCGCTGGCCATGGCAGAACACTGACATTCCTGTCTTGCAGGAAATCACACACAGAACGAGCAGTATGGCTGGTGGCATTGTCATGCTGGGGGGTTGTCAGGATGAGCCTGCAGGAAGGGTATCACATGAGGGAGGAGGATGTCTTCCCTGTAACGCACAGCGTTGAGATTGCCTGCAATGACAACAAGCTCAGTCCGATGATGCTGTGACACACCGCCCCAGACCATGACGGACCCTCCACCTCCAAATCGATCCCGCTCCAGAGTACAGGCCGCAGTGTAACGCTCATTCCTTCGACGATAAACGCAAATCCGACCATCACCCCTGGTGAGACAAAACCACGACTCGTCAGTGAAGAGCACTTTTTGCCAGTCCTGTCTGGTCCAGCGATGGTGGGTTTGTGCCCATAGGCGACGTTGTTGCCGGTGATGTCTGGTGAGGACCTGCCTTACAACAGGCCTACAAGCCCTCAGTCCAGCCTCTCTCAGCCTATTGCGGACAGTCTGAGCACTGATGGAGGGATTGTGCGTTCCTGGTGTAACTCGGGCAGTTGTTGCCATCCTGTATCTGTCCCGCAGGTGTGATGTTCGGATGTACTGATCCTGTGCAGGTGTTACACGTGGTCTGCCATTGCGAGGACGATAAGCTGTCCGTCCTGTCTCCCTCTAGCGCTGTCCTAGGCGTCTTACAGTACGGACATTGGAATTTATTGCCCTGGCCACATGTGCAGTCCTCATGCCTCCTTGCAGCATGCCTACGGCACACTTACACAGATGAGCAGGAACCCTGGGCATTTTTCTTTTGGTGTTTTTCAGTCAGTAGAAAGGCCTCTTTAGTGTCCTAAGTTTTCATAACTGTGACCTTAATTGCCTACCGTCTGTAAGCTGTTAGTGTCTAAACGACCGTTCCACAGGTGCATGTTCATTAATTGTTTATGGTTCATTGAACAAGCATGGGAAACAGTGTTTAAACCCTTTACAATGAAGATCTGTGAATTTATTGGGATTTTTAAGAATTCTCTTTGAAAGACAGGTCCTGAAAAAGGGCCGTTTCTTTTTTTGCTGAGCTTATATGGACACCGTTGGTTGCTTTGTATATGGTCTCGAATCAGACCATATGCCATGTCTGCCTGAGGCCTTGTCTATCAAGACAAATATATATTTATGTTGACCAAGTTTCATACACCACATAGAGGAGAGTGATTGAATTACACCTTGAAATATGATGAATAGTTTTCTTGATTATAATCATAGTGTCTGTATGTCAACATCTAGGGTGAGAGCAGACTGAGTGGAGAATGTGGACATCGCAAGATGAATGTTTCATGTACGTGGTTGTGGCAGGAGAAGCTTTACCTCTGGTAAAAGCGTTCACAATCAACATTAATTTCCACCACTATTTCTATGTGCTGAATACATAGATTATGAAAACATATTATTGAAATTTCACCGGTACTATACTTTCT
Source organism: Salvelinus fontinalis (assembly GCF_029448725.1). Classification (NCBI taxonomy): domain Eukaryota; kingdom Metazoa; phylum Chordata; class Actinopteri; order Salmoniformes; family Salmonidae; genus Salvelinus; species Salvelinus fontinalis. Next base: position 29,977,640 of record NC_074694.1, read on the forward strand.
AGAGTATAGTTAGGCAGTTGGCCTACACCTAAATGTATAATCCCTATACTGAGTAGAGAAGACAAGCTGTGCTGTTTCATGCATAACTGGTATTTAAATGCTTTGCAAAGGAGTGCCTTATAGGTAACGTTTCCATTCAGTTTTTAGGCAAGTACCGTATAAAATTATGACAGCTGTGATAGAAACAGGACGTTTCGGTACAATTTGATAAATGCTGACCGATCATTTGTTTGTTGGACATGGTGCAATCTTCTTGCCGGTAAAATGTATTGTGCAAGAAATGGCGGTGGAAACGCCTTTAATGCGTAAATATTTATATAATAACCATCATATCGAAGTAAACTTCGAGTCACGTGATGATACAGTGCTGTGTGGTCCTCCCACTATGCCTCTGGAAACCATGCAGTTTATTAGACTACATATTAAATACATTGTGGTGAAAGTGCAGTGATGGGGTTGAAACAGGTAAATTCAACTGGAGATGGTGAAGTAGAAATGCAAAGTGCCTTAGAATACTTTGATCAATTACATCTCCTTATGCTCAGAAAGGTTAAAATAATAGTAGTGAGTTGTGTAGGACAGAGGGCTGGGTATGATGTTGAATGTTTCATTAAACGTTCTCTCATATGCTTTCAGGTTTGAACAGTCATGGCGGGATGTGTGGATCACCATGTCAAACATATTTTAGTGTCCTACACAGTTTAGAAGATGAGGGCTCCCTTGACCCGTCAAACAGCTTTCACCTATTCTGTGTGCACTGTATTCCTCCCGTGCCTCCAAGCAGACCTAGACACCTTTACCAATGGATAGGATAAACATTATCTGCACACCACCAAAATCAGACTCCCAACCAGCTATGGGACAAGCACATAATCCTGTCACCTTCCCTGGCAATGTGGAGGTATTGATTTAAAAGGAGCCACTATGAAAATGTCTTATCTAAAAAAACTAAAACGGTTGTTTGTAAATTAGCATGATTTTCCACATCTCGGATTTAAACAACTTGGACAGGGTCAATGCCTCCCTCGCAGAACATGGCCAGGGAATTGTGGTCCCACCAGTGGAATGCCCGCTAACAGAGCAGGATATGACACTGCTCAGAGCAGCCATCGACCCAACCTCACCATCGACAAGATATTTATCTTTTGAACTATGTGCTGCTACTTATGGCTGAACTATCCTTATACCTCTGCTTGATACTGTCGCAAGGAATAACTGTCTAGTCATTCTAAATTGCTGCAGTGTTATGAAATGTGTTTGTGGCAAAATGAGACCAATTGGCTGATTTTGATTGAATCAAATTTTCCACAACATTAATAACCAAAGATTCAGGCAGACTATTTAATTGTATAATAGAAACATCTTTAATCAAGGAGCTGCAGGGGAGATCTCTGATTTTCACTGGGAAGAGCTCAGAGTAAATGGTTACATGCCCCTTATATAGTGAGAGAATACAATCCTATTGCTACACAAGTTATTTATACAAGCAACAGTTCCAGAACAGAATTGCATTGTGTTAGGGTGCAGACATACCAAGAATCTATGAGAGGCAAATCACAGTTCAACACAGAATAGGCTACAGACCAGCTCACCTCAAATTCTACCACCACACTATGGACAACATTTATTTAAATGACTAAAATGTAGTCTAAAATGGAAGTGTTTGAATACAAAAAGCTGTAGTCATTAAGTGAATTATTATTTTTTTTAACTATGGGAAAAGGTAATCCTTTTGACAGAAAATAAACCTTCAAATAGAAATAAATCAACAGAATGTCATGCGATACAATACGTAACAAAAACAAGTGATGCAATTGAGCAGGTGGAGTAATGAGTAGGATTCTGTGTTCACATGTAAGTGATTACTTTTTATCTGCCGTCCCAATGAATATTAGTTTGAAAATTCTAACATTTTATGGAAAATATATGCATGTTTCTGGACAATGCACCATGACAGACACATGGACCATAGACTGGTGACATGCAGCTCAGCATAATTTGGGATGTGCCACTTTGCTGTATGGTGGTTAAAAGGGTAAAATATTGGGTTTTATTTGTCTTATTTACAGTGAGTGTCTGTAAGGCCTACATTTAAAAAGTATTTGTATAAAATACTTGTGTCCCCGACCCATGGCATAACTTTAGGGAAACAGTGAAAACTGTTAGACTGGATGGCTCCGCGTGTCCATCTTCTTCCTCTCCTCCAAGTTCACTGTGCACTGCCTCTTCCTCCATTCCTCCTGAAACACAGTTACCGGTGTGTGGGATGGTGAATAGTCAATGTGAAAATCAATGCTGTGTTCATAGTATGTTCTATGGCTTTTGAAGGCAAAGTAATTGGACTATGTTACTAGGTGAGTAATCCAAGAGATGTTATCATTATAAACTGGTAATCAGCAACTGAATGTGTTCAGTTATCTTCCCAGCCCTGTTGGTTTATGACCATTACTGTTGACAATTAACAAAAAATGTATAAATACAATAATACAAAGGCTGAGGCTCACCTGCAGTTTCCACATCTTGAACAAAGTCCTTAAAGTTTCTGACTATGGCAGTCCTGAAGGTCTCTCTCCTGCTCATTTCAGGAGCGATGAGGCCGACTACATAGTCAGCATCCGGCTGAACAAGGATAAATGAAATGTATAAATAAATCTGACTGTCTCATACAACATAACAAGTAATAAAGCAAATTGACTAACTGCAATCTTCCCCAGGGACAGAGACTCTTGCAGAGATTTGGCTGCTTCTGAAGGATGTCCAGGAAGCCGTTCAACTTATTTAGGTGTACACAGAATAAAAGGTTTCCAGGCCTTTGTATTCTTGCCTGGTGTTCTGGAGGAAGGGTTCATTGTTCTTTTTCCAGAGGCAGCAAGTAAAAGGGAGAAAATTCACATTGATACGTCTACGTTTGATTTGCTCTGTGTCACTGTGTATCAGAGAGATTTAAGTGTGTCACTGTGTATCAGAGAGCATGTCTATTCATCTTATTGTGTCTGCAAATGTGTAAAGTACCAAACAACTGTGGATGCATAACAGTTTCAAAGTGTGTGAGTGAGTGCAATAGATGTATGCTAATGAGAAAAGTAATACATTTACAGATTGGCTGAATTGATTAATCGTCAAAACAGGGTAGACCCTATGATGGGTTGGGTATTGTGAAGGATGGTTTTGTTATCTTTTTAACAAAAATATATGCCTTATAGAAATAGGACATGTTAATCACAAAACATAGCGTGACTGCAGAAAAGCCAGATATCTGGATCCTGTGTGCTGTGAGGCTGGGACCAGCCTGGGCACCACCGATAGGCTAGCAGGTTTAAACCACGCTAAGCCTCTACTGTGACAGGCCACTCTAAAGTTGGAACTACATCTGTCACAGTATAAAAGAAGATGTCTGTACTATTTCAGTCAGTTCTCTGCTTTACCCTGCGTGGTGATACAGTGAACCCGTATATACAAAAATTGTATTTACCATTTATCACATATGCTAAATAAAAATTCTTAAAGTATATTCGGTGACTTTGAATCACATTTTATCCTGATACCAGATTCGATTGACGCAACTGTGAGGGATGGTTTTATTCTCGTTTGGCATGAATATATGCCTTATAGAAGTAGGACATGTTAATCACAAAACATAGAGTGACTGCAGAGAAGCTGTTGTTAATCTAGGGTGTCGACGGTGCAAACCACAAGGTTGAGACAAGATGGAAAAATGCTGAATAACAAGAAAACAGGAACTGAGGAATGTATAGAAACCAACAAATCAGTTCAATCTTCACAAACAACATTCCAGACATTTGAATCCTGAGGGCTGTGTCTGGGCACCACCGATAGGCTAGCAAGTCTAAACCACGCTAAGCCGCTACTGTGACAGGCCAACTCTGAAGTTGGAAATACCACTGACACAGTATAAAAGATGTCTGTACAATTTCAGTCAGTTCTCTGCTTTACCCTGCGTGGTGATACAGTGAACCCGTATATACGAAAATTGCATTTACCATTTATCGCTTGAGTTTAATTAAAATACTTAAAATATATTCGGTGACTCTGAATCACATTTTGTCCTGATACCAGATTTGAACTGACGCAAATCTCTTTCACAACCTTTTACAGTATAGACAGCAAAATTACACATTTACTGTATTCTGGGACCATTGATATGCACATGGCCATCTCCTGGTTACTGGAGTAATGCAGCTGTCTCTGGGCCTGTCCTTGCACCTCTGTCAGCTGATGATGCCCCAAAACATGCAATTGATGCAGTGGCACTGGACTCTGAACCTGACTCATAGTCTGGATCAGCACAGAGATGAGGCTGTGTGCAGCCAAAACCACCTCTGAATACTCTCTCTGCTGAACACAAAGTGAACATCAGCTGGATATATGGGGAAATGCATTAACCGACTTGACCACATTTGAATGTCTCTAGCTTAAATAGCCAGCTAGTCCAGAACATTTTGTTATCTATGGGTAATTCAGATACAAATCAGATGACTAGTTTGAAAGTATGCTTTCTGTAAACCAAGTAGCTGTCCATAAAGGGTGAAATGTGATTTCAATCTCATGACGTAAGAGTGTCGTCATGGTGGATACATGTAACGTTACCTAGCTAGCAGAACTGGGTCCATTAGTGATGGGTCTAAAATCAATGTCTTATTTCGACGTGATTTGGTTTGATACAAACATATGGACAACCCTACGGCTGGTAGTGGCTAGCTACAGGCTGGCAGCGACTAGTTACAGGCATGCAGTGTCTTGCGATTCATTCCATTTGTCTAGTTGTAAAAAATGTAAATGTCTAGTTAGTCAGACAACTTTAAGACAGCCGACTAAACTAGTTAAGTAACGTACTTCAAAATTGTAACTTAACAGGTCAATATATTAAGCGTATCTTTAAAATACATTTTAGGCAAGATTGAGTCTAGGCTTCAGGTATTGTTATGAGAAAAGCGATTTAGGGTTTCTCACACATCCAGATATATATTGCTGACAGTGGCCTGCTGTAACGTTACATGCATGCTATGAGGTCTTTCCATTAATTCCATGTCGATTTGGCTAGTTAATCCGACACCAAAACCAGCCAACTACGCTAACGTAATTCACAATTGTTAGTCACGGGTAAAGTACGGATATTAGTAGCTAATACATTTAATGACGCAAAATCGAACTAGTTACCCAAAGTTTAGTGCAGGTTTTGTTAGCTGGTTCGCCATGTTTATAACACAATGGGAAAGATTTGGCGTGGTGGTGACGTCAGACCATCTGGCTATGTAGCCAATAGAAAAAGCCTGTCTATCATGTTCATTGATTGGGTTAAGATAAACCGTCACTCCATAACGAGTGGACCAATGGAGACTCATTGTCTACGCCTCCCTCTAAACCCCGCCCTTCACGGAAAAATAATACCAAAATTCCCAATCGAAAAAAACTGGCATTGAAAGCAAAGAAGCAGACATCGAAAGCTAATTTACGAGTAGCGTAACCAAAAGGTAATTCATGCAGGCAAAATGTATTCAATAGGTTGCATTCGTTTTCAAATATTTTTTAAAATAATTTGTCATAGTTTTGCTCTCGCTTTAAAATTATTTGCGTACAAGTTTTTTGGTTTTGATTTTGATGTCTTATTTTTGTTTACAATTCTATGCATTTTGCTTTCAGTTGTTTGGTTTTTGATTTCAACATTCATTATTTCAACCGTCCTCGAAAATATAATGTTTACATTCTCAACTTTATTTTTCATATATATATATATATATATATATATACAGTGAGGGAAAAAAGTATTTGATCCCCTGCTGATTTTGTACGTTTGCCCACTGACAAAGAAATGATCAATCTATAATTTTAATGGTAGGTTTATTTGAACAGTGAGAGACAGAATAACAACAAAAAAATCCAGAAAAACGCATGTCAAAAATTTTATAAATTGATTTGCATTTTAATGAGGGAAATAAGTATTTGACCCCCTCTCAATCAGAAAGATTTCTGGCTCCCAGGTGTCTTTTATAGAGGTAATGAGCTGAGATTAGGAGCACACTCTTAAAGGGAGTGCTCCTAATCTCAGCGTGTTACCTGTATAAAAGACACCTGTCCACAAAAGCAATCAATCAATCAGATTCCAAACTCTCCACCATGGCCAAGACCAAAGAGCTCTCCAAGGATGTCAGGGACAAGATTGTAGACCTACACAAGGCTGGAATGGGCTACAAGACCATCGGCAAGCAGCTTGGTGAGAAGGTGACAACAGTTGGTGTGATTATTCGCAAATGGAAGAAACACGAAAGAACTGTCAATCTCCCTCGGCTTAGGGCTCCATGCAAGATCTCACCTCGTGGAGTTGCAATGATCATGAGAACGGTGAGGAATCAGCCCAGAACTACCCGGGAGGATCTTGTCAATGATCTCAAGGCAGCTGGGACCATAGTCACCAAGAAAACAATTGGTAACACACTACGTCGTGAAGGACTGAAATCCTGCAGTGCCCGCAACGTCCCCCTGCTCAAGAAAGCACATATACATGCCCGTCTGAAGTTTGCCAATGAACATCTGAATGATTCAGAGGACAACTGGGTGAAAGTGTTGTGGTCAGATGAGACCAAAATGGAGATCTTTGTCATCAACTCAACTCGCCGTGTGTGGAGGAGGAGGAATGCTGCCTATGACCCCAAGAACACCATCCCCACCGTCAAACATGGAGGTGGAAACATTATGCTTTGGGGGTGTTTTTCTGCTAAGGGGACAGGACAACTTCACCCCATCAAAGGGACGAAGAACAGGGACATGTACCGTCAAATCTTGGGTGAGAACCTCCTTCCCTCACCCAGGGCATTGAAAATGGGTCGTGGATGGGTATTCCAGCATGACAATCACCCAAAACACACGGACAAGGCAACAAAGGAGTGGCTCAAGAAGAAGCACATTAAGGTCCTGGAGTGGCCTAGCCAGTCTCCAGCCCTTAATCCCATAGAAAATCTGTGGAGGGAGCTGAAGGTTCGAGTTGCCAAACGTCAGCCTCGAAATCTTAATGACTTGAAGAAGATCTGCAAAGAGGAGTGGGACAAAATCCCTCCTGAGATGTTGGCCACCAGGTTTGTACACTACAAGAAACGTCTGACCTCTGTGATTGCCAACAAGGGTTTTGCCACCAAGTACTAAGTGATGTTTTGCAGAGGGGTCAAATACTTATTTCCCTCATTAAAAAGCAAAACAGTTTATAACATTTTTGACATGCGTTTTTCTGGATTTTTTGGTTGTTATTCTGTCTCTCACTGTTCAAATACACCTACCATTAAAATTATAGACTGATCATTTCTTTGTCAGTGGGCAAACGTACAAAATCAGCAGGGGATCAAATACTTTTTTCCCTCACTGTATATATATATATATATTTTACATATACAATACATATGGCGTGAAATTGACCCCATGCTTAATGAGAAACCCATAGTATGCACCGTCCAATGAAATGCTTACTTGCAGAATCCGCCTAAACAGCATATCACCATATCACATTCCAAACTGCAAGTCCTTTCATGACGTTAATATATTCTGGCAACTAGTCCAGCACTCTGTTTACTTGTACAATAAAATAACACAGACAGAGAGGGGGAGAAAGAGGGTGAACGACAGATGAGTGCTGCTTATATTTTAAGCACGTAGCGAAGTTAATAAAGTACTAAAGGTCAATCGCTAGGACAGACTGTCTCTGACAGTTTTACCAGTTGTTCTTTCTCACACTGAGCAGTTTGGAATCATGACAGAAGCAGAGCTGTACACAGAATACAAGGGGGTCTACCTCCCCACACACCTACACCCTCAGGAGAGCCTGAAATACTATGAGGAGTTTACTTTTCGTCACGACGACATTCTCATTGTCACATATCCTAAGTCAGGTAAGTAGCTTTATTAATAAACAACTATAGACTATTGGTCGACAATTGCACAGACTGAGTTGATAATACATGAACTGCTGCAACACACACTGTGATAGTGAACACTAAATAGTTGTCAAGCCTACTGTTGCCTTTATAAGGCACATGCCTGAGTGACTGCAAATCACAAAGAGGTCTGTCTGTACTTGTGGGCTAAAGCTATGATACTGTAGCAATCCTACCCTCGGTATATACATTGCATTCGGAAAGTATCCAGACCCCTTTACTTTTTGCATATTTTTACGTTACGGCCTTATTCTAAAATTGATTGAATTAATATTTTTCCTCATCAATCTACACACAATACCCCATAATAACAAAGCGAAAACACGCTTTTAGATTTTTTTCAAATGTATTAAAAATAAAAAAAATATACCTAATTTACATAAGTATTCAGACCCTTTGCTATGAGACTCGAAATTGAGCTCAGGTGCATCCTGTTTCCATTGATCATCCTTGAGATGTTTCTACAACTTGATTGGAGTCAAATTGATTGGACATGATTTGAAAAAGCACACACCTGTCAATATAAGGTCCCACAGTTGACAGTGTATGTCAGAGCAAAAACTAAGGAATTGTCCCTAGAGCTCTGATAAAGGATTGTGTCAAGGCACAGATCTGGGGAAGTGTACCAATTAATGTCTGCAGCATTGAAGGTCCCCAAGAACACAGTGGCCTCCATCATTCTTAAATGGAAGAAGTTTGGAACCACGAAGACTCTTCCTAGAGCTGACCGCCCGGCCAAACTGAGCAACCGGGGGAGAAGGGCCATGGTCAGGGAGTAGACCAAGAACCCGATGGTCACTCTGACAGAGCTCCAGAGTTTCTCTGTGGAAATGGGAAAACCTTCCAGAAGGAAAACCATCTCTGCAGCACTCTACCAATCAGGCCTTTATGGTAGAGCAGCCAGAAGGAAGCCACTCCTCAGTAAAAGACACATGACAGCCCACTTGGAAATTGCCAAAATGCACCTAAAGACACTCAGACCATGAGAAACACGATTCTTTGGTCTGATGAAATCAAGATTGAACTCTTTGGCCTGAATGCCAAGTGTCACGTCTGGAAGAAATCTGGCACCATCCCTACGGTGAAGCATGGTGGTAGTGGCAGTATCACGCTGTGGGGATGTTTTTCAGTGGCAGGGACTGGGAGACTAGTCAGGATCGAGGGAAATATGAACAGAGCAAAGTATAGAGATCCTTGATGAAAACCTGCACCAGAGCGCTCAGGACCTCAAACTGGGGCCAAGGTTCACCTTCCAACAGGACAACAACCCTAAGTACACACCCAAGACAATGCAGGAGTGGCTTCGGGACAAGTCTCTGAATGTCCTTGAGTGGCCCAGGCAGAGCCCGGACTTGAACCTGATCGAACATCTCTTGAGCGACGCTCCCCATCCAACTTGACAGAGCTTGAGAGGATCTCCAGAGAAGAATGGGAGAAACTCCCCAAATACAGTTGTGCCAAGCTTGTAGCGTCATACCGAAGAAGACTCGAGGCTTTAATCGATGCCAAAGGTGCGTCAAAAAGTACTGAGTAAAGGGCCTGAATACTTATGTAAATGTCATATTTTATAAATTAGTAACAAAATGTGGAAAAGTCAAGAGGTCTGAATACTTTCCGATTGCACTGTATGACCATTTCCAGGACTGCAGTTAGCATGCCTTCATTTGGGAGTACAGACTTGCTGGTTCATGGGGTTCATTCCCTGCCAGAGCTTTATTTTGGGTATGTACATGAAGCTCAAACTTTTCCACTCCACCTGTCTTTACCGCTGTCTTTGTCCGTCTCCCTCTCCCCCCAGGTACAACATGGATGCAGGAGATTGTTCCCCTGGTACAGAGTGGAGGGGACCTGACCCCGGTGCTGACTGTCCCAAACTGGGACAGGGTTCCTTGGCTAGAAGAGCTTAGGGCCTGTGTCCTCAATCTGGAGCAGAGGGCATCACCACGCCTGTTTGCTACCCACTACCACTACAACATGATGCCCGCCTCCTTCTTCACTGTCAAGCCTAAGGTAGTGCACTGTAGATCAGCTCCTGCAGTGGAGCTGGTTTGGTGAACTATGCTGCTTTAGCTTTAGGCTTTAACACAATGGGCTAACACGATCATGGGTCACATTGATGACCTGGGTTTAATACCCAGTTGATCACATTTCTCATCATGTCAAGAGAATGTAGTCTGTCACTACACTACATCGAATGTTACAATTCTAAGGCTGATTGCGCACATTGTGCACTATTAGAATAATACACAATGGCCTTGGGTAATGAATGGTTGATCAGAGAGATTCCTCATCTCCAGGTCATCTATGTGATGAGAAACCCTAAAGATGTGTTCACATCCTCCTATCACTACTACGGCATGGCCTCCTACCTGGTCAAACCTGGCACTCAGGACCAATTCCTGCAGAAGTTCATCAATGGAAAAGGTTTAGTATTCTTTCTTATTTTCCAACTATTACAGACATTTTGATAATATCAGTTTCATGCTTTTAGAATCAGAAAAGGCTAAGTGATCTATGTTTTTTTGATTGGCAGATTTATTTGGGTCCCGGTGACCTGCTCTACTGTATAAAGCAGACTTGGCTCTAGAATCTATGGGCTCAAATATCCAATATGAAAGAACAGGAGCAATTTAGCAAAAGAGCAATTCAAGGCCAGCATATTTATTACCCTGGAATTATCATTAACAATTGATGATATACTGTTTAGTCTCCTTCCTTTGAATAATTGATGCTACCTCTGTTATTCACAATTCATTCACTGGCCTATCAAGTATTGATAGAGCATTTGTAGTTGTCCTTTTTTGTAATAGCTTTGATGATGCATTTGTGGTTCCCCCCCCCCAGTGATGTTTGGTTCGTGGTTTGACCACGTGATAGGCTGGTTGAATGCTAAGGACCAGGACCGCACCATGTACATCTCCTACGAAGAGATGATATTTGTGAGTATCGTATGTTCAGTCAATACCCTAACAAAAGGACTTACATTTGAACGTGATAATTGCATATGATAACATCTCTTCCTTTATACAGCTTTCGAGATGAGTGCGTTTGATGTTAGGGATGTATTGTATAGACCACCATGTTTTTACCCCTACAATTTGTTTAAAAAATGTTTCATCTACTGTGGTTACTCCCAACACAACTTAGTCAGATTCAGTCAAGAACACACATGGATATATTTAATTGTAGTACTTCAAAGTGATTGATATAAAATCATGTAACCCTCCAGGATCTGAGGGATTCTGTGTCAAAGATCTCCCAATTCATGGGGAAGTCTCTGGACTCTGAGGTAATAGAGAAGATAGCAGACCATTGTGTGTTCAAGAACATGAAACAGAACAAGATGTCCAACTACTCCCTGGTACCCAATGAGTTTATGGACCATAATAAATCAGAGTTCCTTAGGAAAGGTACCCACATATCTTTATAAATTACAATATCTTTGAACAGAGTATTTGGAAATGATAGGCCTTCTGTAACAGTCCTAAGTATTAATGTGACTATGTTTCTGCAGGAATCGCTGGAGATTGGAAAAACCAATTCACTGTGGCCCAGGCAGAATACTTTGATGCAATTTACAAGAAACAAATGAAGGACATCAAATACAAATTTGTGTGGGATTAAACTGACCATATTTTTTTTTTCATTTAATATCATAAATTACATAATCCTAATATAACCGTTGCTATAAAAACAAATAATTCAAGACATAAAATGCAGATGATAGAACTGCTGTTGGTTTGACATGTTGTATCATTAAACATATTAGGCCTATGTCTCAGTCACTGAATGTCTGTCTATATTGTCAATATTATGTTATCAATCAGGTATTCTGTTGTAATATTCATATATTGTCATACAAGAGTCAAAAACCAATGATAAATCATTGGTCAAAACGTTCATTGATACTAGAGTAGATTACATTTTATTTGATATCTCCTTCCCAATAGGTGGCGACATAACATTTCAATACAGTCCCCGTGTATTACAATCGATAAATAATGTAGTCTAGCCACGTAAACATTGTAGCCAAGGAACCAGAGGCAATTTAAAACCAAGTGCAGCAGCTCGCCTTTCTGAGTTTTGTCAGTAACATCTACGGATAATTGCAGATTATTTACGGTGTGAAATTATTTGTTTATAAATGCAAGATGCGCCAGAAGTGTCTTAACTAGGCAGCCAGGTAGGTGGCTATCGTTAGCAGGGGTGTATTCATTTAACCAATTCTGTAGCAAAACGTTTCTTAAACGGAAGCAAATGGAACGAAACGGAGAGGGACTTACCTGAATTTGTCCAATGGAAACTGTCGCTTTATTGCGAAACGTTTGGCAACTGGCGGAATGAATACACCCCTGGTACTCACTGGGTGCGGGACGTTAGCTAACGAACATTAGTTAGCTAGGTAGGTAGTTAGTGATAAACGCCACTATGTACAATTAATAAGCTAGATAATGTGGCTTTGGAGGCGAATGTAGCTAAATCACTTGAAAAGGGAGAGTAGATAACTGGCTAGCTAGCTAATCTTGTTCAAAGACAGTGTACTAGTTAGAGCCAGCTATCAACGTCACACCGGCACGTGGGCACTTGTAGCTAGCTATCTACTTTTTTAAAATCAGACTTCAAGCCCGTTTTGACATGTTTGCAGCAACATCAAGTTTTGCTTTGTCGTGTTCTGCAGCAACATCAAACTAGCTAAACAAAATTCCACTGTTGCAATAAAATATCTTTAGTTATATGTTTTATATCATCATGTGCCATTCCCCAGGACCAATGATGAGTCGCTGTGCTCCAAGAACTTATTTACCTGACAGGCCTTGACAGCACACAGGAACATCAGACCCAGGTACTGCATGAAACAGAGGGAGCCCAAAAGTGCACAGCTACTGCTTTGAACATCACACCACTAACCCCACAGTGTGCCTATTTGTATTACATGAAGCTAGCTACATGTGTTTACTTGATGCCAGTCAAATAGACTAAACGTTTCCTCTTGAAAGCAGACTGATATCATGGAGGAAACAAAGGGAGAGCTGGTACATCTGTGTATGGACTATCCTGAGGGTCTCTCCATATTCAAGATTCACAACCTTTACCTGAAGGCCTACAACAAGCCTCTGGATCTGGGATGCTCAAACAGGCAAGGATAACTTCTAATATAGACCAGTGAAGGGCAACTGGTCCGAGGGATGTACTGTACACACCAATAGTCAACTAATCATGGGTTAAATCAGTCTTACGAGTTGAGCTGGTATGAAAGCCTGTACACCAGGGATCATCAACTAGATTCAGCAGCAGGACAATTTTTTTATTGAGTGGATGGTCAGGGGGCCAGAATGTAATTACAAATAATTTGTAGACTAAGTTGACTGCAAGAAGCCCAACAGATAATATTTTCCTAAAACATAATCATTTCAAACCTTGCTTACGTTTGTATGCAATCACATACAGTTGAAGTCGGAATTTACATACACTTAGGTTGGAGTCATTAAAATTTGTTTTTCAACCACTTCACAAATTTGTTGTTAACAAACTATAGTTTTGGCAAGTCGGTTAGGATATCTACTTTGTATGACACAAGTAATTTTTTCAACATTTGTTTACAGACAGATTTGTAAACTTATTCACTGTATCACAATTCCAGTGGGTCAGAAGTTTAAATACACTAACTTGACTGCCTTTAAACAGCTTGGAAAATTCCTGAAAATGATGCCATGGCTTTAGAAGCTTCTGATAGGCTAATTGACAATTTTAGTTAATTGAGGTGTACCTGTGGATGTATTTCAAGGCCTACCTTCAAACTCAGTGCCTCTTTGCTTGACATCATGGGAAAGTCAAAAGAAATCAGCCAAGACCTCACAAAAACAATTGTAGACCTCCACAAGTCTGGTTCATCCCTGGGAGCAATTTCCAAACGCCTGAAGGTACCACGTTCATCTGTACAAACAATAGTACGCAAATATAAACACCATGGAACCACTCAGCCGTCGTACCGCTCAGGAGGGAGACGCAATCTGTCTCCTAGAGATGAACATGCTTTGGTGCGAAAAGTGCAAATCAATCCCAGAACAACAGCAAAGGACCATGTGAAAATGCTGGAGTAAACAGGTACAAAAGTATCTATATCCACAGTTAAACGAGTCCTATGGCGACATAACCTGAAAGGCCGCTCAGCAAGGAAGAAGCCACTGCTCCAAAACTGCCCTAAAAAAGCCAGGCTACGGTTTGCAACTGCACATGGGGAAAAAGATCGTACTTTTTGGTCCTCTGGTCTGATGAACCAAAAATAGAACTGCTTGGCCATAATGAACATTGTTATGTTTGGAGGAAAAAGGAGGAGGCTTGCAAGCCGAAGAACACCATCCCAACCATGAAGCACGGGGGTGGCAGCATCATGTTCTGGGGGTGCTTTGCTGCAGGAGGGACTGGTGCACTTCACAAAACAGATGGCTTCATGAGGAAGGAAAATTATGTGGATATATTGAAGCAACGTTTCATGACATCAGTCAGGAAGTTAAAGCTTGGTCGCAAATGGGTCTTCCAAATGGACAATGACCCCAAGCATACTTCCAAAGTTGTGGCAAAATGGCTTAAGGACAACAAAGTCAAGGTATTGGAGTGGCCATCCCAAGTCCTGCCCTCAATCCTATAGAAAATGCGTGGGCAGAACTGAAAAAGCGTGTGAGAGCAAGGAGGCCTATAAACCTGACTCATTTACACCAGCTCTGTCAGGAGGAATGGGCCAAAATTAACCCAACTTATTGTGGGAAGCTTGTGGAAGGCTACCCGAAACGTTTGACCCAAGTTAAACAATTTAAAGGCAATGCTACCAAATACTAATTGAGTGTATGTAAACGTCTGACCCACTGGGACTGTGATGAAAGAAATAAAAGCTGAAATAAATCATTCTCTCTACTATTATTCTGACATTTCAAATTCTTAAAATAATGTGGTGATCCTAAGACAGGGAATTTGTACTTGTATTAAATGTCAGGAATTGTGAAAAACTGAGTTTAAATGTATTTGGCTAAGGTGTATGTAAACTTCTAACTTCAACTGTATATCTCTATTATGTTTGGGAATACTTTAACATGTTTCCAAAATTAAAATAACTTGGAGCTGATTTGCTAGTGTTTTTACTGACTTTTACGTCCTCCCCCTCAGAAAAATCATCCGCGGGCCAAATTTGACCTGCAGGCCGCAAGTTGGGGAACCTAGTACAGGGTTTACCAAACACGCCATCCCAAAGGGATGCACATTTTGTTTTTTGCCATAGCACTACACAACTGATTAAAATAATCAACTAATCATCAAGCTTTGATCATTTGAATCAGCTGTGTAGTGTTAGGGCAGAAAACACAATGTGCACCCCTTGGGCTCCAGAGGCCCGAGTTTGGGAAACGCTGGCCTAGTGCCCAGCTATCCTAGCAGATGACAGTGTACTGATGTATAGTGTACTAATGATTATTGATGGCTCATTAACAATTTTTTTCTACCTGTATTTGTTTTCTCTTTGTATATGTCCTTGTCTATGTTTTGATTGCTTTTTTGTATATAGAGCTGCAACCAAAATTTTTAATCATTATCTTATCTTTACCCTACTCTACATTGTTACTATGGTAAATGTTTTCTCATACAGTAGGTATCGGTGAAGTACAAACTTTCTAATCCTATCTTATTTCATTCTAGGTTGTTGGCACTAGAGACACTGCTGAAGACCATGCCTGACCAGCTCCGCTTCTCCTCTACTGGAGGACTGACTGTATGGCCTATCATGTCTCGTCTACAGACAACCACCTCATCATCTTCCTCACCATTAGCATCATCGTCAGCAGCAGCTAAAGAACGTCCCACTGCACCTGCATGCTCAGCACAGGATATCAGCAAAGGTAAGAAGTTGAGGAACCCACTGATCTGTATATGAGTGGATAAGTGAAAACATGGATTCCGCCGTCTTACTTACACCAATCCAACCCTCAGATCTGTAGGCAGACGTTGTATTTTCGAAACAAGGAGATCTTTGGTTTTGCCTAACGTGTTGATTTGTCTTCCTCTCCAGCTGTGTGCCTGAACAGGCTCAGAAGAGAGGTGCTGCTCATGCTCGGCGCCATCCCTGGTGGTGTGGAGGTGCCAAAGCTTTGTGCCTGCTACAAGAAGATGTACGGCAGGCAGCTGACCCTCGGAGAATATGGGCTGGCAGGCCTCCAAGAGCTGTTTGCTGCCCTGGGGGACCAGGTGTGTGTGGAGAGACAGGACAAGATGAACTTGGTTAGGCTGAGCAGTCCTGGCGACCAGATGGAATACTCACAGCCACAGCAAGATCCTGTACGGGAGAGGAGGAGGAGGAGGAGGAGAGAGGAAGAAGAGAGGGATGTAAATGAAAGCCCGTCAGGAGCTCTGCTCAGGAAGACAGGTGAGGCTTTCTGTTGTTATATTTAGTGTTGAATAGACTATAGGGCTGGGCGAATGTATGTTTGAGCGCAATATTCCAAATGCCTGTTTTGCAAAAGTCCTTAATTTTTTTTTTTTTACAATTATGAATGTTTCTTTCTGCTTTTTCTCATATTGTTGTTTTGGTCTCGTCTTCTTCGCTCCTTCTGTCCTGTGTGCACATTTCCATTTACAAATGCATACAGTACCAGTCAAAAGTTTGGGGACACCTACTCATTTCAGGGTTTTTCTTTATTTTTACTGTTTTCTACATTGTAGAATAATAGTGAAGACATCAAACTATGAAATAACACATATGGAATCATGTAGTAAATGTGTTAAAATAAATATTTGTATTTATTTAATATTTCAGATTCTTCTAAGTAGCCACCCTTTGCCTTGATGACAGCTTTGCACACTTGGCATTCTCTCAACCAGCTTAATGAGGTAGTCACCTGGAATGCATTTCAATTAACAGGTGTACCTTGTTAAAAGTTCATTTGTGGAATTTCTTTCATTCTTAGTGCGTTTGAGCCATTCATTTGTGTTGTGACAAGGTATGGGGTGGTATACAGAAGATAGCCATATTTAGTAAGAAACCAAGTCCATATTATGGCAAAAACAGCTCAAATAAGCAAAGAGAAACGACAGTCCATCATTACTTTAAGACATGAAGGTCAGTCAATCCAGAAAATGCCAAGAACTCCGAAAGTTTCTTCAAGTGCAGTCGTAAAAACCATCAAGCGCTATGATGGAACTGGCTCTCATGAGGACCGCCACAGGAAAGGAAGACCCCTGAGTTACCTCTACTGCAGAGGATAAGTTTGTTAGTTACCAGCCTCAGAAATTGCAGCCCAAATAAATGCTTCACAGAGTTCAAGTAACAGACACATCTCAACATCAACTGTTCAGAGGAGAGTGCGTGAATCAGACATTCATGGTCGAATTGCTTCAAAGAAACCACTGCTAAAGGACATCAATAAGAAAAAGACACTTGCTTGGGTGAAGAAACACTAGCAATGGACATTAAGCTGGTGGAAATCTGTCCTTTGGTATGATGAGTCCAAATTGAAATTTCTGGTTCCAACCGCCGTATCTTTGTGAGACGCGGCGTAAGTGAACGGATGATCTACGCATGTGTGGTTCCCATCGTGAAGCATGGTGGTGTCACTGTCAGTGATTTATTTAGAATTCAAGACACACTTAACCAGCATGGCTACCTGGTTTGGGTTTCGTGGTACTATCATTTGTTTTTCAACAGGACAATGACCCAAAACACACCCCCAGCTGTGTAAGGGCAATTTAACCAAGAAGGAGAGTGATGGAGTGCTGCATCAGATGACCTGGCCTCCACAATCACCCGACCTCAACCCGATTGAGATGGTTTGGGATTTTTTAATTTATCCGTTATTTTACCAGGTAAGTTGACTGAGAACACCTTCTCATTTACAGCAACGACCTGGGGAATAGTTACAGGTGAGAGATGAGCCAATTGTAAACTGGGGATTATTAGGTGACCATGATGGTTTGAGGGCCAGATTGGGAATTTAGCCAGGACACCGGGGTTAACACCCCTACTCTTACGATAAGTGCCATGGGATCTTTAATGACCTCAGAGAGTCAGGACACCCGTTTAACATCCCATCCGAAAGACGGCACCCTACAGGACAGTGCATTGGGATATTTTTTTTTAGACCAGAGGAAAGAGTGCCTCCTACTGGCCCTCCAACACCACTTCCAGCAGCATCTGGTCTCCCATCCAGAGACTGACCAGGACCAACCCTGCTTAGCTTCAGAAGCAAGCCAGCAGTGGTATGCAGGGTGGTATGCTGCTGGCAGGTATGCTGCCTGGATGAGTTGGACTGCAGAGTGAAGGAAAATCAGCCAACAAGTGCTCAGCATATGTGGGAACTCCTTCAAGAGTGTTGGAAAAGCATTCCAGGTGACTACCTCATGAAGCTGGTTGAGAGAATGCAAAGCTGTCATCAAGGCAAAGGGTGGCTACTTTAAATAATATAAAATATATTTTGATTTGTTTAACACATTTTTGGTTACTACGTGATTCCATATGTGTTATTTAATAGTTTTGACGTCTTCACTATTATTCTACCATGTAGGAAATAGTTAAAATAAAAAATGTGGCAGCTTCTCATTGCGCACAGAGCAGACACTACTAAAAAGGGAGTATCAATGAACATTGATTCTAGAAAATGAATGCACAGTTTGTCATTGCGGTACTAGGTCCCAGTAGCAGCATTTTAGCCAAATACTGTTATTCCTTCTGTGTAGTCTGTTTTGTAAATGTGCAATAAGCATAAAACACAATTATTTAAGGAATTGGCAACTTCGTTCTCTCTCATTCCTAGAAATAAGGTAGGCAACCTGATTTCAACATCTGAACAAAGTAGACAGGCTAGCATGCTGTACAAACAGTTGGAGATGGACAGAAGTGTTAAGTTCATGTTTTAAATATCCCTATATTTGTTATTACGGTGCTATCGCTCTGTTATTTGTGCTCCTGCGTAGGAGTCTCGTTGTTGATGAACCTGGCCTGGGTGGAATGGCAACCGTGTATTGCGCTAATGCGGTTGAGTAAGCGTTGTTAAACTGGAACCTTGTCGTTGTGTCATTTTGAGTTAACAAGAAGGGTGTGTTCATAACAATTCAACTGATCTACCTTGTTAGCTAACAAAGAGATCAAAGTTGGCTAGACTTGAAATATAGCCTAAAGATAAGCTGGCTACTCACTAGCATGTGTGCTTGAGAGATTTATGAGACTTGTGTTTAATTTTCTATAATGCCTGCTACAATAAGTTTACAATTGGCTCATTCATCCCCCTCCTCTCCCCTGTAACTATTCCCCAGGTCGTTGCTGCAAATGAGAACGTGTTCTCAGTCAACTTACCTGGTAAAATAACGGTAAATAAATAAATAAATAAATAAATAAAATAAGTTAGTCATTATTAGTGAATGTGCATTATGCATGGTTCTGGTTAAATGTGTAACAAAAAGGGCATTCCATAGGCAAACTTGAAAGCCAGATCAGTGATTATGGCAAAAAAGCAGGCTAAACTATTTTGGGCTTATATTGTATTTAGCCTAAGTATAATTTCACAAGCCCTGAATTCATTAGATTATTGATGACTGTTTGAAATGCAGTGTATTTGACATTTAATTGTACATCAAAGCTTATTTAGAGAACATTTAAAACATATATATCTCGTGAATCGCCCATAGATGGCCATAATGCTCTTCAGCAATGTTCCCTCTAAGCTGTGCACCCTGCTCCCCCTGGACTGCCTCACAGAAAAAATATCAGCCCGCGCAGAGAAGTATGAGGTTGAACTTGACTCAAAATTCTAGAGTTTTCCCCCTTAGTTAACACTATCAACGTTTCCCTCTACTGTAGGAATTGTGATCGAATCAACGCAATATTAGCCACTTTCAATGCAAGATACTGAAACAAAACAAACTATGTAAGACTTAGTTTTGCATACTAACTGTGCAAGAGATTTTATTGTAGGCAGAATGCATCGGAGTAGGATCCTGTTGCATTGACCGGAACGACTCAGGCCCGTACTCTACACAGACGGGTGCGCCATATCCAATCAGAGCTGCATTAGTCCTATATGCAAATAGACCATTGCCATAATGGATCTGTGCCATTCACTTTCAACTGGACTGTGTTTTCAGCATGAGCGGTCGTGAGTAGATGTGTTTGTGTTGAGATCAAAGCGAGAGCTGCATGTAGCCATGTATGCACATTTGTTCTTATCCTTTGCTACATAGTACGTTATTAGCCCAGTTATAGATACTTTGTAATCAGCAATGGGTGAATGGGTGAGGGATTGCTTCTTACAAGAGCACAAAACGTTTACATTTCTATCTTTGAAAAGCGAGTCGGTAAAAAGCTGTTTTTTTTGTCTTAATAGGACAGTGTTGTATTTTCGGGCAGGCTTGAATAAGCTAAGTAGCCAGTAGGCTGAGGGTAGCATCATTTGTCTGATTCTCTGTAATAATAGTATGGGAATAATAATGCATTTTATTTTGTAAAGTGTTTTTTTGCATCGAATAACAACATTTTCAATCCCCTGTCGTAGAAATGCTTTAGGAAGAGAGACTGCAGATTATTTCAAACAACAACTTTATTATTAGATTTGCAAAAATGAAGAAATCAACGATCCACCCAACAGTGCATTGTTGAAAGCCCAACAAACAGAGTTGTCTCATTCCTTTTATAGAAAATACATCATTTTATCTTTGTGACTGTTAGCAGATGTACAGAAACAGGGAACAGTTTTGCAAAAAGTAATTTAGCTTGTCTGTGTAGATCAAGATAGCTGATATTGCCACCATTCTCTGTTCCTCCCTACACTTCCCACATAGCTAAGTTCCTGCCGATCGTCAACACAGGAGGTCACAGGAGGTCACGCTCTGCGGTCGCACCCAAGCGGCTCATAATTTGACCTTTGAGCACTCGACTGTACTTTTTTGGGTGTCACCCGTCATCCGTAGACTTTCTCCGTACTGTTTCACACGATTCTTGCGTAGGTGGTAAAAGAGGTTAGTGGTGTTTGAGCCTGTTGTCGGGACCGGCCTGCGGCATCATTTGCTGGCTCGGACTCAGGTCTCACGGTAGAAGGGGTGCAGGACCGTACTGAACGCCGTTGTCGCCATGCGTCAGCCAATTAGGGGGGATTAACGTTCACACTGTTGGTCAAATTATCCCTTCCATGGATCTAGACACCATCTGTGGTCATCTTTGCCATAACCTTCGAGAGAGGATAGACCAGAACAACAGTTTAGGGCATTTCTGATTCAGGAAATCTAGACAAATTATTTACTCTCTCAAATTATATATATATTTTTTACTACCAATATTCTTAATACAGATTTCTAAAACAGTTTTCAAAGAGAATAAGAATAAGAATAAACAGTTAAAAATATATATAATAATTGGCTAATACCCCCCTATCATCTTGGTGATCTAACTGCAAAGTTACAGGGTCAGGGAGTTAGGGGGCCAGTCCTTAGGGAGACATCCCAACCATACAGCAGATATAATTGCCGTTATAATCATTGGTCAGTACGGAGAATTAAGTGAAACCACAAGTTGAAATTCCTATCTCCATCCATGGCTAATTTAAGAAGGTGCCAACTTTAGCTAGCTGGCTAGCTAGCCGCCGGAGGACAACAACACAACGTGATGCAACAATTTGAGTTTTTCTGTCAATGACGTATGCTCCTAATGGGATTTGATAGGAGTGACGCCAAATCCAAACTGGCTTCCCTTGACACTTTTTTTTGGGTGCACCAGCTGCTACTGGAGGCTGAATGATATAACAGCTATTTCCATGTTATGGGATGCATTTTCTCCATTGTTTCTGATGGTAGGCCCCTCTGGTAGGTCTACATTATCATCATCCACAGTAGCCTACTTGACCACTGTCTGAAACTGTAACTTAAAGCGGGTACAGCCTCAGTGTGCACAGAAAAACATGCTGGAAGTTGCACAGCATTTTCACAATGTTCAAGTTTGCTCTCAGCAGACCTGCAATTTGCTCAGTGCTGTTGAATCTTTTTAACTGTATGAACCCTACACATTTATAGTGGGAGCTGCTAGGCCTAGGGGATGGGGATAGAGGCTAAAATAGGACAAGGCCATTCTATAGTCAGGGTTCTCTGTGTTAAATGGAATAGAATAGGAAGAGGCCTGAAAAACAAGTGTACATGGCAGCACATGCACACACACACACACATAAAAACAAGCCTCTGATTTCTGCAAGCACGGTCACATGACTTCCCTGGTAACAGCTCAGATGTGGCCAGCTGTAGCAGACCAGGAAACCGAAACTCAAGCCCTTGGACCAATCCCTCCCTCCCTCCCTCCCACTCTCTCTCTTCACTCACGTCATCCCTCACTCTCCTGTTTTTCTGTTCTGTTTTCCTCTTATTGCTTAGTCACCATCATCTCTAATCCCATTCCAACATCTAGCCAATATACATCATTCATGTTATTACTACACAGATAAGATACTGGAGCAACGTGTTTTACTGTGTTGTCTCCTGTTGCTACAGTTTAACATCTGCCTAGGGACTGAATATTAATCAGCTTGATAGCAAATCTGGTGCAACACGCAAGTTATGTATGCCAACATGGTCCCTGACAATTTAAAAAGACACTGAAAAAGAGGCAAAACAAGGTATTGAAAATAACATTTGAAACTAGTCCAGATGATTTTACCACCCACAGAGGGTTGCTACACTACAGTCTGGTGGCTAGTTTCTGTCTCTCCTTCCTGGAATAGGAGAGTCAGACACTAATGACCCTGTTCTCAGCTGATCACTGCTTTTACTTTCTGTTTCCTTTCTCCTGTGAGCTGCTATGATTGGTGGATTGTCAAATGGGGAGGGGGAGGTTTAAAGGATGAGAGAAAGGTGCAGGGAACCATTTTGAATCAAGCACAACAAAGTTCAGACTGAAGTGTATTATATCTACCTATCGACAATCAAAACAACCATTTGGTAAGGTGACATTTTCCTTATAGGTTTGACTTGTCAATGAGGATAGCTGTTGTTAAAGGGATACTTCCCCAGAGTCTGTGTGTCCAGTATGAAGGGAGTTAGAGGTAGTTTTGTGATCCAATGCTAACTTGTACGGTTTAATTTAATATTCTGTGATCTGAGTATTGTAACAAAAATATCAGAGACATAAATGTTTAGCTGCCTCTTTAAGGTTACCTTGGTAACCGGGCCACTCAGTCATCACATATGCCTGTGAGAATGTCACTCTTTTTGCTAGCAGTGGGAGCAAACTCAAACATTGAAAAGCAACCTAGCATTTGAACAAAACAATTTTAATAGCCAAGAAACACGAGGACAAAGTCTCACTTTAGTAGACTTTCGAGTAAATTAGACCAACTTTTATGCCTGTGCCCATTGTTTCTAAAAACAAATCTTTCAGTACTAGCAGTGCTGACATCCCCCCCTAGACAGGCAGTGTTGCTGTGCGAGGTGGGATAGCTATAATCTTAGGATTCAGATTTCTTTGTGCATTTGAAAATATGAAACAAAAGGCAGAAATACTTTGAAAATAGATACTCCAGCATTTATTTAGTTATTGATCACAACTCGCACTTGTGCCCATACTTAACTATTTTAATTAAATGCTTACACTATAGAGCCCGGAGCGTTACCACACGCCAACCTGACAGGTGAATTAGACATTCTTACCCGCCAATGCCAAATCGACTCACGTTTGGCAGGTGGCGGGTGTTAATTTTAGGCCCTGTATATACAGTGGTGCAAAAAAGTATTTAGTCAGCCACCAATTGTGCAAGTTCTCCCACTTAAAAAGATGAGAGAGGCCTGTAATTTTCATCATAGGTACACTTCAACTATGACAGACAAAATGAGGGGGAAAAATCCAGAAAATCACATTGTAGGATTTTTATGAATTTATTTGCAAATTATGGTGGAAAATAAGTATTTGGTCACCTACAAACAAGCAAGATTTCTGGCTCTCACAGACCTGTAACTTCTTCTTTAAGAGGCTCCTCTGTCCTCCACTCGTTACCTGTATTAATAGCACCTGTTTGAACTTGTTATCAGTATAAAATGTATGCTTATCACGTTTGTAAATGATATGCTTATCACGTTTGTAAATGTTTTACAAGTGAAATATTTTGGCTGATTATTAATAACTATGAGTAAGTTTAAAGCTGGACTGCTTTTTGTCTAGCTAGTTGACGTACCGATTTGAATGGGATATTCTGGGTTCTTGTTTGGACCTTTAAACTCAGGTACTGTGTTTTAGATAACAGTTTGAAAATGTCTTTGAGTCATGAGATTGCTTCACTCTTTTACCCATGGTCTTATGTTATTACCTGCTATTACACTGCAAACTCCACCCAGACTGACTCATACAAGCATTATCTAAAATGTTCCTTGTGTTTGCATTGAAAATGACCTAACTTCCTTTATCCTGTGTGTGTGTGTGTGCACGTTTATGTGCGTGTGTTTGTTTGTGTGTGTGTGTGTGCGTTAGCGATGTCGGAGACTGAGAAGGCCCAGAGGAAGATCCTGTCCCTGGTGGAGCAGCACCCAGAGGGGATCCCCCTGAACAAGCTGACGGTGGCCTACAGCCAGAAGTACCACTGCAACCTCACCCTGTCCTCCCTGGGCTTCAGCTCCACATCTAGCCTGGTGGCCTCTCTGGATGGGGAGCTCTATGTGGACAGGGACCTGGTCTTCCACAGAAGCCATAGAGGAGCCGCCGGAGCTCCAGCACAGGCAGGGGGAGACCAGGTTAACATATCCCGCAGGCCTCGGTCTGGGAAGGACCCACCGTCGAGGACCCTCTCCCCCAGAGATGTACCACTGAAAACCCCACCTCTGTCTACTGCCCCGATCAGCTTTGGTTTCAGCAGTGGTTCTGGGTCTGATCCCCTACAACCGACCCCAGGCTCTCGCTATGGGCCTCCCCCAAGCTCTGGGTCTTCCCTTGGGGCTACCTGTCCTTCTATTCCCCCCTTTGCTGTCCCTCGCTCCTCCCCTCTCCTTTCTTTCTCCAGAACAGTGAAAGAGAATGAAGAGGTGACTCGGGAAGAGCTACTAGACAGAGTTAAAGAAGTATGTTATTTTTTAAAGTTGTATCTGTTTTATAATATAATCTTTCTAGGCCGTTGCTAGAAAGGGAATATTCTTGTTAGAATTGCCTGGTATAAATAAAGGTTACAAATATACTGTTCTTAAATCTGTCTTTTAGTTCCTATTAATGTTGCTTTTTGTATTGTAAAGTGGTTGGTGTATTGTTTTGAGTGCACGTTTAAATAACGCTTGATTGGATGTGCTGTAGGTGATAAAGGTATACCCCCCTGCCGCCACTACTATCGCCCAACTACAGAACGGCTACTTGCTGCGCTTTGGGAAGCCACTTCCTCTCCAGCAGTACAGGTCTCTGTACGACAACCATGAGAAACAACCTGCAGCATCCTGCGCACTTGCAGTCCAGGGAAAGACAGGAGCAGAGAAACCAGCAGGTAGAGAGACCATCATAACTCATAATGTTAAGAAGTTGTAACTGAACAGTTGCCATGCTGGCTGGTTTAACATGAACTGTATGTGTTGAAATTACCTGTTACCTCTGATTTGACCCATGAACTCTCTCTCTGTCTTACTCTCACTCACTCACACACTCCTCCTCTCACTCTCTCACTCTCTCACACACACACACAGCCACTCCAAAGAAGAAAGAGCGTGAGGGACAATCTGCTCCTTCCACACCCCTGAACAACGGATACGTGCAGGACCGGATGCACTCTAAAACAAGGTCCCCCCTGCTACAAACAACATCACCAGTTCCATCCTCGTCCCCGTTACTCTCCCAGCCCCCCGTCACTCCACAAATCCCCCAGCCTGGTACCTCCGCATCGGACTCCGACTTCCCTGCACTGAAAGCGGAGCTGAGGCTGACCAAAGCCCAAGAGCGGAGGCAGCTAGCTGTGGGACAGAGGGAAGGAAACTCCCCTGTCTTCAGAGAGGCCTACCATGCCCAGCTCAGGGAAGTGCATGGGGCTAACGTGCGAGCTGTGGAGGCGCATGCTGAAGAGGAGGAGGAGGAGGATGGGATGAGGAGGAAGAGGAAGAAGGCTCTGGATCCTGAGGCGGTGAATAGTCTGGTGGAGGACGTCATACGAGACATCGCAGCCGAGGGAGAACTTGTCACCAGAGAGAAGGTGACAATCTTTCCCCGCTCCCCTTATTTACCTGTAATTACAACACACACAAAACCGTACAACTTATTTTCAAGTGGCACCATCTGGTGGACACTTTGGGATCTTCTGCTGTCACTCCAGCCTCTTTCTCTGCTTCTCAACCTAGGTCCCAGAGGGCCATTTTCCAGCTTGACTTTTGTTGTGGTGATGGGATGGTTTTAACCTCTTCCTCCCTGTCCTGTTCTGTCCTGTGCCCAGGTGATCTCCAGGGTGTGCAGGCTGATGCAGGTCCGCACTCTGGAGGCAGGCAGGATAGACCTCCGCTGGCAGATACCAGCTCTGAAGGACCTGCAGCGCAACCTTCGAGAGATCAACATGTTCATAGAGGTCAGGATATTCATACACGCACATACAGTTGTGGCAAAAAGTTTTGAGAATGACACATATTAATTTCCACAAAGTTTGCTGCTTTAGTGTCTTTAGGTATTTTTGTCAGATGTTACTATGGAATACTGAAGTATAATTACAAGCATTTCATAAGTCATAAGTTTCATTAAGTTTATGCAAAGAGTCAATATTTGCAGTGTTGACCCTTCTTTTTCAAGACCTCTGCAACCTGCCCTGGCATGCTGTCAATTAACTTCTGGGTCACATCCTGACTGATGGCAGCCCATTCTTGCATAATCGATGCTGGGAGTTTGTCAGAATTTGTGGGTTTTTGTTTTTCCACCCGCCTCTTGAGGATTGACTTCGAGTTCTCAATGGGATTAAGGTCTGGGGAGTTTCCTGGCCATGGACCCAAAATATCAATGTTTTGTTCCCTGAGCCACTTAGTTATCACTTTTGCCTTATGGCAAGGTGCTCCATCATGCTGGAAAAGGCATTGTTCGTCACCAAACTGTTCCTGGATGGTTGGGAGAAGTTGCTCTCGGAGGATGTGTTGGTACCATTCTTTATTCATGGCTGTGTTCTTAGGCAAAATTGTGAGTGAGCCCACTCCCTTGGCTGAGAAGCAACCCCACACATGAATGGTCTCAGGATGCTTTATTGTTGGCATGACACAGGACTGATGGTAGCGCTCACCTGGTCTTCTCCGGACAAGCTTTTTTCCGGATGCCCCAAACAATCGGAAAGGGGATTCATCAGAGAAAATGACTTTACCCCAGTCCTCAGCAGTCCAATCCCTGTACCTTTTGCAGAATATTAGTCTGTCCTTGATGTTTTTCCTGGATAGAAGTTGCTTCTTTGCTGCCCTTCTTGACACCAGGCCATCCTCCAAAAGTCTTCGCCTCACTGTGCGTGCAGATGCATTCACACCTGCCTGCTGCCATTCCTGAGCAAGCTCTGTACTGGTGGTGCATTGCATGGCAAAGAGGGACTTTGCAATTCATCTGATCACTCTTCATAACATTCTGGAGTATATGCAAATTGCCATCATACAAACTGAGGCAGCAGACTTTGTGAAAATGTATATTTGTGTCATTCTCAACTTTTGGCCACGACTGTGTACACACACACACACACACACACACACACACATACACACACACACACACACACACACACACACACACACACACACACACACACACACACACACACACATATATACCAGAGGCACCTGCAACGCACTTTCAAATCAACATGTTCAGTTTGCACACATACGCACGTACATTTAATACAGTTTTTAAACTGAATAATCTGATCATTAACTGGTGTGTATCCATATCTCTCTCAGTCTGCAGAGGCTGTGACTGCGATGTGTACCCTGTATGAGTTGGGTCAGAACCTGGCTGGTCTGCAGAACAAGAAGCGTTTTGAGGAGCTGAACCTGGGGCCGCTGTGTAAACTGCCTCTCATCCATCGCATGTTCAAGATAGACAGCAACACCAAGGACGAGGACATTCACCAGATAGAGACTGTGGACATACTGAGGGTAAGAGAGACATTGAACACATAGAGACTGTGGACATACTGAGGGTTAGAGAGACATAGAGACTGTGGACATACTGAGGGTTAGAGAGACATAGAGACTGTGGACATACTGAGGGTGAGAGAGACATTGAACACATAGAGACTGTGGACATACTGAGGGTGAGAGAGACAGAGACTGTGGACATACTGAGGGTTAGAGAGACATAGAGACTGTGGACATACTGAGGGTGAGAGAGACATTGAACACATAGAGACTGTGGACATACTGAGGGTTAGAGAGACATAGAGACTGTGGACATACTGAGGGTTAGAGAGACATAGAGACTGTGGACATACTGAGGGTAAGAGAGACATAGAGACTGTGGACATACTGAGGGTTAGAGAGACATAGAGACTGTGGACATACTGAGGGTGAGAGACACATTGAACACATAGAGACTGTGGACATACTGAGGGTGAGAGACACATTGAACACATAGAGAATGTGGACATACTGAGGGTGAGAGAGACATAGAGACTGTGGACATACTGAGGGTTAGAGAGACATAGAGACTGTGGACATACTGAGGGTGAGAGACACATTGAACACATAGAGAATGTGGACATACTGAGGGTGAGAGAGACATTGAACACATAGAGACTGTGGACATACTGAGGGTGAGAGAGACATTGAACACATAGAGACTGTGGACATACTGAGGGTGAGAGAGACATTGAACACATAGAGACTGTGGACATACTGAGGGTGAGAGAGACATTGAACACATAGAGACTGTGGACATACTGAGGGTGAGAGAGACATAGAGAATGTGGACATACAGAGGGTGAGAGACACATTGAACACATAGAGAATGTGGACATACTGAGGGTGAGAGACATTCGCCAGATAGAGGCGCATGACTATTTTACTTTGTCATTGTTTCTCTAACTGGGGACCTGGTATAATTGTCCTTTGCTCGGGACACCCAGTGCGGGTGGCGGTCATTTTTCATGGTCCTTTAAGCAAGATTCAGGCAAAGTGACAGGCAGGGTAAGGGCTTTGGTAGTATATATGTGGCTGTTTTTCTTGATTGTTTGTTGTGCTGTATTTTAGTACTATCTGATTTTGTCTATGAATTGTAATTGCAGGGCTCCCTTGTGAAAGAGACCCTGAGGTGACTCCCTGTTTAAATAAAGTTTATAAAAATATATATATATATATTGATTGAACAATCGTTTTCCTGTCTCCTCCTTCCAGAGTCTGCGTGTGTTCAGGAGGAAACAGAATAAGCCCAAGGTGGACCTGGCTGAGTTTATGAAGCACCTGTCTGACCAGTATAGCTGTGACTCTCCCTACGAACTGGGCATTCGTATACACAGCGTGGGCCTGCCCATAGCCGTAAGTTTTGAGCTTCGCAGAGGTACCAGTTCCAAGTGTTGGAATATGGTCAGAGCTTATGAATATGTATGAATATCTTATTTGAAATAACGTAAATAACATAAATATTGTTAGTATTATATTTCATTCATGTCTCCCCCCCAGACCTTACAGAAGGCGGTGAGCTCAGAGCATGTGTGTATGGAGCGTGCCCGGGAGGCCATTCAGAGGGAGTTGGAGGAGGAGGTGGGGGAGAGGATGAGGAAGATGAAGAGGGTCGTGATGGAGGGAGCACAGGGCCCCGTCCTCTTCTCCTCTGTCGGGAGTGCCGAGCTGAGGAAGAAATACGTTACCATGACTGCAGCCGATGCCGTGC
Source organism: Salvelinus fontinalis (assembly GCF_029448725.1). Classification (NCBI taxonomy): domain Eukaryota; kingdom Metazoa; phylum Chordata; class Actinopteri; order Salmoniformes; family Salmonidae; genus Salvelinus; species Salvelinus fontinalis. Next base: position 30,007,391 of record NC_074694.1, read on the forward strand.
TCGAGGTCTTCACCAACGCGTCCGGGGTCTTCAACCCCAAGATGACCAAGGTGATTGGTTGGTTGATTGATTGATTGCTTAATTAATTGATTAACATAAGACAGCAATACAAAACTTATGGATGGTTGGTTGGATGGTCTTTGGTTGGGCCATTGGTTTAATCAGGTGGGTTAGAGCTGGGTGGGAAGCAAAGCCTGCAAACCCTGAACCCCATGGCTCTGGGGTTTTAACTAACATTTGCTGTGGCTGCTGTGCTTGTATGATGTTTGTTGCAGAATACAGCCTTGGTGCCCCATGGCTTGGTCTCCCTGTTGCGATCCTGTACACAGTAGGAGTAGGTCAACCCTGTGATGTTGGTGCAGGGTTTTGTGCCATCATTTGCATGAATGCCTCAGAGGCGTTGTGGTCAAATTCGTCCAGTTTCTTTGGCCACTCATTTCTTGTGATGTTGGAGGAGTTTTGTGCATACAGTCTCCGAAATGCCTCATAGGCTTTGTGTTCAGTTTTGGTCCAGTCTCGTTTACTGTCATCCACTTGTCTTTTCATTGCTTGAGCAACAGAGGATTTTTCACATTCCTCTAAAACTTGCATTTTGTCAGCTGATGCAGCCAGCTCAACTTCCTTTTCAAAGAATTCCCTTTTTGCCTTTATTTGGGTTTCTTCCATGTTTATTTTCCAAAACTGCAGCTTTAGCTTTCAAAGCAGCGCGCTCAGCCTGCGCTTTCATTCTAGCACTGGATGCACTTGACCTTGTTCTGGAGACACGGGACTTCTTTTGATACAGCAGATACACTGTCGTGTGGCTCAATGGCCCGTTGCAGTCATTTTTAGACTTGGATGCACTTTCTGATCCAACAGAGATAATGTCATCAGGGCCAATGACACTTTGCAGATGGGGATCAGCTTTCACTTGATCTAGAAATTCCTTGAAAAGCAATAGTTTTGGTTAATTCCAATCGGCATGATCAGACTCTCCTCTTCAGGCAACATTTTATGCACAGCCACATGCAATTCCATAAAGTCAGCCAATAAACCATTGAACACCTCAACATTACTGCTGACAACTTCATCATTTTCGCCACCATCCATCAATGCTTGAATAGCATTATTTTTCTTAATTAACGTTCTGAGCTTCCATCGTCGGGCGCCAATCAACTTGGACAACTTAAATATCAACAGTGCATTTCCAATAATGCCTAATGAACCTATTCAAAGTTGAAGAGCTTGCGACATTTGTTTCCAAAACAGACCTGTCAAACATTTTCAAACCAACGATCACAAAAGACCGGCTTAGCTTACACATTATACCGGTATTGTACTCACTGTCTTTAAAAAAATGTATTGTCTCATCGCTGCAACTCCCCTAACAGGCTCGGGAGAGGCGATGGTCGAGTCATACTTCCTCTGAAACATGCCCCGCCAAACCGCGCTTCTTAACACCCGCCCGCTTAACCCAGAAGCCAGCCGCACCAATGTGTCGCAATGTGTCGGAGGAAACACCGTTCAACTGACGACCGAAGTCAGCCTGCAGGCACCCGGTCCGCCACATGGAGTCGCTAGAGCGCAATGAGCCAAGTAAACCCCCCCCTAACACGGATTACACTGGGCAAAATTGTGCACCACCCTATGGTACTCCCAGTCACGGCCGGTAATGACATCATTGGATCGAACCCCAGGCTGTAGTGACGCCGCAGCACTGCGATGCAGTGCCTTAGACCGCTGTGCCACTTGGAAGGCAACTCATGGTCTTTTTTGTCGGCGGCGCTGCTTCAATCCAAGTGGCTTGATAAATCTGGAAGTGTGGAACTCCATTAAATGGCAATTGCGTATGTCACTAATGCCTATTCACTGACTTCTGTAGGAGCCTTTTCCACATTTTGTTACGTTACAGCCTTATTCTAAAATTGATGAGCAAAATGTTTTATTTAATCAATCTACTTACAATACCCCATAATGACAAAGTGAAAACAGGTAAATGAATTCAAAATAAAAAAACAGATACCTTAGTTACATAAGTATTCAGACCCTTTGCTATGAGACTCGAAATTGAGCTCGGGTGCTTCCTGTTTCCATTGATCATCCTTGAAATGTTTCTACAACTTGATTGGAGTCCACCTGTGGTAAATTCAAATGATTGGACATGATTTGGAAAGGCACACACCTGTCTATATAAGGTCCCTCAGTTGACAGTGCATGTCAGAGCAAAAACCATGCCATGAGGTCGAAGGAATTGATCATAGAGCTCTAAGACAAGATTGTGTCGAGGCACAGATCTGGGGAAGTGTACCAAAACATTTCTGCAGTATTGAAGGTCCCCAAGAACACAGTGGCCTCCATCATCCTTAAATGGAAGAAGTTTGGAACCACCAAGACTCTTCCTAGAGTTGGCCCCCCGGCCAAACTGAGCAATCGGGGGAGAAGGACCTTGGTCAGGGAGGTGACCAAGAACCCGATGGTCACTCTGACAGCGCTTCAGAGTTTCTCTGTGGAGATGGGAGAACCTTCCAGAAGGACAACTATCTCTGCAGCACTCCACCAATCAGGCCTTTATGGTAGAGTATCCAGACCAAAGCCACTTCTCAGTAAAAGGCACATGACAGCCCTCTTGGAGTTTGCCGAAAGGCACCTAAAGGACTTTCAGACCATGAGAAACAAGATTCTCTGGTCTGATGAAACCAAGATTGAACTCTTTGGGCTGAATGCCAAGCATCATGTGTGGAGGAAACCTGGCACCATCCCTACAGCATCATTGGTAGTGGCAGCATCATGCAGTCGGGATGTGTTTCAGGGGCAAGGACTGGGAGACTAGTCAGGATCGAGGGAAAGATGAACAGAGATCCTTGATGAAACCTGCTCCAGAGAGCTCAGGACCTCAGACCGGGGTGACGGTTCACCTTCCAACAGGACCACGACCCTAAGCACACAGACAAGACAACACAGGAGTGGCTTCGGGACTAGTTTCTCTGGAGAGACCTGAAAATAGCTGTGCGACAACGTTCCCCATCCAACCTGACAGAGGTTGAGAGGATCTGCAGAGAGGAATGGGAATGGGTTTATTATGGGATAATGCTAATTATTTACTTTAAAATCATACAATGTGATTTTCTGGATTTTTGTTTTAGATTCCGTCTCTCACAGTTGAATTGTACCTATGATAAAAATTACAGACCTCTACATGCTTTGTAAGTAGGAAAACCTGCAAAATCGACAGTGTATCAAATACTTGTTCTCCCCACTGTATGTAAATGTAATATTTGCAAACATTTCTTAAAACCAGTTTTTGCCTTGTCATTATGGGGAATTGTGTGTGTAGATTGAGAATTTAGAGTTAGGCGGTAGCAATTTTAGAGTAAGGCTGTAACGTAAGAAAATGTGGAAAAAGTCAAGGGGTCTGAATACTTTTCAAATGCACTGTTTGCGCCCCATGTGAGACATCCAAAGCACAGAAAAATTGCCTGTGTTTCAACTTCTGGCAGAATTCCAATGCACAGAAAATGCAGCGTTTCTTAAAAACTCCTCTTGCTTTTTTAAAACTTAAATGTAGCGTCTTTCGATTAGCCGTGGCAAAACCAGTTGCACAGTTTGAGACGCACATCCAAAATCCCATAGAAAGTCAAGACTCCAATGGCTTGATGAATAAAACTTAAAAAAATGTAGAGTACAAGGTAAACAAAGGATCCAATATTCCATTTAAACTGAAAAGATCAAGGTAAGACATGTGCGTCTCAAATCTTGCATCTGGTTTTAAGTTATTCTAAATGGCGCAATATGACCTAATAAACTAATATTTGCATAACCAAAGAAATATAGGAACTGGCTCCAACAGATTTCTAAAGGTCAAACTCTGACCCTAGAATCCCTCCTCCCTCTGACCTAATCTAGCAGAAACCTCATTAACCTTCTCTCTGTTACCCCTCAGAAGGCCTCTCTGATCCCTCTTTCTCTGCTAGGGGACCGTGTGTAAAACTTTGGGATTTAGCTGGTTATCCCCCATGACATGTCACACCATGCCCTGGTTTTTATTTGAGACTGGGTGATAATTCCACTAAGCCCCTGCTTCGGTCCATGAGCAAGAGGGGGAGAGTAAGAGAGAGGTGGATCACAGTCAAATGAGTGTGTGAACAACTGTCTCTTCTCTGCTTATTAAGGAAATGTCATCGTAAGTAATACTTGCTAATTGGCTAATCCTAAACAAAGCCGTAGGAAAAAGTTGTTAGTGAACAAAACGCTGGCTGGCTAGCCTGCTTCAGGTGTAGCTGTTTCAGCCTGAGGCTGGCTAGCCTGCTTCAGGTGTAGCTGTTTCAGCCTGATGCTGGGTGGAATATGTCACTGTCACTGTCTGGAGTTGTTGTGACAGTGGAGCCAGACACTTGTAGGCTGAGTTCCTCTGCCACGATCTAGGCCAGGGATGGGCAACAGTACTGTTTTATGTTTGTTGTCTTGTGGAAATGATTAATTTGGATTTTAAAAAACAACTCTGGACTACACTTGAACGTCTAAATTCTGAAAGTAGGTATGAATTATGGTGGACCTATATATTTTGAAATAACTGCCCTTTTCTTCTGGCCCACATTTTATTTGACAAACAAATCTGCCCACACTGTTCTATTTAGGATGATGTCTTGTGTCTCAGAGGTTATGGTTTTCTCTAATGCTGCAATGTGACTGATGGAGTGTGCTGTCATTTCCTGTACAGTCGGTGCAGGACTTCATGCTGCGTGTGTCAGCTGACCGTCTGGCCAGGGCCTTGTTCCAGCTGGCTATCTGTGGGGGGTCGCTGGCTGCCCCTCAGGACCTGGTGCCCAAAGAGAAGCCAGCCAGACACACTCAGGAGAGGAGAGCTGAGGAGAAAACACAGGCCACACCACCCAGCGAAGGTAGCTGCTAACATCACTCATTATCAGCGTCTCACTTTGTATCAATGAGAAGTTTAAGTGTAGGTTGGGAATCTGGATCTTGAAATTGTTAAAGAATCCTATCATATCATATTACCGTGAATGTACAACAATGACCTTTGTGTTTACATGTGCGTGCGTGTGTCTCAGCCGCAGTCAAGCAGGTCCTGAAGGAGAGCCTGTCCAATCACAGCTTTCCATTCACCCTGTCCCATGTGGCGTCTCTGGAGAGGAAGTTAGCCAAGCACTTCCAGGTCACAGAGTTCACCTCTTTGGATCAGGGCTCCTTCCTGGAGTTCCTGGTCAAACAGGCTCAGGTAACATAAACCACTTTTCTTCTAATCTTTGTCTGTTCAATCACTCTCCTGTTCTCCTCTCCCGTCACCCCTCTTCCTTCAGTGGTCATGAGCAAAAAGATGCGAGGAGAGGAACCATTCTAGAGTGCAGTGTGTGTCCCAAATAGCACCCTATTCCCTATATAGTGCACTACTTTTGCCTGTACTCTGGTCAAAACTAGTGCACTAAATAGTAGTGCACTAAATAGGGAATAGGGTGTGATTTCAGACACATCCTGATACCTCTCATGCTGTATTGATGAATCCATCCTCTCCTCTTGTCTGTGTGAAGGTCCTGCAGGAGACAGTAGGCGGCGCTGTGGTCGTGGGCAGCAGTAGTGGTGGTGGTGGTCAGGACTGGCAGGGCCAGGGGTGTGGCTTCAGACCCAACAGACAAGACGTGTTTGAGTTTATCAGACAGTGTGGCACTACATCAGCCAACGAACCAGACGGGGTGAGTGAGACGCGTGGTCACGCTCGCGCAAACACACACACACACACTCCTATTGATTGCTATGATAAAAAAAGTACATGAATAAAAAGACTTATAAATGTCTGTACTGATCATGTTTATTGATCTCTCTATCTCTGTGGGTGTCTTTCTCCCAGCTGTCCCACATCGAGTGGTGTCTGAGAGCCCACTACGGGGTGAGGGACAGTCGAGACCTGGGGCTGGGACCTCTTAGGACCTTGGTGGGACTGGTGCAGCGCCAGAGCGAGCTCAGTCTGGGAGGAGGGCTCAGCCATGTGCTCTATGAGGCAGCCCTGCTCCCCAGAGACGCCAGGTAAGAGGATGTCCCAAATTGCACTCTATTCCCTATATAGTGCACTATCCCTCCACTATGAGGGAATAGGGTACCATTTGGGACTCACACCTCTCCTACAGTACAGTACAGTGGAACGTTGGGGGCAGATTGGGTGTAAAGTCGGCCTTTAATTGGACTGATCAAATCAAATGTCAATCTCCTTTTCACTTATCTTAAACCCCTGTTCACTCTTTCTTTTTCTCTCACTCCTTCCATGCTCTATTACTCTACCCCTTCCCCCCCCAGCAGTAGCAGTAGTATAGGTGAGGCCCAGCAGACGGTGGGTATCCTAGGGGAGGTATCTCAGACCCAGGCCTTGTCCTGTCTCCTCTCCTGCCCTCTACTGGATGAGCTGGGTCAGTGGAGCCAGTGGGAGCTGGTCTTCAGGCCCCACCACGGACCCCTTAAGGACTTCATCGACAGGAACGCTGGTAGGAACCATACACAGCAATTACAAATTGACCCCCTAGCCCCTACAGTCTTAGACTGGGGTTGTAGTGTTACCGATAGTAATGTATCTGTTGAAGGCCAATAATGTTTGATCACGTTGGTGGGCTTATATACAGACATTTCGTTTCTTGTGTTTTTTTTTGTTCTAAATTGAACAACGGTACAAAGTTGATCATAATAAATATACATGACATGTCCATCTGTTGTGGGGCAGCGAGCACAGACCTGTCAGCGTTGGAGGTATCCCCAGGTGTTCTCCTGCGGGTCACCACCTGTACAGGGGACAAGCTCTTCTCCCAGGCAGCCATGACCCTTGACCCCGTGGGCACGGCAGGACACCTGGTCTCCATGGTGGTGGCTGATGGGACAGCCAACGCCCCCACTGCCCTCCTGGCCAATCACATGGAGAGCTCTCTGGCGGCGGCGGTAGCGAAGGAAGGTAAGAAGGCGATAGGGAACTTGATATCATGATTATTTGTATCAATCCAGTGTCAATTTGTTTTGAAAACTCTGCTTCATGAGTGCTGCAGAAACATTTCTCACCAAAAAGGTCTTCCTGGTGTGCGCTTGCATTAAATTAAAGGGTAACTACACCCAAAAATAAATGTTTCTTAGATTTTTCCCCATACCTCAAGTGGTCTCCTGATGTGGTTTAAGCATTGTTGTGGACTTAGAACATCCACCACTTATGTTGTTTTTCTAAGAAAAAATTGTGATTTCCAGGGCTTGACATTCAAGTAAATTTGCCAGTGGCACACTGGACCAGTACCAGGTGAAACTACTGGCCCGAATGAGGAAATTACTGGCTTCGGCCAAGAATTTTATTTGTCACGTGCTAATTACAACAGGTGTAGACCTTACCATGAAATGCTTACTTACAAGACCTTAAAACTTCTTATGGCTGCAGTCCCGTTAACGGGATCGATATGACAACAGCCAGTCGAAGTGCAGGGCGCCAAATTCAAAAAACAGAAATCTCATAATTAAAATTCCTCAGACATTCATGTGTCTTATATCATTTTAAAGGTAATCTTGTTGTTAATCCCACCAAAGTGTCCGATTTCAAATATGCTTTTCAGCGAAAGCACTACAAACGATTATGTTAGGTCACCACAAAACCACAATAATCACAGAAATTTTTTCCAGCTAAAGATAGCTTCACAAAAACCAGAATAGAGATAAAATGAATCACTAACCTTCGATTATTTTCATCAGATGACACTCATAGGACTTCATGTTACACAATACATGCATGTTTTGTTTGATTAAATTCATATTTATATCAAAAAATCTGAGTTTACATTGAGGCGACTAGATTCACTAGTTGCAAAAACATCAAGTGACTTTGCATAGCCACATCGTTTCAACGAAATACTCATCATAAATATAGATGATAATACAAGTTATACACATGGAATTATAGATATACCTCTCCTTAATGCAACCGCTGTGTCAGATTTCAAAAAAACTTTACGGAAAAAGAAACGCACGCTATAATCTGAGACGGAGCTCAAAAGTAAAATACCACAGCTGCAAAGATGCCGTCAACATAAACACGAAAATACGTGATAAATATTCCCTTACCTTTGATGATCTACATCAGAAAGCACACCAGGAATCCCAGGTCCACAATAAATGTTTGTTTTGTTCGAAGAAATCCGTTATTTATGTCCAAATACTTTCTTTTGTTAGCGCGTCTGGTTTACATATCCAAACGGTAATTCTGGTCAGCATTATATCGGACAAAAAGTGATATTCCCGGTCGAAGAAACATTTCAAACTAAGTACAGAATCAATCATTAGGATGTTTTTAACATATAGCTTCAATAAAGTTCCAACCGGAGTATTCTTTCTTGTCTTCGTGAGCAATGGAACGCAAGTGACTACCATGAGGAAAAAGCATGATCAGAAAATGGCTGCTTGATGGACATCTGACTGATTCTGCTATCATTCTCTCCCACAACATCATAGAAGTCTCATTATAATTTCTATTGGTGGTTGACATCTAGTGGAACCCCTAGGCAGTGCACAATCATTCATATCTCAAGGGGATTTCATTAGGGACTCTGGTGAATACATACAAGCTCAGATTTCTGACTTCCTGTTTTGATTTAAACTCAGGATTTTGCCTGCCAATATGAGTTCTGTTAATCTCACAGACAAAATTCAAACAGTTTTAGAAACATTAGAGTGTTTTCTATCCAATACTAATAATATTATGCAAATATTAGCAACTATGACTGAGGAGCAGGCTGTTTGATATGGGCACCTTTCATCCAAGCTACTCAATACTGCCCCTTCAGCCATAAGAAGTTAACCAACAATGCAGTTTTAAGAAAATATAGTTAAGAAAAATATTTACTAAATAAACTAAAGTAAAACATTTGAGCAACAATAAAATAACAATAAGGCTATATACAGGGGGTACCGGTACCGAGTCAATGTGCGGGGGTACAGATTAGTCGAGGTAATATGTACATGTAGGTAGGGGTAAAGTGACTCTATGGTACAGAGGTCCTGGTTGGCAGGAAGCTTGGCCCCAGTGATGTACTGGGTCGTACACACTACCATCAGTAGCGCCTTGCGACCGAAGGCTGAGCAGTTGCCATACCAGGCGGTGGTGCAACCAGTCAGTATGCTCTCGATGGTGCAGCTGTAGAACTTCTTGAGGATCTGGGCACCCATGCCAAATCTATTCAGTCTCCTGAGGGGGAATAGGTGTTGTTGTGCCCTCTTCACGACTTGGTGTGTTTGGACCATGATAGTTTGTTGATGATGTGGACACCAAGGAACTTGAAGCTCTCAACCTGCTCCACTACAGCCGCGTCGATGAGAATGGGGAAGTGCTCAGCCCTCCTTTTCCTGTAGTCCACAATCATCTCCTTTTGTCTTGATCACATTGAGGGAGAGGGTGTTGTCCTGGCAGCAGGTCTCTCACCTCCTCCCTATAGGCTGTCTCATCGTTGTCGATGATCAGGTAGGTACATGTAGGTAGGCCTACGTAAACCTTTTTTTGTGCTAATAATGACATTGTTGTGTAGGATGTCTGATATTTTAAAAAAGACTGAAAAGCAGGTGGGCACTTTTATCCTGTGATTTTGGAATGCGCGTGCCTGTGTTCAACTCTGAATTGATGATGACTCTGGCATGAGTATCTAGAACGTACTGAGGCGGGGCTCACTCGAGACAGAGAGGGAAGGCTTTGACATTCTTGACTCCGCTTGGAAACCGAATGCAGCTTGATAACAAGTTTGAGTGTCAAATGTGAAGGATTAAATACAAATATACGGCCATATGAAAGCTTGATTAACTGGCCCGGTGTGCTCAGCATATGTTGCTGGGCCAGCGGCAGCCCCGAATGTCTAGCCCTAAAATTGAGAGCAAAAACCTGAAAACATTTTGAAAAACGGAAACCTTGAAAAGGAAAACGGAGAAAACAGAATTTGGGGATAAATCGCAATCGGCAAAAGTTTTATTGGGCCCTAGGAACTCTCTAAAGTCTGTCTGAGGGTGGTGGGGTGGTTGTGAACAGAAGTCCAATAAGAATATTTTAAATATATATATATATCATTTATAAGATGTTTCTTCAGATCTGTCACGGGCTGAGGAGGATGGGTCGTGTTTCAGCTCTGTGGCTCTCTTCCTCCTGGACTGTCTGATCCGCATCCCCACCAGAACCTGCCGGGCCCTGCTGCAACAGGTCAGCGTTCAAGTCACAGGTTGTGTCTGAAATGGCACCCTATTCCTTAGATAGTGCATTACTTTTGACCAGGGCCCACAGGGAGCCCTACAGTTCATATTCAAAACCAGACATGATTTGAAAGAAATTCTGTAATCAATTTGGACCTGTATAACCTCTCTCCATCCCCCTCCTTTTAGGTGTTTCTGGAGCCCTTCTCTCGGGTGCTGGGTGGCCAGGCCAAGTCTAAAGCGGTGCTGCTGTCTACAGCCCGGTCCAACCTGCGCCACCTCAACTGTCTGCACCAGCTGGGCATCGTGCTTGGCATCACAGACTGGGTCAAGGACTACCACACCAAGCTCAGCCCACCACAGAACCAGGACCTAAACCAGAGCCAGAACCAGGCCCAAACACCACCAGTCGACCAGACCAAGGTCAGAACAGGGGAAATTACCATCAGTTATGGGGTCAATTCAGTTAATATTTTAAATTGAAATGTATTTCATGAATTGAATATTGTCCATTGTTTTTTATCCGTAGCTGTTTGTATAAAAACAAGTCTAAAGGTCCACTTTTTTGCTTTGTAAAAAATCTTCCCCCTTCGCTCTTTCTTATCCTATCTCCAGGCTGCTCCTGTGGATTCTGTGAGCAGAAGTCTCTCTCAGACTCTCAGTGAGGATGAGGAGTTCCCAGAGAACTACAGCTCTGACTCCTCCCACCCCACTCAGCCACAGCACGCAGGTGAGGAGAGCACTAGAGCATTATGGGTTATGTAGTGAATGTTTAAACAACATTGGGATCGTTAACGTTTTAGAAAATCCCTAACCAAATTTTTTTTTTATTTTTTTTTTACAAATAATAAATCAATCGCAGTGCAGTTATGACAAAACTACTCCAAACAGGCTCCGATCGTCATCATAAAGGGATTTTTTAATTTACAAATACCTAATGCAACAATGCTGTAATGTTAGTAGGAGGAGATATGCATCTTTCCCGTTTCTTTTGCCATGGATATAAAGTGCTCCGCACGTCATTGTCGTTAAGTTGGAAAAATGGCACAGAGTGAGACGGAAGCGACAGCAGCAAAGTCCTTAGTAACAGAGCTGATTACAGAAATGATTGCAGTTGATATGCAGCTATTGTCAATGGTAGAGGATGTCGGTTTCAATACCCTAATGGCATATCTAGAACCAGACTACAAGATGCCTTGTCAAAAAACCGTGACGACCCTGATGGAGAAATTGTGCAATGATTGCTCTGCAAGTACAAAGCAAAAGCTCTCGAACACTATACGTGGCGTTAACAGGTTTCTGGACATCTATGAACATGCTGTCGAACATCATTGCAACGAGCCATCATATTAATGAGAAGCGGGACATGAAGTACGTACTGAGAACATGAAGGAGAGGCACACAACAGAGAACCTAAAACGTAATTAATACCATCGTTGCTGAGTGAGTGGGGACAGCAGTAAAGTGAGCGCCGTCTGGTAGGGTTTCCACTAGTTACCACAGCCAGAAAGTCAAAATTTGCAATATCCTAAAAATGTATGAGAACAAAAGTGATCTTTTTTGGTCTTAATTTCAGGTTAGAGTTAGGTATAAGGTTAGCAGTTTGGTTAAGGTTGGAATTAGGGTTAGGTTTAATATCACATTTTAAGGAAATCAATTATGGAAATAGGCAGGCTTTGTGACTGTATTTCTTAAGAGTCTAAGCCGTTGGGTTCTCCGGTAGGCCATCATTGTAAATAAGAATTTGTTCTTAACTGACGTGCCTAGTTAAATAAAACAATATTTCGCCTTAACTACTATAACCTATAAAAACGCATTGAATAACACATTCATAAATGGCAATAGACGGAATAAGGTTTTGAAGTGTCTGTCATATCTAGGAGATATGTTTTTATTTACACATATTGAACCCCTTTTTCTTTTTTACTAGGCACGAAACTTCCTCCATACTTCCATTAATTAAAATAAAAAATGATACCGGTTACCTTCAGACGAGTTCCCGTGACACTTAGAGCAAAATGGAGAACACCTTCGTGTTCGGGAGAATCTCCCCTTTCCACAGTGGGGTCACATTAATTTGTAGCCAAAACGATTCGGATGCTACAAAACACAAGTTGGCACATCGATGTTACCTACTTCAGAAGAGTCCCCTGACACTTGTGGGGGTCGTAGAGCAAAATCGTGAGTCTCCCGGTACAGACGTTTTCATAAGAAGACCTATTTTTGGGATGTCTCATTGTCTGACAAACACCCCCCCATTCTAGCTATGCTGCCTTTCACCGCCGATGCGGAAGTGCGACATCGGCGGATGTAGTGGATTGAGACGCATCCAATGCAAAAAGCACATCTCTATCTGGGGATTTTGGGGGATTTTTGTTATTATGTTACTTAGATTCATTCGTCTCTAGGGGGTTATGGCTGTGGTACCTAGTGACGACCAGTATGTAGGTAGATTCAACGGCATTGCCCCTTAGCAGTCATACGCAGAACCGCATCTGAATTGTGAATTCATGTCATTGTTGCTGATGTCAACGTTGTGAACAGAATGCCCCATGGTGGCAGTGGGGGCATGGGCAGGCATAAGCTATGGACAACGAACACATTTGCATTTTATCGATGGCAATTTAAATGCACAGAGATACCGTGACGAGATCGGCCAATAAAAAAAAGTATTTTATATGTATATATTTGTAATAATGACAATTACAACAATACTGAATGAACACTTATTTTAAATGAATACATAAATGCAAATCAATTTAGTCTCAAATAAATAATGAAACATGTTCAATTTGGTTTAAATAATGCAAAAACACAGTGTTGGAGAAGAAAGTAAAAGTGCAGTATGTGCCATGTAAGAAAGCTAACGTTTAAGTTCCTTGCTCAGAACATGAGAACATATGAAAGCTGGTGGTTCCTTATAACATGAGTCTTCAATATTCCCAGTTAAGAAGTTTTAGGTTGTAGTTATTATAGGAATTGTAGGACTATTTCTCTCTATACGATTTGTATTTCATATACCTTTGACTATTGGATGTTCTTATAGGCACTTTAGTATTGACAGCCTAATCTCGGGAGTTGATAGGCTTGAAGTCATAAACAGCGCTGTGCTTCAAGCATTGCGAAGAGCTGCTGGCAAACGCAGGAAAGTGCTGTTTGAATGAATGCTTACGAGCCTGCTGCTGCCTACCACCGCTGTCAGACTGCTCTATCAAATCATAGACTTAATTATAATATAATAAACACACAAATACGGGCCTTAGGTCATTAATATGGTCAAATCCGCAAACTAAAGTTTCGAAAACAAAACGTTTATTCTTTCAGTGAAATACGGAACCGTTCCGTATTTTATGGAACGGGTGGCATCCATAAGTCTAAATATTGCTCTCACATTGCACAACCTTCAATGTTAAGTCAAAATTATGTAAAATTCTGGCAAATTAATTACGGTCTTTGTTAGGAAGAAATGGTCTTCACACAGCTCGCAACAAGCCGGGCGGCCCAAACTGCTGCGAGAAGTGACACAATTTCCCTAGTTAATATTGCCTGCTTACATGAATTTCTTTTAACTAAATATGCAGATAAAAAAAAAAAATCCACTCGTGTAATTTATTTTAAGAAAGGCATTGATGTTTATGGTTAGGTACATTGGTGCAACGGCGGTGCTTTTTTCACGAATGCGCTTTTGTTAAATCATCACCCGTTGGGCGAAGTAGGCTGTGATTCGATGGTAAATGAACAGGCACCGCATCGATTATATGCAACGCAGGACAAGCTAGTTAAACTAGTAATATCATCAACCATGTGTAGTTAACTAGTAATTATGTGAAGATTGATTGTTTTTTATAAGATAAGCTTAATACTAGCTAGCGACTTACCTTGGTTCCTTGCTGCACTCGCGTAACAGGTGGTCAGCCTGCCGCGCAGTCTCCTCGTGGAGTGCAATGTAATCGGCCATAATCGACGTCCAAAAAGGCAGATTACCGATTGTTATGAAAACTTGAAATCGTCCCTAATTAATCGGCCATGCCGATTAATCGGTTGACCTCTACTCTGGATCGACGTGTACGACAGCGTGTTCCAGTTCCCACCAATTTCCAGCAACTTCGCACAGCCATTGAAGAGGAGTGGGAGAAGGGAGACCCAGAAGCCAGCCGCACCAATGTGTCGGGGAAACACCGTTCACCAGACGACCGAGGTCAGCCTGCAGGTGCCCGACCCACGACAAGCAGTCACTAGAGCGCGATGAGCCAAGTAAAGCCCCCCCCCAGCCAAACCCTCCCCTAACCCGGATGACGCTGGGCCAATTGTGCGCCAATTGCTGCCTATGGGACTCCAGATCACGGCCGATTGTGATCGAATACGGGTCTGCATACTGTATCTGTATTCCCAGTCATGTGAAATCCATAGATTAGGGCCTAATGAATTTATTTAAATTGACTGATTTCCTTATATGAACTGTAACTCAGTAAAATCTTTTAAATGTATGTATGTTGCGTTTATTTTTGTTCAGTGTAGTTTCTAGGCCAAACCGTTCACATGCTACGGGCGATTTTGTGAGAAGACTGATTTTCGAGATGTCTCATGGTCTGACAAACACCGCTCTAGCTCTGTCACCTTTCATCGCAGATGCGGAAGTGCGACATTGTTGGATGCAGTGGATTGCTAATTAGATTTCCACTGGGGCGTTGACATCCACTCTAGGGGGGTATTAATAAGCTAAGTGTTTTTTTTTTAACGGTTGATTTCACAGGTTGAAAAGGGAACAGAAAGAAATTATTCAAACCGGTACTTTTTTGGGCGTTCAAACCGGTTCAGAACTTTATTTTGCTGGTCGGAACAGTTGAACGAAACAAAAAAAAAGAGTGGTTCTATTCAGAACAAAACAACAACAAAAAAGATTTTGTTCCAGCCCCTGGTTTAAACGTTAAGATGCATGTTACATTTGTCACATCCCTAGTAGTGAAAATACAGTCCGATTTCTAACAGATCTTCGTCCTTCAGATGGCTGGGATGAAGACGACGATGATGAGTTGTATGAGCTGACCTCTGAGATCTTGGAGACGCTCGGAGACACACACACCGAGAAAGACGGAGAGGAAGACTGGGAGGAAGGGAAGTCATTGGCTGAGCCTGAGAAAGCGGACAATGCTGATAGCCAATCAGAGAGCAGAGTGGATTGCCACAAGGACATAATTGATGACATCAGGTTTGTCTTCAACCTCCTTTATACTGCCTAATGTATAAAATACAATACAATACATGATACAATACATTAATATAAACACTAACCTGGTCTCACAATGCTGTCTGTTACAGGAAGAGTGAGTTTGGTATTGGAGTAGAGCTGAATGAGGAGGGTCAGAGGTTGATGACTGTTCACCAGGAGAGGCTGGGACGCAGTCTGGACCGGCTGTCCACTGAACTCTACAGCAAAGACACACACTTTGTACTGGAACTCATACAGGTGACTCCCCCTCTCCTCTGTCTCCCCCTCTCCTCTGTCTCCCTCTCTCCTCTGTCTCCCCCCCTCTCCTCGGTCTCCCTCTCTCTGTCTCTCTCCCCCTCTCCTCTGTCTCTCTCCCCCTCTCCTCTGTCTTGTTTATCCCTTTAAGCCTCTCTCTGCCTGAGCTCATCCAGGTGTTTTGAGATCTACTGTATGCAATGCACTTAGAATGTGCTTTCTTCATTGTGCTATTCACAGAACGCTGATGATAACAGTTACCCGACAGAGGGGGGCACGGTCCCTGCGCTGGCCTTTGTTGTGGAGAAAGGCTGTGTGACTGTCCTGAACAACGAGACAGGCTTCCAGGAGAAAAACATCCGGGCCATCTGTGACGTGGGCCGCAGCACCAAGGGCAAACACAAATACGGATACATAGGTAACAGCTAAAAGAGTTTTAAACCCTATTGGTAACCAATCTAAGACTAGATCTGAGGTGCACCAAAAGTATTTTCTCAACTGTTTCTCCACGTCTTCCTCCTTCCTTAGGTCAGAAGGGAATAGGTTTTAAATCCGTGTTCAAAGTGACTGACTGTCCTGAGATCCACTCTAACGGATTCCATCTGTGCTTCAACAAGACCAGTGGCCCCATGGGATACATCCTGCCACACTGGGTCGACGACGAGAGACCTCTCAACACACACCTGGCCAACCACACACATACCAGGTTAGTGGTGGTATCTCTCACACACCTGGCTGACGACACACACACCAGGTTAGTGGTGGCATCACTCACATACAACAAACTGACTACACACACACCTGAGTGACAACACATACCCACACCAGGTGTGTCTAGTAGTAACGTCTAATTTGATTTGTCACGTGCGCTTAATACAACAGGTGTAGACATTACTGTGAAATTGTTATTTACGAGCTCTTTCCCAACAATGCAGAGTCAAAGTTAGGAAAATGTGCACCTTTTTAGAGTGGCCTTTTTTTGTTCCCTGCACACAATAAAATAAGAGTAACGGGGCTTTCTACATGGAGCACCGGCACCGAGTCAGTGTGCTGGGGTACGAGGTACTTGAGGTAATATGTACATGTAGGTAAGGGTAAAAGTGACTAGGCAATCAGGATACAGAATAAACTAGCAGCAGAGTGTGTGTGTGTGTGTGTGTGTGTGTGTGTGTGTGTGTGTGTGTGTGTGTGTGTGTGTGTGTGTGTGTGTGTGTGTGTGTGTGTGTGTGTGTGTGTGTGTGTGTGTGTGTGTGTGTGTGTGTGTGTGTGTGTGTGTGTGTGTGTGCGGCGTCAACATGCGTGTGTGCTCCGCGTATGTTGTTTGTGTGTCGGCTTGTCAGTGCAGTATGTGCGAGTGTGTGGGTAGGTCTCCAGGTAGGACTCCAGTGAGTGTGTGGGTAGGACTCCAGGTAGGACTCCAGGTAGGACTCCAGTGAGTGTGTGGGTAGGACTCCAGTGAGTGTGTGGGTAGGACTCCAGGTAGGACTCCAGTGAGTGTGTGGGTAGACTCCAGTGAGTGTGTGGGTAGACTCCAGGTAGGACTCCAGTGAGTGTGTGGGTAGACTCCAGTGAGTGTGTGGGTAGACTCCAGTGAGTGTGTGGGTAGACTCCAGGTAGGACTCCAGTGAGTGTGTGGGTAGACTCCAGGTAGGACTCCAGTGAGTGTGTGGGTAGGCTCCAGGTAGGACTCCAGTGAGTGTGTGGGTAGACTCCAGGTAGGACTCCAGTGAGTGTGTGGGTAGACTCCAGTGAGTGTGTGGGTAGACTCCAGTGAGTGTTTGGGTGGACGCCAGTGAGTGTGTGGGTGGACTCCAGAGAGTGTGTGGGTGGACGCCAGAGAGTGTGTGGGTAGACGCCAGAGAGTGTGTGGGTAGACGCCAGAGAGTGTGTGGGTAGACTCCAGTGAGTGTGTGGGTAGACTCCAGTGAGTGTGTGGGTAGACTCCAGTGAGTGTGTGGGTAGGCCTCCAGCAAGTGTGTGGGTAGACTCCAGGTAGGACTCCAGCGAGTATGTGGGTGGACGCCAGAGAGTGTGTGGGTAGACTCCAGTGAGTGTGTGGGTAGACTCCAGTGAGTGTGTGGGTAGACTCCAGTGAGTGTGTGGGTAGACGCCAGAGAGTGTGTGGGTGGACGCCAGAGAGTGTGTGGGTGGACGCCAGAGAGTGTGTGGGTGGACGCCAGAGAGTGTGTGGGCGGACGCCAGAGAGTGTGTGGGCGGACTCCAGCGAGTGTGTGGGCGGACTCCAGCGAGTGTGTGGGCGGACTCCAGCGAGTGTGTGGGCGGACTCCAGCGAGTGTGTGGGCGGACTCCAGCGAGTGTGTGGGCGGACTCCAGCGAGTGTGTGGGCGGACTCCAGCGAGTGTGTGGGCGGACTCCAGCGAGTGTGTGGGCGGACTCCAGCGAGTGTGTGGGCGGACTCCAGCGAGTGTGTGGGCGGACTCCAGCGAGTGTGTGGGCGGACTCCAGCGAGTGTGTGGGCGGACTCCAGCGAGTGTGTGGGCGGACTCCAGCGAGTGTGTGGGCGGACGCCAGCGAGTGTGTGGGCGGACGCCAGCGAGTGTGTGGGCGGACGCCAGCGAGTGTGTGGGCGGACGCCAGCGAGTGTGTGGGCGGACGCCAGCGAGTGTGTGGGCGGACGCCAGCGAGTGTGTGGGCGGACGCCAGCGAGTGTGTGGGCGGACGCCAGCGAGTGTGTGGGCGGACGCCAGCGAGTGTGTGGGCGGACGCCAGCGAGTGTGTGGGTAGGCCTCCAGCGAGTGTGTGGGCGGACGCCAGCGAGTGTGTGGGTAGGACTCCAGCGAGTGTGTGGGTGGACTCCAGGTAGGACTCCAGCGAGTGTGTGGGCGGACGCCAGCGAGTGTGTGGGCGGACGCCAGAGAGTGTGTGGGCGGACGCCAGAGAGTGTGTGGGCGGACGCCAGCGAGTGTGTGGGCGGACTCCAGCGAGTGTGTGGGCGGACTCCAGCGAGTGTGTGGGCGGACTCCAGCGAGTGTGTGGGCGGACTCCAGCGAGTGTGTGGGCGGACTCCAGCGAGTGTGCATACAGCCAGTGCAAGAAAGTCAGTGTACATGTGGCTATTTTGTGCTTAATTTAGAGTTATTTATGCAACTTTATTTGCGACTCAAACGTTAGGCTGTATGTTCTGATTTTTTTAATACATTCTAAAGCTGCTTGATGCGACTCAATTGATGATTTGATCAAAGTCACATGAAAGGCATGAGTTCTGCTCTGTTTCTTGCGCAGGCTGCACGCTTCATTCACATTTTGACAAGCGCTTGATAATATTCTCACCCCATCAGACTATTCTCAATTTAATCTGCTCTTTACCAATAACATACTAATATGTGTGAAATCATTTTTTATTTAGAAAGGCTCACAAAAAGCCATCTGCAGCCTGCACTTGAATAGCACCAGTTGTAAAGCGGATTAATGTGCTTAATTTTAAGAATTGACCAATAAATATAGCACCACGAGAAAGCTGGGATCCTTTTTGAAATAGTGGCCAGTCATTGCGCAATTGCGTGGCTCTGTATCCTATGGATCCTAGGCCTATAGGCCATGTTTTGGAGTTATTTGGCCACTTTAGTTGCGAAACAAACCTTATCAAAACATATAGGCCTTTGGGCTAGACAACATGTTGCTTGTGACTTTGATTTGAAAAAGTCAAGGAAAAAGGACATGTGTTGTTTCTTGCCTTAGACTGCACACGATGGGCATCAATCACAAGTGATAATATTCTCACCCATCATACTATTCTCAATTTAATCTTGTCTTTACATATACTAAATAGTATACAGTGCCTTCAGAAAGTATTCACACACCATCACCTTTTTCCAATTTTTATGTTACATTCACCTTTCAGGAGGACAATAACCTAAAACACAAGGCCAAATGTACAGTGGAGTTGCGTACCAAAAAGAGAAAGTTCCTGAGTGGCCGAGTTGCAGTTATGACTGAAATCTACAGTGCCTGCGGAAACTATTCAGACCCGTTGACCGTTTCCACGTTTTGTTACGTTACAGCCTTTTTCTAAAATGTATTAAATAAAACATCTACACACAATACCTCATAATGACAAAGCAAAAACAGGTTTTTAGAAATGTTTGCAAAAAAAAAAAAATTTACAAAAAAAAACATTATTTACATAAGTATTCAGACCCTTTGCAATGAGACTTGAATTTGAGCTCTGGTGCATCCTGTTTCCATTGATCCTTGAGATGTTTCTACAACTTGATTGGAGTCCACCTGTGGTAAATTCAATTGATTAGACATTATTTGGAAAGGCACACACCTGTCTATATAAGGTCCCACAGTTTACAGTGCATGTCAGAGCAAAAACCATGCCATGAGGTCGAAACAATTGTCTGTAGACCTCTGAGACAGGATTGTGTCGATGCACAGATCTGGGCAAGTGTACCAAAAAAGTTCTGCTGCATAGAAGATCCCCAAGAACACTGTGGCCTCCATCATTCTTAAATGGAAGAAGTTTGTAATCACCAAGAGTCTTCCTAGAGCTGGCCGCCTGGCCAAACTGAGCAATTGGGGGAGAAGGGCCTTGGTCAGAGAGGTGGCCAAGAACCCGATGGTCACTCTGACAGAGCTCTAGAGTTTCTCTGTGGAGATGGGAAAACCTTCCAGAATGACAACCATCTCGGACGCACTACACCGATGAGGCCTTTATGGTAGAGTGGCCAGACGGAAGCCACTCCTCAGTAAAAGGCACATGACAGCTCGCTTGAACTGTCAGACCATGAGAAACAAGATTCTCTGGTCTGATGAAACCAAGATTGAACTCTTTAGCCTGAATGCCAAGTGTCATGTCTGGAGGAAACCTGACACCATCCCTACGGTGAAGCATGGTGGGGGCAGCATCATGCTGTGGGGATGTTTTTCAGCTGCAGGGACTGGGAGACTGATCAGGATCAAGGCAAAGTTGAACAGAGCAAAGTACAGAGAGATCCTTGATGAAAACCTCCTCCAGAGTACTCAGGACTTCAGACTGGGGCGAAGGTTCACCTTCCAACAGGACAACGACCCTAACCACACAGCCAAGACAACGCAGGAGTGACTTCGGGATTAATCTCTGAATGTTCTTGAGTGGCCCAGCCAGAGCCCGGACTCACAAGCATTTTGCTACACCAACAATAACATCTGCTAAACACGTGTATGTGACTAATACAATTTGACATGAACCCGGTCGAACATCTGGAGAGACCTGAAAATAGCTGTGCAGCAACACTCCCCATCCAACCTGACAGAGCTTGAGAGGATCTGCAAAAAAGAATAGGAGAAACTCCCAAAATACAGGTGTGCCAAGCTTGTAGCGTCATACCCAAGAAGAATCAATGCGGTGATCGCTGCCAAAGGTGCTTCAACATAGTACTGAATAAAGGGTCTGAATACTCATGTAAATGTGATATTTCAGTTTTTTCTTTTCATAAATAAAATTAAAAAAATTAAAACTTTGTCATTGTGGGGAATTGTGTGTCGATGGTTGACACCCAACGAGCGTCAGAGCCAGTGTAGTAGGATTTTGATCTTGCTCCTTTATTGAAGCTTTGCCTGTTTGATGGTTTGTCAGAGGGTGTAGCGGTATTTCTTATAAGCGTCTAGATTAGTGTCTCGCTCCTTGAAAGCTGCAGCTCTAGCCTTTAGCTCAGTGCGTATTTTGCCATTAACCCGTGGCTTCTGGTTGGGATATGTTCGTACGGTCACTGTGGGGACGATGTCGTTGATGCACCTATTAATAAAGCCAGTTACTAAGGTGGTGTACTCCTCAGTGCCATTTGATGAATCCCAGAACATATTCCAGTCTGTGCTAGCGAAACAGTTCTGTAGCTTAGCATCCACTTCATCGGACCACTTCCGTATTGCGCGCATCACTGGTACTTCCTGTTTGAGTTTTTGTCTGTAAGCAGGAATCAGGAGGATATAATTATGGTCAGATTTGACACATGGAGGGCGAGGGAGAGCTTTGTATGAGTTTCTGTGTGTGGAGTAGAGGTGATTTAGAGTTTTTTTTCTGTCCCTGTTGCACCGATGACATGGATTTCAGTTTTCCTGCATTAAAATCACTGGCCACTAGGAGTGGCAACTCTGGATGAGAATTTTCTTGTTTACTTATGGCCCTGTACAGCTTGTTGTGTGCCAACATTGGTTTGTGGTGGTAAATAGACGGCTACGAAAAATATAGATAAACTCTATAACTCAGGCAAGCAGAACCGTCTATACTCAGTAATTTAGAGGCAGTCACATCAATGTTGAATGTTTGTGTTGTCAGCTGGACCACTAAGATCTGTCTGCCGCTGCGCTCGGAGTGCTACCAGACCAGAAACCTGTTCCACGATGTCCACCCCTCTCTGCTGCTCTTCCTACATCGCCTACGATCTATCACCATCTACAACCAGGTAACACACACACAAAGGTCATGGCTCCACCACGCCTTTCAATAGGCTTCCAGGAGCTTCCACCATATTGCTTCCAGTGTACAAACACCGAGCGGTAGAGGCAAGGAGTTGGCTTCAGACTGGACTGTTGTTTGCTGACATCTGACTTATCTCTCTCTGTGTGTTTCCCTGGCCAGGCTGAGAAGCGGATGGTGACCATGACGCGTAGAGACCTGAGTCACAGCGTCCTGGAGGTGGAACACACTGAGGGAACAGAACGCTGGCTGGTGGTCAAACACACACTGCACCCCACCAAGGTACCACACACACACACACACACACACACACAATGACCCTCTCATCTCCTCGTCTGTGTGTGTTATGTAAGTGTTCCTCTGTCTACACCGCTGAGACAGAAAGCTTCTTCTGCTCTCTGTCAGACATGCAGGCTCTCTCATTAGGGAGGTGTAGTGAATTAATTTCCACTGCTGGGAGGAATATTTGACATGAAAGACCAGGCACAGACACGTTTTGTTGATGTTTCTGATATAATTGCCTTTTTTGAGTCTGGCTTCCCTTATCCCCCATCCCTCTCTTTATCTCTGTCTCTCTCTCGCTCTCTTCCCCTCTTCCTCTCTCTCCCTCTTTATTTCTCTCTCCTTTATCCCTCCACCCTCTCTCCCCCCAGAGAGCCAGCTGCCAGTTACCTGCAGTGAGGTTATGCAACAGTAGAGACAGATCAGAGAATGAACAGACTCACAGATGTTACATGGTTTATCGAAAACAGTGAGGCTAATTTTAATGGGGTTCCCATTGTGACAGTGCATATTGAAATGCTGTTTATAGTCAATTTTCAAACTCAAATCTTTTCAGGTTTTCTCTCGTCTCTCTGTGGGAGTTGTCCTCTGATCAGTGGCAAAACAGAGCACTTGTCTCAGTGACTGCCTGGTGATTGTCTGTGTTTGAGTACTTTCCTTTCCTCTCGTCCATGAGGGCTTACTAATCTAACTTAATGGGAAGGGTAAAAGCAAGGCTTCACAGCTTTCACAGATCAATTGAAGACAGATCAGTGATTATTTCGAAGAAGGGAGGCGAAAAGGAACTATTAGAAAGTGCCGAAATGTAATGATGATCAAGGTGTTACGGTGATATGTTTCCCCATTAGATCAAAGATGAAGTGGAGTCCACTGAGCTCGCCCTGGCCTTCCAGCTGGATGATGACCTCACAGGAAGTGACATCCGAGCCCCGCCCCAGAAGCAGCCAGTCTTCGCCTTCCTGCCTCTCCGAAGCTTCGGCTTCCGCTTCATCATCCAAGGTCACACACACACACACACACACACACACACACACACACACACACACACACACACACACACACACACACACACACACACACACGCTGGTGCTCTCCTCAAGGTTCACCCAAATTGCCCGTTTAAAATGCACCCTTGCAGTAATACCTCACAAACTCATACCAAGCCTTCCAAATACTTTTCAAACTTTATTTTTTCCTCTTTCACTCCAGGTGACTTTGACATTCCTTCTTCTCGTGAGGATGTGGACAGAGATAGCTCATGGAACCAGTGGCTCCGTTCTGAGATCCCCCAACTCTTCTTACGCGCCATGGACGTCTTCAGTGTAAGAGAAAGGAGGGAGGGAGAGGATGATCAAAATAATTTACTCCTGCTCTGCACGTTGTGGTCCTAAGTTGTGTTTCTGACCCGTCTCATCTTCTCACCTCTCCTCTCCAGGATCACCCAGAGTTCAGTGGGCTGAAGGGCCTATGTAATTTCCTGCAGTTTGTCCCTCTGCCTGACGAGGTGCTCGACTTCTTCAAGCCTGTCGCCGGGCAGATTATACAGCTGCTCAAGGGAAAGGCCTTCCTACCCACACTCAACACAGGTACCCTACCTCTGTACCCCTCTTTCTCTCTCTCTCCTTCTCCATACTTCTATCCATAAGTCAGCTTTCTATTTTGTTTATTTAGTAAATATTTTCTTAACTCTTATTTTTCTTAAAACGGCGTTGTTGGTTAAGGTCTACACCTGTTGTATTCGGCACATGTGACAAATAAAATTAAATTTGAGTAAATCTTCATCTTCCTGCTCATGTAACCATCATATGTATTTTTACTATGTTTTTGTAACTTTCCCCAGGTTGTTGCTGTAAATGAGAATGTATTTCAGTCAACTCACCTGGTAAAATAAGAATAAATAAAATCAACTGACTCCTGTCTCCCATCTTCTCCTCTCCAGATGGTTCTGTGGTCTTCAAGCTACCCTCCCAGGTCGCTGTGTGTCGGGATCCGGTCATTCGCGACGTGATTGGTGGAGAGGAGCTAAACAGACACCTGTCTCTGTCCTATCTGCATCCGGGCCTGCTGCCAGCCCCGCCCCTATCCCTGCTCACTCACCTGGGAGTACGACACCTGAGGGGGAGTGATGTCACCACAGTAACAACCGCCATGGCCAAGGAGCTGTTGCAGGGAGATGGTGTCAACTCAGGTGAGGGGAGGGTGGTGTGTGTCTGTCTGTGTGTGTGTGTGTGTGTGTGTGTGTGCGCGCATGTTGTTTATATTTCTTTGTGATGGACGCAAACCCACTCTCTATCTCTGTCTCTGTGTATCAGACTCAGGCCTGCGTCATCTGGCCAGGTTGTTGGTGTGTAACTTCCGTGCGTTGGAGCAGGGCTACGGAGAGACAGACTCTATCCTGACCACCCTCAGAGATCTACCCATAATCCCACTGGCTGACGGGCGCATGGTGGCACTCAGCGGAGAGGGAGTCTTCTTCCCCATGACTGAGACCAAGAAGCACAGCAACACAGGTAACATGGCAACATTTTAGAAAAATAAGCTTTTTATGCGTATGGAAACATTTCTGGGATCTTTTATTTCACCTAATTAAACATGGGACCAAGACTTTACATGTTGTGTTTTATATTTTTGTTCAGTGTAGTTCACTTGGGAAAATAGACCATTCTTTATCATTTTTTCAAAGTCTACCCAGAAACATAACCAGCTGGTGGTATATTCAGGGTTGTAAGTGTAAGAGATATTTGTGGTAGTAGGTTTGAAAATAGATGCTGAATCAGATTGTTCCATCAAAGACTACTCACCCCCCCCCCCCCCCGTAAGGGCACGAGAGCTTGACGTCAAGAGTGGTGTGTTCTCTTCCCCACATGTCCTTACGCACACACAGAGGTGGTATTACAACAGCACTGGTGTGCGTCAGCACATTGACAAAAATAACCCAAAAGCAGCTTTAGAGCAGGGCCAGGACGATACCATTATCGCGATACTCGTTAGTATCGCGGCAAGGAAACAAAACTTGAAACGGGTTTCACTTCTTTAGGAAAACAGCCCTGATGTTGGAAACAAACATCATTATGTCGTCATTCAGAGTCACATTTATTTATTTTCCAAGCTATAGCACACAATATTTTATATACATACAACTCAAGGACCAAAGAGTTTGGGCTGCTTCGTGTTTTCATTTTTGCCAAGGAAAAAAGATTGCGATACTGGTATCGTCCCGGCCCTACTTTAAGCGTGTCTATAATTAATAGATTTCCATGCTGTGATGTAAGTCTCCTTTCTCTAAACTTGTTTGGTGCCTCTATTCCGTAAGAGTGCTACTGCTTCTTAATTAAGCCATTTCTTCTGCTTCGCCAATTTTAGCCTATGTTTGATATAGTTCCACTCTCTCCCGCCTCTCCTCTAGGTGTATATGGAGCACTGTACAGGGATGTGTGTGTGGTCCACCCGTCTCTGCTTTCCTGTGTGGAACCACTGGAGAGCCAGCAGATCCGAGAGCTGCTCAGGAGGCTGGGAGTCCACGAGCTAGAGCCACAGCAACTGCTTGAGAAACACATATACCCTGCCCTGAAGAACAACACATGGAAGGTAACACACACACACAGAGACATCCATTGTTCTATATAAATTGATAATTGATTTCTATATTTGTTCTTAAGTGCACAAAGAGCATCTTATCATCCACTATCCCTTCCTCTTTAATTGTTTTTTAGTTTAACCTTTATTTGACTAGGCAAGTCAGTTAAGAACAAATTATTATTTACAATGACGGCCTACCAAAAGGCAAAAGGCCTCCTGCGGGGACGGGGACTGGGATTAAACATTTTAATAAATTAAAATATAGGACAAAACACACATCACGACAAGAGAGACAACACAACACTACATATAGAGAGACCTAAGACGACAACACAGCATGGTAGCAACACTACATGACAACAACATGGTAGAAACACAACATGGCAGAGGCACAACATGGTAGCAGCACAAAACAGGATACAAACATTGTTGGGCACAGACAACAGCCCAAAGGGCAAGAAGGTAGAGACAACAATACATCATGCAAAGCAGCCACAACTGTCAGTAAGAGTGTCCATGATTGAGTCTTTGAATGAAAACTGTCCAGTTTGAATGTTAGTTGCAGCTCGTTCCAGTCCCTAGCTGCAGCGAATTGAAAAGAGGAGCGACCCTGTGCTTTGGGGACCTTTAACAGAATGTGACTGGCAGAACGGGTGTTGTATGTGGAGGATGAGGACTTCAGTAGATATCTCAGATGGGGGGAGTGAGGCCTAAGAGGGTTTTATAAATCAGCATCAACCAGTGGGTCTTGTGATGGGTATACAGAGATGACCAGTTTACAGAGGAGTATAGAGTGCAGTGATGTGTCCTATAAGGAGCATTGGTGGCAAATCTGATGGTTGAATGGTAAAGAACATCTAGCCGCTCGAGAACACCCTTTCCTGCCGATATATAAATGAAGTCTCCATAATCTAGCATGGGTAGGATGGTCATCTGAATCAGGGTTAGTGTGGTAGCTGGGGCGAAAGAGGAGCGATTACGATAGAGGAAACCAAGTCTAGGTTTAACTTTAGCCTGCAGCTTTCATATGTGCTGAGAGAAGGACAGTGTACCGTCTAGCCATACTCCCAAGTACTTGTATGAGGTGACTACCTCAGGCTCTAAACCCTCAGAGGTCGTAATCACACCTGGCAAAGCCGGCCAGAGGTGGTTAGAATAGGATGGGGGGCCAAAAGTCTTTGTGAACAATAGAGAGTCAGAGTCAGTCCCACGGTAGAGTAAACAAGAAATGTTGATCTGGAGCGAAGTTTATGCTGTGAAGGGTAACACCCTGTATATATCCCTGCTGAAAAATCCATGTTTATCAACCTCCAAAACGATCTTATTGTTAAAAAAAACATGTGAGAGCTCACATGCAGCTGTGTGCCTTCACTTATCATTCAGTCCTTATAAAGTCAAATATATCATTGTCATGTATTTTCTTGCCTTTTGAAAATAGAAGATAGCTTCAGACTAGACATTTCTCACTCAGTTCCAGGTTGGATGGTGTTTTCAGGTTTCTGTTTGTTTGCCAGAGCATTTGCTGTTTAGCTTGGGAATAAAAATCCTTGGTGGTATGAAGGTAATTCCATCCAAAATCAGGTTGTAGGTTTGGAGTTTTGATATGGAGTGAAGGTTATGTTGTAGAGGGTAGCATCCTGAATGTGTCCCTGCCAAAAAATCTCAGTTTATCTGACTCTAAATCTATATTTTATTTAAAACATGCTGAAAAATGCAGGAGCTTATCTGCTCATGACCTCTCTCTCTCTCTCCATCTCTCCCTCCCCCTCTCCGTCTCTGTCTCTGTCTCTCTCTCGCTCTCTCTCTTCTCCAGTCCAAGCCGGTGGAAGCAGTGGTGAGCTACTTAGTGTTCATCAAGCAGCACTCCTCCCCTCAGGAGTACACTCACCCAGACACTGTAGTACCGGTACTGACCACAAGGGGACTGCTCTGCCCTGCTGACCACAAAGTACACTTCTCTACACACTACGGCAATATGGACCTGCCCAACAAACTACCAGGTACACACACACTGTAATTATTAGGTCATCACTATAGAATTCTCAAAATGTTACCATTTATAAGTAAATACCAGTCAGCTAGCAGTTAAGGAAAGTGTTTGTAGAGAACTGTTGAACTGGCCCAAATACTACTGCATGACTAAATACAATGGGATATTGTTCCCAGAAGTAAACCTTGCCCTTTGTGACTGTCCCCAGAACAAACATGGCTTGGTCCACGTCGTCTGGTGAAATTTTGGACAGTGCACTGGAGTGTGTGTGTGTGTGTGTGTGTGTGTGTGTGTGTGTGTGTGTGTGTGTGTGTGTGTGTGTGTGTGTGTGTGTGTGTGTGTGTGTGTTTAGCAACCCCCTTTGTGAGAGAGTTTGTGCGTGTGTGTATAGCAGCCTCAATTGTGAGGGGGAAAGAAGGCATGAAATGCTGTGAAGAGGGGAGCTGTGTGTGTCATTAGTTATGTAACAGAGTGGATCTGCATGCTTGACCTCCCTCTAAAGGGAGAGAGACTAACCACTTCCTTCTCATCTCTCACTTTCCTCTGTTCATCCTGTTCCTAACCACGAGCCTCTTTCTCTGCACTCTTCCTCTGTTTCTGCTCCCTCGCTTGGCTGAATTTACAATCACAGTAGTCCATAAGCTAAAGCTACACATCACTCATTATCTCTTGCTCTCTCTCTCTCTCTCTCTCTCTCCCTTTCTCCAGGTGTGGACTGGGTGTTGCTGAGTGGTTGTTATGTGGAGACAGATGGAGACGTGGAGGGATGGAGAGATCTGTTCATCAGGCTGGGAGTCAGAGAGAGACTCATACTGAGGAAAGAGAGAATCACTCTAACTTCTAAAGAGCTGGTGAGGAGGGAGGACGGAAATAGGCATATGTATGTTTGACCCATATAAACAGAGGATGTAAAAGTTCAAATGCTCTGATCTGTTTTATCAGACACCGTATTGACTGGTGACTTTGAGTGGTTAGAATCCACCATAAACTCTGTGTGGTATTTACTTGTGCATCAGAGTTCCTGTTTCAAATCAAATTGT
The DNA here is from genome assembly GCF_029448725.1 of Salvelinus fontinalis. Taxonomy (NCBI): domain Eukaryota; kingdom Metazoa; phylum Chordata; class Actinopteri; order Salmoniformes; family Salmonidae; genus Salvelinus; species Salvelinus fontinalis. Next base: position 30,036,343 of record NC_074694.1, read on the forward strand.
ATTTGTCACAAAAGCAACAGGTAATTTCACTAACAGTGAAATGCTTACTTAGGAGAGAGAGAGATGTGTGCATATAGGTAGGGATAAAATGACTAGGCAACAGGATAGACCATAAACATTACACTGTTTATGCTCTATCCACTGGGTAACCAACTCCTCTCCTCCGCTGTCTGCACACACCCAAAGTATGAGAAACACATTCACAAACGCACACACTGACTGGCTAAGGACTAAGGCTAGATTAGTCTATGGATGATAAACAGATTCCACACGTGTGCTCTGGCCAAAAGTATAGTATGGATAGGATGCCATCATGATCAGCAGCAATGACTATTGACTAAGGCTAAAGTCATCTTATGAATGTCCTAGAGCAGGGATGGGCAACTCCAGTCCTCGGGGCTGATTTGGTGTCACACGTTTGTCCCAGCCCGTCCCTGCCTTAGAGATTAACATAACATAGGACTGTTTCCCAGGCATGATTAATCTTCCCATACTTAATGGGTGGACATATCTCAGAGGTGACTGATGTGAACAGCTCTTTAAGACCGGGGTATGTCACATAGGCGATGGATTAATAAAGTCTGTTTTAGACCATGGTGAGGAAAGGGATTGTCGATGGTATTCGACAGAGTTATTTGAAGGCTTCAACACTCTTATGTGATGTCTGAAATCAATTGAATTATGTTGTCTTAAGTACAACCCGGCCTCCCAAACACAACTATCTACCAAGATGGCACCGACAAACATGGCCTACCTGACTCTAGCACCTAGAGAACTTGGCCGTATTCTTTTTATTCTTTTTTTTTGGGGGGGGGGGGGGGGGGGGGGGGTTAATTTTTACAGTATTCTTAATTTCTTCTTTTTTTTGTGGGGGATTGATGTGTATTGTTAGGCATTTCTGCTCTGTTGGAGATAGAAACTAAAGCATTTCACTGCACCTGCAATCACGTCTGCAAAATATGTGTACGTGACCAATACGATTTGATTTCACCTCCTCGGTTTTGGGCAGCATCGCGTTAGTGAAAACCCAGACTGTTCTCATGGCAGACCTGGTTGTAGCTAGATATGTTCGCGTTGGGGACAGTTTTAGCATTTTAGCTAACCTTAATCTAATTCTCCTAACCGGCAACGTCCAATTCTCCTAACCGGCAACGTTAATTTTCTTAACCTGCTGTGTAAGTTCTGCCCTGAGAAGAGTCTTGATTTCTACTAATGCGATGTTTTGGCCGAGTCACTCACAGGTCCACACATCTGAGATTGACTCTTTCTTCTTTCCCTCTATCCCCTGTCATTGTTCTTCTCTCTCCTTGCCATTCCTCCTCACTCTACCCCCCCTCCCCTTCATCCTCCCCTCTCTCCCAGGCCTCCAGTCCCTGGGCGGTGGAAAGTGAGTTGTGGCCGGGTAGAGCAGGCAGGGCCGGAGGACCAGAGGAGGGGTGTGTGCTGGATGACTACCCCAGCGAGGAGCTCCTCTCTCTGGTCACGGCACAGCTGCCTGCCCCTGTCCTCATGGAGCAGAGACGAGCCCTGCTGGAGCTACTGGAGACCAACTGGGACACTGGGTAACCAACTCCTCTCCTCCACTGTCTACACACCATATATACATACTAGAGGTCGACCGATTTAATGGATGATTAATTAGGGACGATTTCAAGTTTTCATAACAATCGGTAATCGGCCTTTTTGGACGCTGATTATGGCCGATTACATTGCGATAAACGAGGAGACTGCGTGGCAGGCTGACCACCTGTTACGCTAGTGCAGTATCAAAAGGACCTGGTGGCTGCAAGGAGCCAAGGTAAGTTGCTAGCTTGCATTAAACTTATCTTATGAAAAAACTATCAATCTAAACATAATCAATAGTTAACTACACATGGTTGATGATTTTACTAATCGATGTGGTTCCTGTAATATGTGGTTCCTATAATAACTACAACCTATAACTTCTTACCTGGGAATATTGAAGACTCATGTTATAAGGAACCACCAGCTTTCATATGTTCTGAGCAAGGAACTTAAACGTTAGCTTTTTTACATGGCACATATTGCACTTTTACTTTCTTCTTCAACACTGTGTTCTTGCATTATTTAAACCAAATTGAACGTTTCGCTATTTATTTGAGACTAAATTGATTTTATTTATGTATTATATTAAGTTAAAACAAGTGTTCATTGTTCATTCAGTATTGTTGTAATTGTCATTATTATTATATATATAATATATTTATGAAAATCGGCCGATTTTAATCGGTATCTGCTTTTTTTGGTCCTCCCAATAATCGTTATCGGCGTTGAAAAATCATAATCGGTCAACCTCTAATACATACACACACACACAAACCTCTGCACTCACTCAAAGTATGACAAACCTGTTCACACACTCTTATACAATATGATAACCCACACTCCCCCGACAACTCACTGGATTATTGGCCCTCTTTTGAGGAGCTGGGTTTACAGGCCTCCACACTCCCAGATTATAATCCCTGCAGTCTGCCACCGAGACGGCCTAATCCAGCCCAATCCCTGCTGTGTGTGGGGGAGTTAACTTTTGGGAGATCTATCTGGTCTTGTTCTCAATCTGAAGATTACTCACTTGTATCCTCACTCCTATCCCCGCATTCTTGTGTCTGTGTGCTTCCTTATAATAATTGAAAATCCAAGTTTGCAGGGTAGGAAGTGGAAGTGGTCTATTTAATGAAGAGAATTGCATGCACATTTAAAGGACTGGACAGAACTGAATTCTCATGGTTGTCATGGTTTAATACTCTAATATAACAATGTAGGCCATTGGCCTGAGGAGTAGAAGCTACTTTAGCTAGTAGTGATGGTCTTCTCATACCATCCATGTCTACTGAGTCATATAGGGATGTGATACTGAGCATTATCACATTGCACTCATCTCTTTCAAATATTTGTTAATTCAAATTATCCAGTTTTCCTCTAAACAGCTACTGGACATTCATTCCGATTCTGATTATAGCATACTCATTTAGTTCTTTCTCTCTCCCTATCTCCTACTTTTATCAGTGACCGGTACTCTCAGTATCTCACAGCCCAGGTGATTGACAGTGAGGGCCGGCTAATCAAGAGCACCAAGTCCTCCTTTTTCCATTTCCTGTCCTGCCTTCCCTGGGTGCCGGCCTATTGTCTGCAGGCAGGTGCAGAGGGAGGGAGAAAGGTGGAGTATCTGTGTCCTAACTCAGTCTACCTGTACTCACCTGAGGTGCACAATCTACTGGGGACTCACGTCAGCTATATTGACATGACCCCCAGCGAGTTCACCAGGACTCTAGGTAAGAAAGTGTCTGAGTGTAAGGACTACAATAACAAAAACTACAAATCACAGAGGCATCCTTAATCCGGCTCCTCTTTTTTCCTGTAGGAATGAAGAACAGCGTCACTGTGGAGGAGCTGATTGGCTACCTGAAGAAGTGGTGTGTAAAAACATGCTCAGCTAGTGGTCCAGAGGGGCAGGAGAAGCAGGAAGAGGAGGGGTCAGACTTTAGCTCAACTGTGCAGCACGTCCACAGTGTGTACTCCTTCCTGCACAAGAACTGTTCTCAGACCAGCCTCAAGGAGCTGTTCCAACATACACCGGCCGTCTTCATAGAGTACAACAGGTCGGTCACCTCCCTAACCCCAACCCGTGACCTCTCACCTCTAACCACTCCCATGTAACACACCAGCCATGTTCAGCGAATACAACAGGTATACCACAGCCGTGACCTCTAACCCATGTGTGTGTTGGCCGTGTCCCTCCAGGAACGGAGACTGGTGTTCCGGTAGGTTCTACCACCTGAAGGAGGTGTGTTGGAGCGACCCCACCGAGATGTTTGTCCGCTACCGGGAGCTGACCCGCGGGGCTGACAGTACGGTACAGGAACCCAGAGTCCTGGCCCCCTTCTACAGCAAACTGGACGACATGACTGACCTCTTCAAACGGGTATGGAACCACTCAAACTCCTGGTTTAACCCAGGGATTATTGGTATGTCATACCTTTTGATATATATGGCACTTCAACCAAAGAACTGTATATGTGCCTTTTTCATTTTCAGATTACAGATTTTGTATCATCTGATAAATTCACTGTCCAGAGTTCTCAGCTGACACGGAAATGTATTGTACATGTTGTCTATTTATAGACTGTATCTAATATCAAGACTCTGGATGATTCATAACGACTAGACAACTAGAAATACGCTGAGTATACAAAACATTAAGAACACCTGCTTTTTCCATGACAGACTGACCAGGTGAATCCACTTCAGGATTTTTAAGCCTGGAGACAAATGAGACATGGATTGTGTATGCGTGCCATTCAGAGTGTGAATGGGCAAGACAAAAGATTTAAGTGCCTTTGAACGGGGTATGGTAATAGGTGCCAGGCGCACCGTTTTGTGTCTAGTACTGCAACGCTGCTGGGTTTTTCACGCTCAACAGGTTCCCGTGTGTATCGAGAATGGTCCACCACTGAAAGGACATCCAGCCAACCTGACACAACAGTGGGCAGCATTGAAGTCAAATGAGCCAACATTCCTGTGGTGTCTTTCGACACCTTGTAGAGTCCATGCCCTGACGAATTGAGGCTGTTCTGAAGGGGAATAGCAGGGGGGGTCAAATCAATATTAGGAGTTCCTAATGTTTGGTATACTCAATGTATACCATAAAAACAATAAACAGTGATATATCGTTCGTCGGTTGGAGGGTTTAGATGACACACCAATTTGATGCTGTTCTTTCTCCTTTGAGTATATTTTCTTAAGCAATTTTCTTAAGCAACACTTTCTTAAGCAACACTTTTCTTACTGTAGCTGTTAAACGTGGAGCGCACCCCATCCATGCTGCAGTATGTGGTTCTACTGGAGCTGGTGTGTAACTCCTGTCCTCTACCTACTGTAGATGTACTCCGAGATGTGTCCAAACTCTACGCCAGGCTGGGTGAGTCTCTCTCCCTCTCCTGAGTCACGGTCCTTTCATGGAAGTTATATAATGCCCTTCTACCTGAACCCAGTCTGAATAACTCTCTGTTGTGTCTGTTATTTCCTGTCGAAATAACGATCTCTCTGTGTCTGTCTCTCTTCAGCTGACAAGTGTAAAACCCCTGGACAGGGGGAGCAGGAGCACAACCTAAGCATCAACCCCAGATACTGTTCTACACTGAAGGGTGAGGAACAACACACACACGCCAGTTCCTTATTGGACTGGTTTTAGTAACATGTACATTCTTATTGTCCTCCGATATTCAGGGATGTTGCTGGATAAGAGGGTGTTCCCCACTAAGGACAACAGCTGGGTGACTCTAGCCCACAGACCCATGATACCAGACAGCAAAGACCTGGAGAAGATATTTAAGGCCCACAAACAGGTGTGTCTGCTCAACCTGCCCCTCCCAGAGAAGAGGCCAGCACCCAGGACCAAGACTGGACCATCCCAAGGTACTGGACATAGCGCTGCAAAAGTCAACAATGTGACTTAATAGGGAAAGTACATGGAGAAGCTGTGGATCTGTGTATCTGACTCTCTCTCCCCAGGTTGGTCTGTCAGTGCGGGGTGGTTCAGTGAGGAGGATAGGAATCTGTTCCTGGAGATCTGTGGCTTACGCTTCCTGTCCCAATGTGTCAGTACTGAGGCACAGACAGAGAACTACAGACCCTGCCCCTCCATGCAGCACCTGGTGCGGTCTGTGGTTCCCTATATCCAAAGGTTCCTCTACCACCACGAGGACCTGCAAGAACTCTACTGGGAACTTAAGAATAACAACATCCAACAGACCATTAGACAGCTCACCTACGGACAGGTATAGTACAACCTCACTAACTCACATTAGTACCTTACCGTGGAACCTAATCTGAGAAACTCATATTAGAGCCTTAGAACCTTACATTAGAACCTCACTTCAGAACTTTAGCTGAGAACCACACCTTTTAAACAGGTAGGAACCTCACCTCAGAACCTGTGTTTGTGTGCAGGTAGGTATGCTGTACACGCGGTACCTGCTGTCTGTGAGTGATGAGGAGGATCCCGTGGTAGAGATGGAGGATGTCATATGTCTACTGAAGGACAACAAGGAACTCTACATCCAGAAAGACCACCTCTCAGCCAGGCTCGACATCTGCAGGTGTGCGCGTGCATGTGTATGTTTGTGTGTGTGCGCAGGTAGGCATGTGTGTGTGTTGGTAAATAACTCCTGACTGTGTGTTTCTTCAGAGAGCTGGTGAAGCTCTTCAGCTTCGAGAGCAGTCACAGGAAGGAGCTGGTGCACTTCCTGAGTGGTCTGATGACATCACTGACGGACAATGCAGCTCTAAAGAGGTTCCTTCAGAAGGAGTGCCCAGCAGAACTGCCCAGTGAAGAGGAGGCATGGGAGGTCCCTCAACCTGTACTACCTGTACAGCCAATACCAGGTAGTGTGTCTTGCACTGACCAATCTGACTACACTCATCGGAATATAATGACTGAAGTTATGGAAGTAAACTGCAGACATTCCTTGTTAAAACTCCTCTCCTCCAATTCCAGTGGCATCACCGGTTGTCTCAACCCCAGAAGATGTGTTCCGTCCTGGGCAGGAGGATGGAGGACAGACCCTAATGTGTTGGCCTCCCCGCGCCTCCCTCTCCAACACAGCAGCCAGTCGCACAGGTACTGAGAGTTGTCTCTCTCTCTCTGTGTGTGTGTGTGTGTGTGTGCGTGCGTTTCTGTGTGAATATAGTGTGTACCCATAATCCTGTATGATCGTACCCTCAGAGCGCCAGCAGACAGCAGGACCAGTGGAGGCGGTGTTGAAGATGTGGCCCCCTCCGGCTGAACCCAAAGACAGCCCCAGCCATGGCCCCAGCTCCATCTCCAACTACAGCCCCAGAGAGAGAGACCCAGAGAGGGAGATGGATGCAGGGAAGGAGGGTGTCCAGGGTCAGAGCGCCCGCGATGGCACAGAGGAGCACCATCCCAGCCACCTGGGTACCATAGGTCAGACCCTCTTTGTCCTTATTATGGTGTTTATTTAGGTGTTTAAGATGGTATATGATTAGGTGATTGGTTGATTTGTCGATTGATACATTTGTTTGATCATATGCTTGTAAGCAGTATGGAACAGTATTGCAATTCTTTCCTCTCCTGGTTGTTTTGCTACACACAGAGCCCAGTCAGGATGCAGCAGTGGAAGCAGAGCAGAACGCAGACAGAGCTGTGGCAGGTAGAGAGTCTGGAGGAGAGAGGCCCAACACTCACAGAGCCAGCCAGCACACTGCAGGAGGCCCAGACCAGCACAGACCAGACAAGACCAGTGGACACACGCAGCAACCGTAAGACCCATCCCCGGACTGCAGCTTGTACACTCTGAACATTTCGTTTTTTGCGGTAGTCCATTATATGGCGTCTTTTAAATGTTACTTGCAACACTACATGACCAAACGTATGTGGAGACCTGTTCGTCGAACATGTCATTGCAAAATCATGGGCTTTCATATGTAGTTGGTCCCCCCTTTTGCTACTATAACAGCCTCCACTCCTTTGGGAAGGCATTCCACTAGATGTTGGAACATTTCTGAAGGGACTTGCTTCCAGTGAGGTCGGGCACTGATGTTGGGACATTAGGCCTGGCTCGCAGTCGGCCTTCCAATTCATCCCAAAGGTGTTCGATGGGTTTGAGGTCAGGGCTCTGTGCAGGCCAGTCAAGTTCTTTCACACCGATCTTGACAAACCATTTCTGTATGGACCTCGCTTTGTGCACAAGGGCATTGTCATGCTGAAACAGGAAAGGGCCTTCCCCAAACTGTTGATACAAAGTTGGAAGCACAGAATCTTCTAGAATGTCATTGGATGCTGTAGTGTTAAGATTTCTCTTCACTGGAACTAAGGGGCCTGAACCATGAAAAACAGCCCCAGACCATTATTCCTAATCCACCAAACTTTACAGTTGGCCCTATACTTTGGGGTAGGTAGCGTTCTCCTGGCATCCGCCAAACCCAGATTCATCCGTCGGACTGCCAGATGGTCAAGCGTGATTCATCACTCCAGAGAACGCGTTTCCAATGCTCCAGAGTGCAATGGCGGCGAGCTTTACACCACTCCAGACGATGTTGGCATTGTGCATGGTGATCTTAGGCTTGTGTGCGGCTGCTCGGCCATGGAAACCCATTTCATGAAGCTCCCGACAAACAGTTCTTGTACTGACGTTGCTTCCAGAGGTAGTTTGGAACTCGGTAGTGAGTGTTACAACCGAGGACAGATGATTTTTACGTGCTTCTACACTCAGCATTCCCATTCTGTGAGCTTGTGTGGCCTACCACTTCACGGCTGAGCCGTTGTTGCTCCTAGACGTTTCCACTTACAGTTGACTGGTGCAGCTCTAGCAGGGCAGAAATTTGACGAACTGACTTGTTAGAAAGTTAGCATCCTATGACTGTGCCACGATGAAAGTTACTGAGCTCTTCAGTAAGGACATTCTACTGCCAATGTTTGTCTACGGAGATTGCATGGCGGTGCGCTCGATTTTATACACCTGTCAGCAACGGGTGTGGCTAAAATAGCTGAATCCACCAATTTGAAGGGGTGTCCACTTACTTTTGTATATATAGTGTACATATGAAGTCGGTAAATGATATGTAAACATTATTAAAGTGACCAGTGTTCCATGTTTATGTACATAGGCAGCAGCCTCTAAGGTGCAGGGTTGAGTAACCGGGTTGTAGCCGGCCTATGAACAGTAATTTAAGTTCAGGGCAGGGTACTGGGCGGAGGCCGGCTAGTGGTGACTATAACAGTCTGATGGCCTTCAGATAGAAGCTGTTTTTCAGTCTCTCGTCCCGGCTTTAATCAAATCAAATCAAACTTTATTTGTCACTTGCGCTGAATACAACAAGTGTAGACTTTACCGTGAAATGCTTACTTTACAAGCCCTTAACCAACTGTGCAGTTCAAGAAGAGTAAAGAAAAATATTTACCAAGTAGACTAAAATAAGTAATAATAAAAAGTAACACCATAAGAATAACAATAACGAGGCTTTGTACTGGGGGCACCGGTACCGAGTCAGTGTGTGAGAGTACAGGTTAGTTGAGGTCATTTGTACATGTAGGTGGGGGTGAAGTGACTATGCACCTGTACTGACCTCCTTCCCCCTCTCCCAGCTTCAGTACCACCATTCCAGAGGGGGTGGTCTCCAGTGTGTTCCAGGGGGCTAGCCAGCGTCCTCCCCTGGCCCTGGACTCACCTGTTTGGGCTAAACCTCAGCATACTCAGGCCCTCCTGGAGGACCTGCAGCTTGAATGCCAGAGACCTTCCACGGTGAGTGACTGATCAGACACATATGATGATTTATAAGCACAGTAAGAGGCTCATCCTGCTTTTTCGAAATCATCAACAAAAAGTGCTCCTTTTTGCAGATGTTTTTATTGATTTCTATAAGCAGGAAGTCCTATTGCTGAGTGCACCTTTTTAAAAGGGGTATTTCTATGTGTGTTCTGTAGGTACTGTTTTCTGACGATCAGAGGGACACAGTGGCCATCGGGGAGTGGGGCGAGAAGCTGGTCTTCTCCTTCCTCTGTCACTGGCGAGACAGCCAGGCCCCCGGGGGGCCCAGCCTGGTCACCTGGTACAACCAGTGCGGAGAGAGCGGCCAGCCCTATGACTTCAAACTCATTTTCAACCTCACCCAGGAGGGTGAGTCAGGAGAGGGGGAGGAAAAAGAGGAGAACCAAGAGAAGAAGAAGCGAGGGATGGTAGTGAGAGAGGTGTTTGTGGAGGTGAAGTCAACGGTGAAGAAGGACAGAGCGTTCATCCACCTCTCAGCCAACGAGCTGGACTTTGCTCTGAGGGAGAAGGAGAGGTATCACGTGTTCAGGGTGTACAACGCAGGCGACTCCGAAAAGGTCCGTCTGTGTCGTATACAGAACCTGGCCCAACACCTCCATGCTAAAGACCTGGAGCTCTTCCTCTTTGTCTAGCCAAAAGAAGTGCACTATATAAGGAATAGGGTGCCATTTGGACGCAACCAAGTATGTCTTTCTTCCTGAATGTGTCTTTTACTGTCCCTCCAGTAACATTTGGATTCAGGTGTGTGGAACATACCATTTGATACCATAATGTAGATGCCACTTTTGTTGAATTTGTTCAATTTAATAGCATAAAAGATACTTTATTAACACAGTTCCCTAGTGAATGACAAGACGAATACCAGCTGAAACAACTCATTTATTTCCTGAGTGCGTCTTATCTATGGTAACATTTGTGTTGATGTTTGTTGAAAAAAGTTGCTTCCCATAGTTTATTAACTGCTTATTTTATCATGCAAGCTGTTTTTATCTACCTCTTTTGTGAGAGAGGGGTCGGGTTTCTATGTTATAGCTATTGCACTATAGTCAGAAGGACTGCAGAGAAGACTTTTACTGGTAACTAATGTTTTACATGGATTTGTGCTGTCTTTTTAAAGAACCTTTTAAATGCACAGATTTTCGTTTAAGAACCTTTTATAGTTTGAAGATGTGTTGAATCTTGACTGGTCTGATGTAAGTGAAACTTACGAAATATTAGGTTTATGCCCTGTTCTCCGTCCCAAGCAAGTTGACAGTCAGGACATTCCCTGGTATTCAGTCAGTTATATTGTAATGTCATACTGGACTGTGAGTTAAGTTATACAGTTTTGAAAGCGAGATGAGGTGTTTGATTCAAACAATCTTTTATTTTTGTCTCAGTTCTCAACAACAACAACAAAAGAAAATACTGAACAACTGTTGGTGTTAGATTTGTTTTATCATTCCGTTGAAAAATAAAACATCTTTCCAGGTAATATGGAGGCAAAAATAGTCTAAATGTAATTTATTTTGTACCATTTCGTTTCTCTGATCTTTGGAAAGTAATCCTAGGCTCTGAGTCTGTGTGCTGCGCATCACAAATGCACACACACACTCCTCATTGCTCTTTTCAGCAGACTTTGTTTGTTTGTGACATCCAGACCCTGTAGGAACAGAATAGTTTATAGGCCTCTGTACCAGAGGATTAAGTGATTATGATGAGTGTGTGTGAAGATAAACCACGCAGAAACAGACCAGACAGGCTCCACACACGACTCACACCGTTCCTCTGTAATTACTGTATAATAATGAACAGACCATTGACAGGACAAATACATACATGCATACATGCACACACACACACTTAGTCATTGCAGTATTTTTATAGGCTTGTATCTTCCCTGTCTTGTGTATCAGGTGTGTATTTCTCTGTGGAATGTAACGCTGTGGTATGAGGGAGTGTGGAATGTTATGGTATCTAGATAGCACTGCCGGCCTTCACCCATCTCTATCTGTTCTTGTGATGCAACATGTTGGTAACACCACAACAGAGATGGTAATGATATGTTACTAGGTCTAATAACTAGTCCTTTTCACGCCTCCCAGTGACAGTTTAGTGCCCCAGGCGCAGTATTCTAAGATGTATTCCTTTCTCTTCCTTCATCTTCAGTGATCCGAAAGGACTGGACAGGTGATAGCAAAGTCCTACTGTAGTGAACATTCTCCTGTTTTCAGATCAGTTCTTAGCCTAAACTAAGATGATGGAGAGGAAGCCACTGTTTGTTACAAGACTGTCATGCATCCAATGTGACCCCTTCCTTGATCAATGGATGTAGTGGCAAAGCTGGCATTGCTTTAAACAGTTCCAATTGTGCTGATCATAGTAGTAATATGAAACAATGTCCATCATAGTCCTACAATAAAAATACCTATTACTAATTTTGAGATGTAGCCCATCACTTTCCATGACTTGAATCCCTATAATGCCATCGCCCTCCCAAACCCTTCAACAACCGTCAACCGATAAATTCACGTCTCCTACCTTTCCTTTCCGATTTTAACTCGCTAATCTGTACGGAGACAGCGAGGACGGTCGCTCCGGTCCAGGCTTGCAAGCAGGGTGCGCGTCTACCGATTCTCCGCTGCTATTGGTTGAGGCGGAAAAGGGGCTGGAACCTCGTCTCTGATCCTCTCATCCAGGAGCGATGCGGAGACATTAGGACTGGAGCTAGAGAAGCTTGCGAAAGTGCTAGCGGTCCGCTGAGCAAAGCGAATTTACCGCTAGACCGGGTGTCAATAGCACGATAAGGTACATTTGAATGCAGACGGGGAAGATAAATTGTTATATTAAACTGCTCGGCTATGTGCTATCATCCTCACGATTTGTTATTTATCTGGCGTGACTGGGCAGACTTCAGAGCCCTCGTATGTTGGATGGATTGAATGGTGAGTAGCCTATTGCAGAATGAGAAGTAACTGATATTGAATTATCTTAACATTGTAGAATCCTCCATTGTACCTGCGGAATGGGTGGTGCGCATTTGCCTGGCACGAAATGAGACTTCTGCTTGCAAGGCTACTGCTGCAAGGTGTCAGTTGAAACAATGCGGTTGCATTTGTATTTCTGTGCTGATTATTTATTGCCGTCCTCCGTACTGGATGCAATGTCTTCTGATGTTTTATGGGTTTGCGTAAAAGTGTACCTGGATCATGCCAGGTATGTGTAGTGCATAACATAGTCCATTATATCCGACAATTGATATGTGTTGCCTCTTTGCAATGTGGTTATCTTCATTTGTTCTAGGCTAGGCAAACACGTATGTAAATTAATTCCTTCTCTCAAGTGCTCTCTCTCGCGCGCAATGACAGTCACTTTACATCATATTGACTGTTTTCCAGTTTCTATCTCGTCGTCAGCTCTCTCCCTATTTCTCTCTCTCTCTCTGACGGTCACTTGTTCTCATCACTTGCAGTTGTCGAGGACAGGACAGACATAGTCATAGATATAGCATAGGCCTATGGCTGGGCCTACAGGGGACACCAGAATAGCCGCTTCTGGCCGGGTTGGTGCAGCAGGCGGCCAGGGTGCTCAGGGTCCGTCAAGCTAACTTTAAGGGAAAGGCTTTCTTTAAAAAAAAAAATGTTTTTAACTTCATATTCATAATCTACCACACCACCCCAACATCAACATATGTGAAAATAGCGCATTTCTATGTTTTGTAGTAAAAAAGATAAAGGAAGAAGATAAAGCGGGTGCTTAGCTTATGCACAGTCTCTAAGCCTTTATCTGGTCCTGGGAAATGTCTATTGTGCTTCAAGGGATACTTATGGATTGTGGCAATGAGGCCTTTTATCTACTTACACAGATTCAGATGAACTCGTCGATAACATTTTTATGTCTCTGCTTGCAGTTTGAAGGAAGTTGCTAGCTAGTGCAATTGCTAATGCCAGTTAGGATTGGCACCTGAAACTATCTAACTTCCTTCATACTAGACACAAAAGGAGCACGACCATATCTACATCAACGAGACCGCAGTGGAGAAGGTGAAACGCTTCAAGTTCCTCTGCGTACACATCACTCACAATCTGAAATGGTCCACCCACACAGTATGGTAAAGAAGGCACAAAAGCGCTGAGGTTGAAGAAATTCATCTTGGCCCCTAAGACCCTCACAAATGTTACAGATGCACAATTAAGAGCATCCTGTCAGGCTGTATCCCCGCCTGGTACAGCAACTGCTCCGCCCACAACCGCAGGGTTCTCCAGAGGGTGGTGCGGTCTGCCCAACGCATCCCCGGGGCAAACTACCTGCCCTCCAGGACACCTACACCACCCGATGTCACAGGAAGGCCAAAAAGATCATTAACGACAACAACCACCCGAGCCACTGCCTGTTCACCTCGCTATCATCCAGAAGGCGAGGTCAGTACAGATGCATCAAAACTGGGACCGAGAGAGCTTCTATCTCAAGGCCATCAGACTGTTAAATAGCCATCACTAGCCGGCTACCACCCGGTTACTCAACCCTGCACCTTAGAGGCTGCTGCCCTAAATACATAGACATGGAATCACTGGTCACTTTAATAATGGAACAGTAGGCACTTTAATAATGTTTACATAATGCTTTACTCATTTCATATGTACAGTTGAAGTCAGAAGTTTACATACACCTTAGCCAAATACATTTATTTATACACAATTCCTGACATTTAATCCTAATAGAAATTCCCTGTCTTAGGTCAGTTAGCATCACCACTATATTTTCAGAATGTGAAATGCCAGAATAATAGTAGAGAGAATTATTTATTTCAGGTTTTATTTCTTTCATCACATTTTCAGTGGGTCAGAAGTTTACATACACTCAATTAGTATTTGGTAGCATTGCCTTTAAATTGTTTAACTTGGGTCAAACGTTTCGGGTAGCCTTCCTCAAGTTTCCCACAATAAGTTGGGTGAATTTTGGCCCATTCCTCCTGACAGAGCTTGTGTAACTGAGTCAGGTTTGTTCAAACACGCTTTTTCATTTCATTTTGCTACAATCGCAATAACTTCTGCTAAATATATGTAACAGAGTGTAGGATGGAACAGTCTGTTTAGTCATACCATTTCTCCAAGAAAAAACTGCAATAACTCTAAAACAGAGACTTTGCCTAAGGGGCTGGCACTCTTTACATTTTAATATATTTTTTCTCACCAGCTATGCCCCGAGGTCTAAAGCATCCGGGTGAGGATGGAGAATTGTTTCGTTCACATGGGTATAAAGCCTGCATGACGATAGCTGCCAGGACTGGTTGTAAGCAGGGTTGTAATGGCTGACCAGAAGCAGCTCCACTGCTCTCTGGGCCACCAGGCCTGCGGAACTAAAAGCTCGGGAGAACGGGGTCGTCAGCCCCCACCTCTTGAGTTTTCTTGAGGATTTCCGTGAGATTAATCCCATCGTCATTCTCGTCATCCCCTAACTCACCTTCGCCTGACAGTATGTCGTCAGACAGTGAGGGGAGGGAGTCGACTAGGCACGTTTGTAGGGAGCTGAGCCTCAGCTGTCGCTGTTGGCTCAGTGGCGAGGGTACTACCCAGATAGAAGCACGTTTAAGCCTCCTTTTCAGACCTGCCCGTGTCAACATTTAGCAGTTCTTACAGGATTCACGGTCCTCAAGTGCCTCTTTGACATGTTCGTTACCCAAGTAATTGATGCATTGAGGGTGGGAATCTTTCCCTGCAATGATGAAACCGCAAGTACAAGAACATGGGGGTCTGAGTGCTTGGCTATGCTCATCCTGGGATGGGATAGCATTGGCCATTGTGAGGAACAAGGCTTGATAGGGGAACAGAGCAACGCCTGCTCTAAGAAGGAACGCGAGAGAGTAATACTCTTTGTGCAGAAGCGATCCGAGAGTAGGTGATCCTGGCGAAACCCCACATAAGACATCAAAATGAATAATTGAAAGAGACTGATCAGATCTGACCTCCAAGTCAGGGCCAGAAGGGAAGGGCAGTGTGAGGACAGTGTGAGGACAGAGTCGTAGGCCGAGGCTACAGCTGCACCATGCAGAGCTCAACACGATGCAGCTCCTGAGAATGCTGTCCCAATAGAAATGATTATGCCTGACATAGAATGGGTGTCCTTTACGCAGACCTACAGTGGAGTCCAAAATGATTGGGTTATTGAGCTAAAAAGACTGTATAAAATAAATCATACAAAATACTGAGCTGAGCTATTTGATAAAGATTTGAATTTACCGGCCATTGGAAAAATGTACTGGACCCATATGCATTGGGTGCATAAACCAATTAGAGCGTCAACCCACGGTGCTCAGAATAATCACATTTAAATCAAACTGGATAGATATCAGAAATATAGGAAGGCCAGGACTAAAAACAAACAAAATATAACTATTGTAAAATAGATTGTGTCCGTAAAATGTATATAGTGTGTATACGGTGTCACTACAGACCCTGGTTCGATTCCAGACTGTATGACAACTGGCCGTGTTTGGGAGTCCCATAGGGTGGCGCTCAATTGGCATCGTTTGGATTAGGGTTTGGCCTGGGGGTAGGCCGTCATTGTAAATAAGAATGTGTTCTTAACTGACTTGACTAGTTAAATAAAGGTTACATTTTTTTTAAATCATAAAACCCAAAGTTGTCATCAAGGCAAAGGGTGGCTATTTGAAGAATCTCAAATATAAAATATATTTGGATTTGTTTAACACTTTTTTGGTTACTACATGATTCCATATGTGTTATTTCATAGTTTATGTCTTCACTATTATTCTACGGTGTAGAAAATAGTAAAAATAAAGAAAAACCCTTGAATGAATAGGTGTTCTAAAATTTTGGACCGGTAGTGTGTGTGTATGTATGTATATTTATATATATATTTATATATGTGTAAATATATATATATATGTATATATCTATATATGTGTGTAAATATATATATATATATACATACACATATATATATATATATATATACAGTGGTGCAAAAAAGTATTTAGTCAGCCACCAATTGTGCAAGTTCTCCCACTTAAAAAGATGAGAGGCCTGTAATTTTCATCATAGGTACACTTCAACTATGACAGACAAAATGAGAAAAAAAATCCAGAAAATCACATTGTAGGATTTTTTATGAATTTATTTGCAAATTATGGTGGAAAATAAGTATTTATTTTAGCAGAGCTAGGCCTAGCCCAGCTGATCAAAAAGGGTTTATGATGACACACACACACACACACAGATCCATGATGAGTCACAGTATCAGTCAGACAGAAGCCCCGTTGACATGAGCACAGCTCACCTTTACTTTACAATTCAACACCAGCAGTAGCTCAACATAGTCCAGTGAAAGTGTTCCTCTGTCTGTATCTAACAGGAGCTAGTTGAAACAATCACTGCTTGGCTGCTGTTGCTAAGGAGTTATTGGACTTGTTAGACAGGGAAGTATGTGTGTTCTATAGAAGGCATTTCTACCTAAATGTTGGGTAACATGATGTCCTCCTGAATGAGACCCTGCTTTGGGACTGGGGTGAATTTGCCCTGTCAGACTAGACTAGGGTTTGACATAGAGCTATGTGGTTCTTCAATGTGTGTGGGGTGGAAACCATTATCTGTGTTCTCTTTCTCTCGGTTCCAGCTGTGTGTTGCTGAAAAGCTGCCCGCCTCGTAAGACAAGGAAAGGATCAGGTGATTAGAGAGCGAGAGAGAGGCAAATAATGCTAATATATTTTGTTGTTAGATTACATGCTGTAGAAAATAATCAGTGTGGTTCCACCAAACAATCCAGAATGGTTGTACACTACAGACTATGTGTGTTTATCTCCAGTGCTCTCTTTTGAATACAGGAAGGTCATCTTTCATCTTCAATTCTGATTGATTTCCTTTATTCGAGTGGACCGGCAAAAAGGTTGCCTCTTAACAATACAGTAAAAAAAACATCTTTAATGTATTTTGTAACAGCTGCTTCCATAATGGTCCAGCATCAGGCAAATTACAATCTATTGAAAGACTTAAGAAGAGAGCTATTGGCTTAACAGCAGCATAGCAGAGCAGTACTTTTGTTGAGGTTGTTATAACGTTGGAGGAATAACATTGTGATTCTGGTGTGTTTGCCTCAGCTAACTTAGGCCTGTCAGCTTTGGATTGGCTGTTGCATAACAGCAATCTGGAAATTGGCAGAGTGCTGTCGGCTTCTAACTAACCTCTGAAAGAGAGATGGTTAGAAAAAGAGAGGGAGAGTGACAGAAGGGGGGAGGGGAGGGTAAAGTCAATTTCCGCCACCTTGGTGCAGTGGATATACAACAAATGAATAACATGCCATAGAAACAAAAACCGCCAGTAATCATTTTACTGATGGCACAGACAGACAGATGGCTATTGCAGACTTCCTCTCATCCAAAACTTCCTGGGTGCTCAGCCATTCACAGCCAGAGCTGCCAAGTGCCACCCAATCCAGTGCCAGATGTCCAACTGAATGTTGAGCTTTCTGGTCTCTGTGCTAATGTAACACTGTTGGTGCACCGAGACATTTAGAAATATATATATTTTTAAATCACCCTTATTTAACCAGGTAGGACAGTTAAGAACAAGTTGTCATTTACAACTGCGACTTGGCCAAGATAAAGCAAAGCAGTGCGACACAAACAACAACACAGAGTTACACATTGAATAAACAAACGTACAGTCAATAACACAATAGAAAAGTCTATATACAGTGTGTGCAAATGAAGTAAGATTAGGGAGGTAAGGCAATAAATAGGCCGTAGTGGCAACATAATTAAAATTTAGCAAATAAACACTGGAGTGATAGATGTTCACAAGATGAAAGTAGAGATACTGGGGTGCAAAGGAGCAAAAAATATATATAAATAACAATATGGGGATGAGGTAGTTGGGTGGAGTATTTACAGATGGGCTATGTACAGGTGCAATGCTCTGTAATCTGCTCTGATAGCTGATGCTTAAAGTTAGTGAGGGAGACATGAGTCTCCAGCTTCAGTGATTTTTGCAATTTGTTCCAGTCATTGGCAGCAGAGAACTGGAAGGAAATGCGGCCAAAGAGTAATTGGCTTTGGGAGTGACCAGTGAAATATACCTGCTGGAGCGCGTGCTACGGGTAGTTGCTGCTATGGTGACCAGTGAGATGAGATAAGGCGGGGCTTTACCTAGCAAAGACTTGATTGGGTTTGGCAACGAATATGAAGCGAGGGCCAGCCAACGAGAGCATACAGGTCGCAGTGGTGGGTGGTATATGGGGCTTTGGTGACAAAACAGATGGCACTGTGATAGACTGCATCCAATTTGCTGGGGTTGCAACAATTGCGGCGGATAGGTTTTAGAAAGAGAGGGTCCAGATTGTCTAGCCCAGCTGATTTTAGGGGTCCAGATTTTGCAGCTCTTTCAGAACATCAGCTATCTGGATTTGGGTGAAGGAGAAATGGGGGAGGCTTGGGCAAGTTGCTGTGGGGGGTGCAGAGCTGTTGACTGGGGTAGCCAGGTGGAAAGCATGGCCAGCCGTAGAAAAATGCTTATTGAAATTCTCGATTATCGTAGATTTATCGGTGGTGACAGTGTTTCCTAGCCTCAGTGCAGTGGGCAGCTGGGAGGAGGTGCTCTTATTCACTATGGACTTTACAGTGTCCCAGAACTTTTTGGAGCATCCTTTCCTCTTTGTCCAACCCAGTACAGGTGACATCACATCTGCCCACTAGGTGGTTTTAGTAGTGTAATTGTCCCAGAATATTTAAATTGGTGGATCCTGGCATCCTTGTCGTGCTTTTAGTGTGGGCATCAAATAGCTGACATTGTCTCTAAGCTGATGACTCATCCAGCTATGAGGCTGACACTTGTGCTGCTGCTTCTATAAAAATACATCAGGGCAGAGATAGACACACACATACATGCACACACACTGACACTCACACGTGTACCTGTAAACATTTGTCCTTGCCGCCAATGCAGTGCTAGGACAAGTTGAGTGGAGAGTACTGTTCCATAAACCCTCCTCCAGGCTTAAAGAGATGGTGTGTGTTTTTTTTAAATATGTTTTTTTTATTTCACCTTTATTTAACCAGGTAGGCTAGTTGAGAACAGGTTCTCATTTGCAACTGCGACCTGGCCAAGATAAAGCAAAGCAGTGTGACACAGACAACAACACAGAGTTACACATGGAGTAAACAATAAACAAGCCAATAACACAATAAACAAATCAATGACACAGTAGAAAACGAAAGTCTATATACAGTGTGTGCAAAAGGCATGAGGAGGTAGGCAATAAATAGGCCATAGGAGCGAATAATTACAATTTAGCAGATTAACACTGGAGTGATAAATGAGCAGATGATGATGTGCAAGTAGAGATACTGGTGTGCAAAAGAGCAGAAAGGTAAATAAAATAAAAACAGTATGGGGATGAGGTAGGTAGATTGGGTGGGCTATTTACAGATGGACTATGTACAGCTGCAGCGATCGGTTAGCTGCTCAGATAGTTGATGTTTAAAGTTGGTGAGGGAAATAAAAGTCTCCAACTTAAGCGATTTTTGCAATTCGTTCCAGTCACTGGCAGCAGAGAACTGGAAGGAAAGGCGGCCAAATTAGGTGTTGGCTTTGGGGATGATCAGTGAGATATACCTGCTGGAACGTGTGCTACGGGTGGGTGTTGTTATCGTGACCAGTGAACTGAGATAAGGCGGAGCTTTACCTAGCATAGACTTATAGATGACCTGGAGCCAGTGGGTCTGGCGACGAATATGTAGCGAGGGCCAGCCGACTAGTGCATACCGGTCGCAGTGGTGGGTGGTATAAGGTGATTTGGTAACAAAACGGATGGCACTGTGATAGACTGCATCCAGTCTGCTGAGTAGAGTATTGGAAGCTATTTTGTAGATGACATCGCCGAAGTCGACGATCGGTAGGATAGTCAGTTTTTTGGTAAGTTTGGCGGCGTGAGTGAAGGAGGCTTTGTTGCGGAATAGAAAGCCGGTTCTAGATTTGATTTTGGATTGGAGATGTTTAATATGAGTCTGGAAGGAGAGTTTACAGTCTAGCCAGACACCTGTGTGAGAGCGAGGTAGTGATTCTGATTCAACACTGACAGTAATTGAGCTTATGTCCGAGAGATGACAGTATTGTGATAGTCCAAATACTTATGGCACCTTCATATTGGAGTATAGAGCCGAATGAAACATTTTAGCTTCACTGTCCAAATAAAGGGAGGGTATGTTCCATAGTGTTTTATGTTAACCAGAGGAATTAAACATAAAGCCTGAAGTTTCCATAAACAGAGCCAACTTGTTTCATGTCATTCAGAGTGTGTGTGTGTGTGCGTGCGTGTGTGTTCTGCGTCTGGATGGTGAACACTGTGTTAAGAAAATAAGTTATTCTGAGAGAATAATCACACTGCAGTAGGATGGAGTTAGGCTGCTGTGTGCTTGTGTGCATCAGCACGTTTTCTATATCTTGTTCGATATTTGCTTATTGGACATACAAAAGAAACAAAAAGTCATTTTTTTTTGTATAAGCTGGTAATGTCTTTGCATGTTTGATGTATTTTCCACTAACAAAATGTTTTCCTGTTTCTATATCTCTCTCCTCTTCAGTGATACAAGCCGTTAGCCACCTCTCCAGTCCTGCCCGTGTGTCAGTCCCCTAAACCCCTGTCACCTGTTCCTGTCCGTCCCTTAATATCCCCCTGACCTGGACCCCAGTATGAGTTCTTCTCCGCTGGGTTCCCGTGGCAACATGGACATTCTGGAGGAACTGCAGCTGATCGCAGCCCAGAACCTGGAGATGCTAGAGACCAACAAGTACTATGATGTCATCAGGGAGCTGGGCAAGGGCACCTACGGCAAGGTAGACCTGGTCATACACAAGATCAGAGGTGAGGAGGACACACCACACACCACACACACACACACACACACACACACACACACACACACACACACACACACACCACACACCACACACCACACACCACACACACACACACTAGATTTGATCTTGAGGATACACACATTTAACAGGATCATTCACTTGTCCATTCATCTACAGTTCATAAATATCCAGGATTACATGTAGCATGATCAACTATTACAATCATTCATCTCTCACATGTTGTTATCCCCTCAGGCACCAAGATGGCCCTGAAGTTCCTCAGGAAGAAGACGACCAAGCTGAAGTCGTTCCTGAGGGAGTACAGCATCTCTCTCTACCTCTCCCCCTGTCCCTTCATCATTAACATGTTTGGGATCGCCTTCGAGACTGACGACTACTACGTGTTTGCCCAGGAGTATGCCCTTTCCGGGGATCTCTTCGACATCATCCCTCCACAGGTACACAGAGACAGAAATACAGGGATGCATATTTGGGATGTTCTGTTATAATGGCTATGTAGGGTTTGTTTTAAACATGAATTGGCCCCTAATAATGTTCAATGACAGTTTATAATAGCTTTTGTCACATTGCCCGTAAGGTTCCAGGTTCCAGTGCTTCATAACACATTTATAGTGGTTGTCATTACAAACATCTTTGAGGTTTATATTGTTTTCTAACCTCCTCCCCTCTCCATCCAGGTTGGTCTCCCGGAGACAGTTGCTAAGCGCTGTGTGCACCAGGTTGCCATCGCCCTGGACTATCTTCACTGTAAGAAGTTGGTGCACCGAGACATTAAGCCTGAGAACATCCTCATCTTCGACCGCGAGTGCCGCAAGGTCAAATTGTCCGACTTCGGCATGACACGCCGCGCTGGGTCGCCGGTCAAACGTGTGAGTGGGTCAAATCATATGAACTTTATTTAAAAAGACAAAAGTAACAAACTGTATAGGTAATAGGGTGTCGTTTGAGATGCAGAAAACACCAAGTATGTCATAAAAGAGACCAGACCTCATGGGAGCCAAATTAAATGAAGAATGAAATCTTCCTCATCAATAAACAAATACTATTTCTTCCTCTCCTCCTAGGTGAGCGGTACCATCCCGTACACGGCTCCGGAGCTGTGCGACGCGTCTCGCCACGAGGGTTTCTGCGTGGACTACAGCACTGATGTGTGGGCCTTTGGCGTCCTCCTCTTCTGCATGCTGACCGGTAACTTCCCCTGGGAGAAGGCCCTGCCCTCCGACTCCTTCTACCAGGAGTTCACACGCTGGCAGAGGCGCCGCACGGGCGCCGTACCCTCGCAGTGGCGCCGCTTCACAGAGCAGGCCCTCCGCATGTTCCGCAGGCTCCTCTCTGTGGAGCAGGACCGACGCTGCTCTGTTAAAGAGGTGTTTGGCTACTTTAGCCACAGCTGGACGCTGGATGGAGACAGCAACGGGAATGGAGGAAGAGGTGGAGAGAGAGAGAGGGAGAGAGGAGGAGGGGTGAGGGTGGAGGGGGAAGGGAGCAGTACGTCGTCCTCGTCTGGGGAGGACGATGAAGACATGCTGGTGGAGAGGATGAAACAGCAGACTCTGTCTCCTCTCTCTCCTTTGTCTCCTGTATCTGTGGAGAGGGGGACTGGGGGGACGAAGGCAGGGATGATGGAATCAGGTGGAGGACACCATTTTGTGTCTGTTTCCACCACCAGCTCCGTATCCTCTACTAACAGCTATGAACGCATGCCCAGAGACAGCATAAGCAACAACAACCAGCCCCCAGGACGCATGCTGGTGGCTACACCTATAGAGATCTGTGTCTGAGAGATGTATGTGCGAGACGGGCCTGAGAAGGACTGAAATACTGCGTACAGTACACACACACGTACAGACACCTACACTCATATACACACACATATCCATACATACATACATTCGGAAAGTATTCAGACCCCTTTACTTTTTCCACATTTTGTTACGTTACAGCCTAATTCTAAAATGGATTCAATTGTTTTTCCCCTCATCAATCTACGCACAATACCCCATAATGACATCACAATACCCCATAATGACATCACAATACCCCATAATGACATCACAATACCCCATAATGATAAAGCAAAAAAATGGTTTTGGAAATTTTGGGGAAATGTATTAAAAATGAAAAACTGAAATATCACATTTACATAATTAGTTAGACCCTTTACTCAGTACTTTGTTCCAGCCTCGAGTCTTCTTGGGTATGATGCTACAAACTTGGCACACCTGTATTTGGAGAGTTTCTCCCATTCTTCTCTGCAGATCCTCTCAAGCTCTGTCAGGTTGGATGGGGAGCATCGCTGCACAGCTATTTTCAGGTCTCTCCAGAGATGTTCGATCGGGTTCAAGTCCTGCATTGTCTTAGCTGTGTGCATAGGGTCGTTGTCCTTTTGGAAGGTGAACCGTCACCCCAGTCTGAGGTCCTGAGCGCTCTGGAGCAGGCTTTCATCAAGGATCTTTGTACTTTGCTTCGTTCATCTTTCCCTTGATCCTGACCAGTCTCCCAGTCCCTGCCGCTGAAAAACATTCCCACAGTATGATGCTGCCACCATGATGCTTCACAGTAGGGATGGTGTCAGGTTTCCTCCAGACGTGACGCTTGGCATTTAGGCCAAAGAGTTCAATCTTGCTTTCATCAGATCAGAGAATCTTGTTTTTCATGGTCAAAGTCCTTTAGGTGCCTCTTGGCAAACTGGCTGTCATGTGCCTTTTACTGAGGAGTGGCTTCCGTCTGGCCACTACCATAAAGGCCTGACTGTGCTGCAGAGATGGTTGTCCTTCTGGAAGATTCTCCCATCTCCACAGAGGAACTCTGGAGCTCTGTCAGAGTGACCATCGGGTTTTTGGTCACCTCCCTGATCAAGGCCCTTCTCCCCCGATTGCTCAGTTTGGCCGACTCTAGGAAGAGTCTTGGTGATTCCAAACTTCTTCCATTTAAGAATGATGGATGCCACTGTTCTTGGGAAACTTTCCCAGATCTGTGCCTCGACACAATCCTGTTGCGGAGCTCTACGGACAATTCCATCGACCTCATGGCTTTGTTTTTGCTCTGACATGCACTGTCATCTGTGGGACCTTATATAGACAGGTGTGTGTCATTCCAAATCATGTCCAATCAATTGAATTTACCACAGGTGAACTCTAATCAGGTTGTAGAAACATCTCAAGGATGATCAATGGAAACAGGATGCATCTGAGCTCAATTTTGAGTCTCATAGCAAAGGTCTGAATACTTATGTAAACAGGTAAAAACCTGTTTTCACTTTGTCGTTAACGGGTACCGCGTGTAGATTGGTGAGGGGAAAAAAATATTTAATCCATTTTAGAATAAGGCTGTAACGTAACAAAATGTTGAAAAAGTCAATGGGTCTGAATCTTTTCTGAATGCTCTGCATACAAATATTCACACACTTTCATACATACTATGTATACTCATACACAGACACATACTATACTATAACTATACGTTATTATCGTCACACACAAAAAAATTGAGAACAGGGTCAAATGCAAGGACATTTAATGAATGAACATTTTGCCAAATAAAAAGGGATGAACTCAAGACAGTCCTGATGATTCCGGTTGGGGTCTTTAGGGTAAAACGATCCAGTCAGAGATCCAGTGATAAGTCATTCTACAGAGATGGCAAATCTTTATAGAGACCTCAAAGACTCAATGAACAACATACTGAACGATCAACCAACCAAGACTGACAGACAAGACACGGAGAGGTTGAAAAAAAACATTGTGATCTGAAATGCTGGTATTCAGACAGTATCATTAGAAAACCAAAATGTATTTCTTAAAGCAATATATTTCCCCCAAAAAGACTGAAGTCGAAGGTGAATTGAGAAAAAAGAGCTTCAGAACTGGCGGAACCATTTATGAAAAAGCCAAAAGATGAAGAGATGTTCTTTTGATTAGGGTTTTTAGCTGATAGAAATACTTTGTAAAATGTTCCTCAATGAAAGAATATCATCAAAATGAACAGCAGTTTTGATGTTTACTGTAATGCAATGTGAACTCTGGTACAAAGTATGTATGTGTGTGTGTACAGTATGTATGTATGTATGAATGTATGTATCACTGTATGTTCCATGTGTATGGATTGGAAATATGATTAGGTGGATTTTTATTTTGCCTTAAGATTTACTTTATTTATTTAAATTCTAAATAACCAGATTAGCTTTAGGTGTTTTGTGTTTGACTCATTTTAGTAAAGGTTTTTGGACGCTCTAGTGCCAAATCTCTACATGGTCTTCTGCAACACATTTTGAACAGGAAAATGAATACTGTTGAAAATGACTGTGGTTAATAGTACTTGTTGCATGGCGTATTCTCTCTCCAGTTTATGATTTAGATTTAGTCCGATGATGTCCTACACATTAATATTGGATCATTCAAAGCCACCAGATGGAGAAGTGTAAGGCATTAAGTTGGTAACACTTTATATGGATAGTCCCAAGTAGGTGGTTTGTAGATGTAGACAATACATTTCAACTAACTATCCATCAGGGTTGGGGTCAATTCCATTTCAATTCCAATCAATTCAGGAAGTACACTGAAATTCCAATTCCAATTATCTTCACTGCTTTTCATTTGGAATTGTAATTTGGTTTACTTTCTGAATTGCCTGGAATTCAAATAGATTGACCCCAACCTTGCTATCCACTAACCGTAGCCTTAACCTTAACCCTTATCCTAAACCTAACCCTAAGCGCAAACTTAGCAAGCAGTTGATTATCAACATAGAGTTTGTTGATAGTATGACCATCTGTAGATAATCTATATGGGACTATCCAAATAGTGTGACCATTTAGATTAATGTATTTTACAGATAACTTTATTCTGGCGCAGCAAGCCAAGATGACAGATAGCTCTAAATGATTTCCAACACTTTATCCCTGCACCTTAACACACACATATCTACTTCATTTTTACACATTTTAAGCAATTTATTTTATTCTTTTTTTATGTCTTAATGCTGATGAATAGAGTATTGTTTGGATTTTGATCATTATTTAGCATTTTAAATTCAAGCTGAAAATATAGTGAAGTACACAATCACATCTTAAAACAATTGCATGATGAGTAACTAAAACATATCTTTATGAATCATTTTAACTGGCTTTACAAAAAAGTTATGTCAAGATTGTTGTAATGTGGAATTTAGCTGTAGCACAATTTCTTGCATTATGTCCTGAAGCAAATATTGGTCTTATGACCTCTTGAGACATCTTAGGGCTCAATACCAGACAAAACAATAATAGTTCATTTTTATTCAATGTGTTGTGTTTGTATGCTGTTGATGCTGTGTTTCCATCTCACCACTAAGAACTAGGATCTAGAGCTAAGTTACTGAGCCTGGGAATCCTAGATTTTCTAGAATAGTTTAGATACTGTAGTTCTCAAAATAATGCATTTTTGATGAAGTGTGTAGCTTCTAAATGGCCAAGTCTTGAGAAGTTGCAAGGGACATTGGAGAGGATTTCTCACTTCCTTGCCAAGCAAAACATCACAAGAGTGATCAATTAGTCATTTTAAAGTCAGAAATAAGATAAAAAATGAAATGTGTGTTGTGATTTCCAGACATATTTGCATAAATCTGTATGTGCTGGAAAACAATTGTATAAAAAAAAAATGTTTTGCTGTCACAAGCTGTAGTATTCTGTTCTTCATAATTGGGTGTATGAATGTGTAACAGTCAGTAAAGTTATTTTCCCTCTGAGGTTTGACATCTTCCAACAATGAACTGTTCAATAAGGGTTGTAGCTAGTTGAAGTATTGTTCAATCACGCTCCGGATAGAAGTTGGCTTCAGGCAGAGATTTAGGATCAGCTTACCTCCCCAAATCCTCACCTTATCCATAAGGGTGAAAAACTCCACTGACCTTTCATCAGTGTCTTGGGTAGTGAGATTACTACACCTTGTGACAACCTATGACCTTATTGTGTTCTGACAAAACAACTTCCAGTCCCGATGCACAGGGCTGGGGACTCGCTAGGTGTGCAGGCTTTTATTCTATCCCAACACACCTGATTCAACTAATCATTAAGGCTAAATCCTGGGTTGCAGACCATAGTTGTAGCCAGTAGATGAGTTGGACAAATAGGTTTCTGCAAAGCTATCATGATGTAATGTGTTGCAACTTGTGTATTGGAGTTCCTGTCTGTCTGTACAGTGACATATTGATGCGGCATCATGATTTGTGGTGTTTTAGTGAGTAGGGCAACACAGCGCAAGAACTCGTGTCTGAGTATGTCTTTGCAATACAACCGTCTTCCCTGTAAGCTCTGATTTAGTCGACAATAAAATGAAAACTGTGGTTGGAATGAATGCCGGTGTGAGTTTGTTCCCTGGACTCAGATGGCCCAGTATTCTGCAGGAGATACGGACATGCTCTTCTTACATTTCTAGCTATTTCATCACAACACAGGCCATTTAGCAACTGCAACAGCACACAGTACCGTGTTGCACCAGCAGTGTGTTTGCAATAATATGAAGATTCATGTTCTATGGGAAGTTTAAGAAAATGTAAAGTTTGAACAGTTGGTTGTCTATACTCTATAACTATTAAAATCATGAGGCCATCACACACACAAAAAAAAGGGTGCAACAAAATATTTATTTTACAGTTACATCTAGCTCTGTTAGCCAGGGGTAAACCCACACAGTACAAAATAACACCTGTAAAGTCACCTTAAAATAAAGATGGAAAGAAGTGACATTGGCAGCCTTGTCAAACGTTACCCATAACACAACTGACTGACAACTGTATCAAGAACAGGTTTAACCAGTAGACTGTAAAGAAAAGGTTATAGTAGCCAACACATAGCCTCTGCTGTGATGATCAATATCCTGCTACTGATAGCATTGCTCCAGTCAATGTGTGATAACATTTCATATGTCAGAACAAAAACACAAATCATTTGAATAATTGAGACCCAGCCCTGAGATTTAGACATGAAAACAATATTACAAACCAAACCCATTTTACAACCATGAAAATAACAATCCAAATGCCCCATCTGGTACAATGCATCAGTTTGATTAAATAAAGCAGCTATGACAATAAGGAACAGCAGAGCGTTTGGCGCTCATTTTGCTAAGTATTTGACTAAATCTGTTTCACTGCAGTACATACATAAACGACAGATGGCACAATATAACCAGATATGGAGGTAAGAGGTTTTTATGTGTAGCTAGCTACATTCCAATAGTCATACCACTTAGAATTCATGCCCAATACATTGCTTCATTCTAGGTGCTATACTAATGTGGATATTGGTACAGACACACACGTGTATCTCCTGCTGTGTGAGGAATCCTCTCCCGGGGAGCGGCCTACTGTAACATTCACCGTCACTGCTGTTCGGTCTCCCTGTAGACTTCACTGGTCTCAGATAGAACAGCACTGCCTCTGCTGTCACTATGGAAAAGTACACATAGAAACTAACCGCCAGGCAGCGCAACCTACATTAACCAACCACAGTGACATCTCTAAATGTACAGTCTATCAGACCTGCTTGGTTTACATCTACAGCAGCAGGAGCATTCGAGCTGCCCTGGTTAGCTGTGTGGATGTCCAACAGAAGGCAATGTACTGGACACCCACTGATTTGTCTTTGCAACAAAGCTGGTGAAGATGAGTAGGACAATCTAGAGGTCTAGTAGCAGTGCTAAGGCTTTAGGAGAGTTCAGCCGAGGGTTCGACTTCAGACAGACAGGTTAATGGAGAAGGTTGAAGATGACCATGCTGACCAAATCAACAGCTACCTGGTAAAGGTTGATGTAAAGCCCAAAATGTGGTCGATGGTTAGAAACTAGACTGACTGTAGCGCTTCGGCCTATACTTGTTGGAATTCTACAGACAACAGAGGTCATCTAAAATCAAGTCAGTTTACATCTTGTGATGGTTGAATGGTCCTAGCATGTGCCCCTGTTCAAACAAATAATGCATGTGTAAGCTATTGGCAGTATTGGCTTGCATTATCATTGTAAATGTAATTCTAGAAGAAAAATTATTTGTTAGTCTCAGTAAAAAAACAGAAGAGGAAAGCCAAGAGCAGATGACCGGTAATGAAGGTGTGGACCAATCACTTCAGTCTCAGACAGCTGTGTCAGTGAGATAAATACAGGAATGGTGTCAATGGAATGAAAACAGATGAACAAGTTCTCTCTACTGAAGATACCAACAACTATGTGGGGCAGTGCCTGAATTAGATGCTACAGGCCAGGGTGAGTCCGCTTTGGAGATAATACTGCAGCCACAGCAAGTGCCTCTCCAAAGTGCTTTCAGCAACTTCCATCCTCTTTAGAGGAAGTAGTCACAGGATTAATGAACAATACACACAAGCTACAGTTCCCTCAATTCTTCATATCCACTATACAAATGTGCTTACAAAACATAGTGCAAGTAAAATCAGTTGAAATGCACACCTTGCCTACTGTAAATCAGAACTAAAATCAGATGAATCCGGTATTATTTTCATCACATAAGAATAAACCTGTCAACTGAGTCTTGTAGCAAAGTATGGTCTTTATGAATAGATATTATCAAGTACATGTATTGTAATCAGAAATGGTTCTGTAGAGAAACTTGGGGATGATCTAAAAACTAGACCATTCAGTACTGTCTCCACACCACCCCTATCCGACCATCACTTCCTCTAACAAGTCGAATATTTAGCATTGGTTCTTACTAATAACTTAAGACACACACAAACTATGGAAGTCTGCTCGGGTCGTTGCGTGTCAAAAACATACAGGTTAAATAACCCTATTTGACCCGTCAAATAACACAACCCAACCGGCCTTCAATAACAAACACACCTCCAGGTCAATTGCAAAGCAAAAAAAAAGCAACAAAATTCCCCAAAAATAAATAAGCAATATATAAATCACATATTTACAAATCTTTATAAAATTAAATATCTCCAATTGTATTGTCAACATTAAAAAAAAAAAAGAAAAAAAAAAGGGAGAATCCTTTTTCCTAATAATAAATAATTACAAAACAATAGCACATGCTTAGCATGCCACTGTAAGCGACGTGAACACATCTCTTTTCTAATGGTGACCTTGGCTTTGGGCCCCGCACCCAACTCCTCTGTTCAGTCATTGGCCCATCTAGCAGCCTCCGTAACCTGTCCAGTCCCATGAGAAGGACAAAGGTAACAGGACAATAGGACAGCCGTGGTCTTCTGCATAGTTTGTGCAGCACAGTGTATCACTTGTTGAAGGCAACAGGACAAGTAGCAGGAGGAGTAGAAAGCCAGCTTTCAAATCAGAGGACAGTGTTCCAGTGTCGCCATGGTCACCGGGCTCATAGGAGAAACCCTGCGGAACACCCTGGAACGGAATAAAGAAATAAATAAATGAAAGAAACACATTCATGTTTCCAAACAAAGATATTTAAACATTTACCCCTTCATGATTTGGATATACACAGAAATGCCCCACTACCATCATTGTTATTAAAGAATGTTACAATAATGTATGATGTGTGACTCGCACACACAGGTCAGTAATGCTGGATTTTGTGGGGACAAAGACCAGAAGAGAGGTGGTGCTGTTGTGTATAACGTAACAGAACCACTGACCATGTGTAGTCTGTGTCCTGGTTGTGTCACCTGTCATCTCTTCTGTTCCCAGGAGGGCCTTTGAATGACTTGTTCTGGGGACACACAAAATCCCAGTGAAAGTAAAAATGTAACATTGAAAGTCAGTGTACTGTACAATACTCGCAGTGGCTAAGGTCTGGAGAAATCCAATCCCAATGTTCATTCTCTTCTGGTTTTTCTAGGACTGAATACAGTGTTCATTCCCTTCTGGTTTTTCTAGGACTGTGTAGTGTTCATTCTCTACTGGTTTTTCTAGGACTGTGTACAGTGTTCATTCTCTTCTGGTTTTTCTAGGACTGTGTACAGTGTTCATTCCTTCTAGTTTTTCTAGGACTGTGTACAGTGTTCATTCCTTCTAGTTTTTCTAGGACTGAATACAGTGTTCATTCCTTGTGGTTTTTCTAGGACTGCGTACAGTGTTCATCCCCTTCTGTTTTTTATAGGACTGTGTAAAGTGTTCATCCCTTCTGGTTTTTCTAGGACTGCGTACAGTGTTCATCCCCTTCTGTTTTTCTAGGACTGTGTACAGTGTTCATCCCCTTCTGGTTTTTCTAGGACTGCGTACAGTGTTCATCCCCTTCTGTTTTTTATAGGACTGTGTAAAGTGTTCATCCCTTCTGGTTTTTCTAGGACTGAATACAGTGTTCATTCCTTCTGGTTTTTCTAGGACTGTGTACAGTGTTCATTCTCTTCTGGTTTTTCTAGGACTGTGTACAGTGTTCATTCTCTTCTGGTTTTTCTAGGACTGTGTACAGTGTTCATTCTCTTCTGGTTTTTCTAGGACTGTGTACAGTGTTCATCCCTTCTGGTTTTTCTAGGACTGAATACAGTGTTCATTCCTTCTGGTTTTTCTAGGACTGTGTACAGTGTTCATTCTCTTCTGGTTTTTCTAGGACTGTGTACAGTGTTCATTCTCTTCTGGTTTTTCTAGGACTGTGTACAGTGTTCATTCCTTCTGGTTTTTCTAGGACTGTGTACAGTGTTCATTCTCTTCTGGTTTTTCTAGAACTGTGTACAGTGCCTCCAGAAAGTATTCACATCTTGTGTTAGACTGAATTTGAAATGGATTGAGATTTTATTTCACAGGTCTATACACAATAACCCATAATGTCAATGTGTATTATTATTTTATTTTTTTACCAATTAATTAAAAACAAATAGCTGAAATGTCTTGAATCAAAGTATTCAACCCCTTTGTTACAGCAAGCCTAAATAAGTTCAGGAGTACAAATCTGCTAAACAAGTCACATAATAAGTTACAATGACTACCTCATCTCTGTACCCCACACATTGGGTGACCTTATAGATAATTCTATCAAGCTGTGAATATCAAATGTAGACTCAACCACAAAGAACAGGTAGGTTTTCCAATGGCTTGAAAAGGTTACCTATTGATAGATGGGTAAAAAAATTACCTGACATTGAATATATTTTTGAGCATGGTGAAGTTTTTAATTACACTATTAATGGTGTTTCACTACACCACAAAAGATACAAGCGTCCTTCTTACTCAGTCGCCGGAGAGGAAGGAAACTGCTCAGGGATTTCACCATGAGGCCAATGGTGACTTTATAACAGTTACATAGTGTAACGGCTGTGATAGGAGAAAACTGAGGATGGATCAACAACATTGTAGTTACTCCACAATACTAACCTAATTGACAGAGTGAAAAGGAGGAAGCCTGTACAGTATACACATTTATATTCCAAAACATACATCCTGTATGCAACAAGGCATTAAAAAGTTACGCTGCACAACAAATAGGCCTGAATACAGAAGTGTTATGTTTTGGCCAAATACATGAACACATTACTGAGTGCCACTCTCCATATTGATCAAGCATAGTGGTGGCTGCGTCATGTTATGGGTATGCTTGTAATCGTTAAACACTGGAAGGTTTTTCATAAAAATAAACGTAAAATGGAGCTAAGCTCAGAAAAAAAAGAGGAAAAGCTGGTTCAGTCTGCTTTCCACGAAACACTGGGAGATTAATTCACCATTCAGCAGGACAATACTTTATTTAACCAGGTAAGATGAACATTTACAGCAACGGCCTAGGGAATAGTTACAGGGGAGAGGAGGGGGGATGAATGAGCCAATTGGAAGCTGGAGATGATTAGGTGGCCATGATGGTATGAGGGCCAGACTGGGAATAACCTAAAACAAGAAGTTGCTTACCAAGAAGACAGTTAACTTTCCTGAGTGGCCGACTTACAGTTTTGACTTTAAAAAAAATCGACATAAATCTATGGAAAGAACTGACAATGATTGTCTAGCAATTATCAACAAGCAATTTGAAAGAGCTTGAAGAATTTTGAAAATAATAAATGGTCAAATGATGCACAATCCAGGTGTGGAAAGCTCTTGCAGATTTACCCAGAAAGACTCACAGCTGTAATCACTGCCAGAGGTGCTTCTACAAAGTATTTACTCATGGGTGTGAATAAATAAACATATTTCTGCATTTCATTTTCAATAAAATGTGCACAATCTTCTAAAAACATGTTTTCACTATGGGTTACTGTGTATATAAGGGTGAGAAAACAAATCTATTTAATCCATTTACAATGCAGGCTGTAACAACAAAATGTGGAAGAAGTCAATGCTGAACTGAAGCCATACTTCATTCTAGCGAGTAAATCGTAAAATGGAGGATTGCAAAATTGTTGGCTTCTTGCCAGCTTCAACTCTTCCACAAAGAAAATATTTGTACAATACAGTGAGACTGAAATCACTGACAACCACACACACAGCGAGAGATCGGTTTAGTAAGGATCAAACCTAGCAGTCGCTTCAATTAATCAACCATTCATACCTTGTGCTTGGTGCATTTCATGGAGAAGTTCTCTTCATTGAGGACACAGTCTGTGGGGAGAAGAATGCTTGGATCAATAAAGACAGCGATTCATCAGATGGCTCAATAGCAAACAGTAGCCGAACCACACACCAACAGGCTACAGATAAATACAGGGCATGTCCGTGGAGCTGGGGTGCCCTTGCTGTTATTGAACCACAGTATTAGGCCTAACCTTCAACTGAAACACTACTCTACCAGACTGTGGCACAAAACATGGCATTCGGCACATAAAATAGACAATCAGGGAACAAGGCTGGATGTCTGAATAAGATACAGATATAAAGCAACATTATGATGAATCACGTCTCAGAAAAGACTACGAATATTATCAGTCACTGAGGTGGCTCAAACTTTTGGGCTGACTGCAACCACGTCCCATTTGAAAGCCTTGGCACGCAACAGACTGCGGGTCCTCTGTAGTCTAATGCCCTTTGGGGTTTATTTGCTACGGTGCAATCCGTAGCAAAACGTTTTGCAACGGAAAGACGAAAACGAGTGTTTCTTATTGGAGAAATTCAGGTTCCTCCTCATTTCAGCCCGTTTGCTTCCCGATGAATATACCCTTGTCTCGGCTGCTAGACTAGGCTGGGTAATGTTTACTAGAAGTACTCTGCGCCATCAGTCAGATGTTGTAGCAGCTAGTGTCTGGCTGGAGAACTAATAGGTGTCAACACAGCAGGAAGTGACTATACACACAATCCTGCATTAGAATCATGGCAGACTTATGTGAAGACCCAGTATACTCCCTAGTCCTGGATGCCTGGTTGAGATGCTTCCAAATGCCATCCTTCCCTCCTCCCTTCTTTGGCACAAGTATTTGAACTGGGCCCATTACTAAGCAGACGTAGTAGGGTCCCAAGCTAGGAATGGGGACAAGGCAGAGGGGGAGACTCACCTGACTGTAGAGAACACCTGTAGTGATACTTGTTGAGGCATCCTTTGAAGAAGCAGCCCAACGTGGCACCCGGGTTATGGCAGCGAGAACATGTCTGAAAACACAAAATATAAATTAGTTGGTTGTGTTATAGGCCAAGACCAAAATACAAGCTGCTATAATATTTTACATTGCTAAACAGAAGTCTGATACTTCTACAAAAACATGATAAAAGTCAAATTGTAAAAATATGGCTAAAACAGACATATTCCCTATGGGAGATAAAGAACACTACATTCAGTGCAGTCAAAGTATTCAGACCCTTTGACTTTTTCTACATTTTGTTACGTAACAGCCTTATTCTAAAATGGATTAAATACATTTCCCCCCATCAATCTACACACAATACACCATAATGACAAATTGAGATCAGGTGCATCCTATTTCAATTGATCATCCTTGAGATGTTTCTACAACCTGATTGGAGTCCACCTGTGGTGAATTCAATTGATTGGATATGATTTGGGAAAGGCACACCTGTCTATATAAAAGGTCCCACAGTTTACAGTGCATGTCAGAGCAAAAACCAAGCCATGAGGTCAAAGGAATTGTCCATAGATCTAAGAGACAGAATTGTGTTGAGGCACAGATCTGGGGAAGGGTAACAAAAACATGTCTGCAGCATTGAAGGTCCCAAGAACACAATGGCCTTCATCATTCTTAAACGGAAGAAGTTTGGATCCACCAAGACTCTTCCTAGAGCTGGCCGCCCGGCCAAACTGAGCAATCAGAGAAGGGCCTTGGTCAGGGAGGTAACCAAGAACCCGATGGTCACTGTGACAGAGCTCCAGAGTTCATCTGTGGAGATGGGAGAACCTTCCAGAAAGACAAACATCTCTGCAGCACACCACCAATCTGGGGCAGCAGGTAGCCTAGCGGTTAGAGCGTTGGGCCAGTAACCGAAAAGTTGCTGGATCAAATCCCCAAGCTGACAAGGTAAAAATCTGTCGTTCTGCCCCCGAACAAGGCAGTTAAACCACTGTTCCCCGGTAGGCCGTCATTGTAAATAAGAATTTGTTTTTAACTGACTTGCTTAGTTAAATAAAAGGTTAAGTACATTTTCTTCTTTTTAAATGGTAGAGTGGTCAGACGGAAGCCACTCTTCAGTAAAATGCACGACAGCCTGCTTGGAAATTGCCATAAGGCACCTAAAGGACTCTGACCATGAGAAACCAGACTCTCTGGTCTGATGAAACCAAGATTGAACTCTTTGGCCTGAATACCAAGCGTCATATCTGGAAGAAACCTGGCACCATCCCTACGGTGAAGCATGGTGGTGGCAGCATCATGCAGTGGGGATGATTTTCAGCAGCAGGGACAGGGAGACTAGTCAGGGAAAGATTAATGGAGCAAAGTACAGAGAGATCCTTGATGAAAACCTGCCAAGACAACGCAGGAGTGGCTTCGGAACAAGTCTCAATGTCCTTAAGTGGCCCAGCCAAAGCCTGGACATGAACCTGATCAAACATCTCTAGAGACCTGAAAATAGCTGTGCAGCGACACACCCCATCCAACCTGACAGAGCTTGAAATGATCTGCAGAGTAGAATGTGTGAAAATCCACAAATACAGGTGTGCCAAGCTTGTAGCGTCATACCCAAGATGACTCGAGGCTGTAATCGCTGCCAAAAGGTGCTTCGACAAAGTACTGAGTAAAAGGTCTGAATACTTATGTATAGTGATATTTACATTTTTAATAAATGTCTAAAAAACTGTTTTTGCTTTGTCATTATTTGGTATTGCGTGTAGATTGAGGGAAAAAACTATGTAATCCATTTTAGAATAAGGCTGTAATGTAAAAAAATGTGGAAAAAGTCTAGGGGTCTGAATACTTTCCGAACACAACGTATACACCCCAATCATAAATCAATAGAGACTCAATTAAACAGACACATCTATTCCTGGGCTCCAGGATTTAAACTTACCGTCTCCTGACCCACCTTGACCGCCTCTTCCAGACCGTAGATCCTCCCCTTCACCAGAAACACACCTGCAGACCAGATGCTACAGTCCTCGTGGAGCCAGTACTCACACTGGACTAGAGGCACCACAGGGGGGCTGTACCAGTCCTCTACTGCAGCCTCAGATGTAACCCCAGCACCGTTCTCAATCCTGGCCCTCTTTGCTGCAGGGCTGCCTGAAGGATCGCTGTCGCTAGTCCACCTCCCCAGCAGGCCATCCTGGTTCAGCCGTGGACCTGGTTTGTGGGGCCAGGGTACCCCCGGGGGCCGAGCACACTTTCTGCCCCGGCCTCTTATGCTGCAGGACGAGTCAGAGTCACTGAAATCCTCCTCTTCTTTGAGGCCTGGGGTCCTAGCAGGGGGTTTAGCGCTGGGTCTGTATCCCTCAGGGTAGTAGGGTCCGTGGAGGTCCCCCAGGTCCATGGCGTTAGCCGAGCCTCTACAGAGGCAGCAGACCAGAGAGCTGTGGTATTGGCTATGGGTGGAGATGCGGCCCAGCTGGAGGCAGGAGGTGGAGGGTACAGCCCCAGGGATGAAACCCCCAGACCCTGAGCCTCCAGCCTGCTGTTGCCCCTGACCCTTCTTCTGCCTGGGCTTCTCCTCCTCAGGGTAGTTAATGACAGTACAGTTGGCAGGGGAGGTGGAGGAGGGTTTAAGGCCCATGTGGATGAAAGGAGAGAATGTGTCCCTCCTCATATCCCTCTTCTCCTCCTTGTAGTTGACATATTTCAGTTTTATCTCAGGCTCCTGAGGGGAGAAAATAGAGGAAAACTTGCCCAGTCTGGGTTTCTTCCGTTTCTTCTTGGGAGCGGGGGTCGCCTTCGCTGTTTTGGCTGTGGGAAAAGATGCTTCCCTGCATGCAGTCTTCGCTTTATGCTTCCCAGGGCTTTTTGGAGATGTTTTAAGTGGCGGTGATACAGTCAGTACATCCACCTCAGAGGGCTCGGGATCTGACTCTCTGTGTGCCGACTCCTTCTCCGAATCTTTGACTGGAGCAAAGGGTGGGCTGGAGGTTTTTGGAGATGTGCTGTGGTTGTGTGGATATTTGGAAAAACAGGTGTGTTCAGGATCTGATGTAGACTCTTTACAACTGTCTGTGTTCCTGTTAATGCTATCCATCCGGCCTTTCGTTGCAGCTGCCTTTACTTTAGTCTCTCCCTCTGAGCTAGATGCTGCTTTATTCTGGACTTTCTTCTTCCCTACAGATGAGGTCTGTTTGTTAGGACTAACATCGGCTTTAGATGGACTGCTCTGAGTCTGGGGATTTGTCGGAGGCTGGGTTTGGGTCTTTGAGGCCTTGGGCTTCTTAGTGGATACTTTATACCAGTTAGGGTTTATGTTCATCACTATGGCCTCTAACCTAGTTCCCCTGCCAAAGCGAGGGGGGAGTTGTTTCCTCTCAAAAGTCCTCTGCTCTGCCTTTGCATTACCATTCAAGTGAGAAGCAGTCGTCTCCTTTGGTTTATTTTCTAAAACCTCTGCCAGAGTGCTCTTGTCTTCTGTCAAGTCAACAATAGGCTCTGAATCTGCCTTGGGTTTATGTCCTGGCTGCTGGTAGTCCTTGCTGGTATCTAACATTGATGCATTATCACCATCATTTTCAAAGCTGGGTGAGCAGGAGGCCTGCGGCAGAATGAACACATTCTCTACATCATCCAGTGAGGTAGCAGAGGGAGAGACCGTGTCCTCCAGAGGACTGATATACTCCCTACTATGAGAACACAGGTCCCTGGGACTCATGCTGTCCTGGATGAGGACAGGCTCCTCCGTTCTAGATGAGATGAGAAAGAGAACCTCTGAGTCAGCCCTTTGTCCTTCCTCCTCCATGTCTGTAATGAGAGGCTCTGGAGAGGAATCAATACATATTGCAGAATGAGACCAGCTGCTGCTGCTACTACTACTACTCCTCCCATTCTGCAGTCCTGCATTGTCTGCGTCCTGAGAAAGACTGTGTTCCATTGAACTCGCTCTCTGATGAGGATTGTATTTCTCCACTCTTCCATTACTGGCAACTCGACTGCTGTTGATTTCATGACACTGCTGCATCAGACACACCCCTGCCACATTCTCAGCCATCACCTGGGCTGGAGGCATAGAGTCAAACATTTCAGACTGAGGCGCTAAGCTTAGCGGCCTGTCCATCTGCTGCAGGTAGCCATCCATTGTTGAAAACTTGCTGATTGATGGTACGCCGTAGAGAGAGGAATGGTGAGAGAGAGAGTCATGAGTGGAAAAGATATGAGACCTGCTTACATAGGAGAGCGTGACTGTAGTGTTGGAGAAGGCATCATTCGGCTGGATCTGGTCTCCTGGTTGAAGCCTGTGGTTGGGTTCAGTTTCTGGGAAGGAGAGTCCCTTGCTGCTCCCAGAGCCTGGGTACCAGCTTGGCGGCTTGACCACCTGTAGGTCCTTCATGGAGTTGACTTTTACGAGGCAATCCTCACCTTTTCTGGTCAGGTCTATAGCAGCAGGGAGGCTACGGGTGGAAGAGAGGTCTTGGGGCTGTAAATCTGAGTCCCCATGTGGTTGCTCCATAGCAACTGAAATTGAGCAGAAATACAGAAAAGTTGACAATGAAATCATTTTTGGGTTCCATCTAGCCTGGAAACCTGACAATTAATTTCTTTGAATTCTACTCAGGCATAAATGAGCGTTTGGATCAAAAGTTTCCTCTTACGACCCCTACAAGCCAGAATGTTAAATAAAATTATATTTTAACTTACTTTACTGGTTGTCCATGCGGTTGGTCCTTTTGCAGGTAGGAATAGGAGACAAAATATCCACAGTAAAGTATAATTATGTATAAATATAAATAACTTTTCAAAGCACATGCATACTTGCTGAGCTCATGCACATGTTTATATGGTTCAGGTGATAAATCTGAATGCACTACCAGCACTTGAAAAGTTGATGTAATTACACTTTCTTGTGGATATATTGATTCACATTCCTACCCCCAAAAGGACCAATCACACAGACAACCGGTAAAGTAAGTTAACATATCATGTTAATCAAGGTTCTGGCTTGTAGAGGTAACGTTAATGAGAGGAAACTTTCCTGATCCAAACCCTCATTTATGCCCGACGTTGAATACTATGCAATTCAACGTCAGGTTCCAGGATAGGTTCCATCATCCAGAAGCACATTCGCCAGCAGTGGATTTTAACTTTCTATGGCTTTATCCTTCTAGCTAGCTAACGTTACGTTAGCTACATAGTAACTTATCAACTAGTTATATCAAAAAGATTAGATGATTTGCGAACTAGAAAGTTAAATGTGCCCATCTTCAGTAAAATCTCCGAAGTGCAAACTTTCAGTGTTCAAAATTACAAGTCAGACCTAAAACCTAAAAGGTTCGCTAACGTTTCCGTTGGCTGTCAAAGTTCACTCAGTTTTCCCTACTGTTGAAGATTAGTGTAAATTAGTGTCGCGCGAGTTATGCAAATGAGTCAATACTGAACAACCAAATTGCACTAGCGTGTAGTGACCAAGCGGAGTTGGAAAAAGTGGTCAAATCAGAAAAGTGTTTGCTGGAAATACACCAAAATAGTGTTAAGAGAAAATAACAAGTTGACAGATGGCTTCGAAATCCTCTGCCTTCTTACAAACGAATAGAACGTACATTTATGTTTAGTTAGCTAACGTAAATTAGCTAAACTCACCGGAGCTGGAATGACAGCTGACAGGCGCGACCCATTAGTCCTGTATTACCTACATTTGTGTGTCTTCACTCAGTCAAATGTGAAGAATGATCCGTGCCACTACAAGAACAGCTAGCTAGCTACTTCGCTAGTTATTACATTAACCATACACGATACCTTCACATAGTAAACAGGATAAGTGCTGTTCTGGTTATCAAATGTAGCCAGTTCGCGATGTGCTACGCCAAAGTTAGGTAGTTAGCCGCGTACCACAAACTGCACTTATCCAGCTAGCTAATGCTCTGCGCTGGATCTGACATGACAAGTTCATTTGTAGCTGATATGGCAACGTTAGCTTATTGTGAAACAATGGGTGGATGGCTGGTGTCTATCATAATAAAATACTTGACAATTTGCTGGTTTTAGTGCCACTCAGCTTTGGGGATCGATCTCCCAGCACATAACGGCGGAGTGATGAATATAGCTAGCTAACTACCCTCGTTGACTTATTCGTGGTTAGCTAACTTGCTAAGCTAACTTGCTAGGCCCTTCATATGAAACAAAAGAGCGAGCATACTGCGCTGCCGGAGACTGAAACTTACCCAAACGGGAAGGAGTGGGGGGGCTTTAGAAACGTCCAATTCAACAGTGAGTCCCACCCAACATCTCGTTCAAGACCCCATCTGCTAGTACCATAAAACGCCAAACTATATCTTTAAAAAATTTCACATTTGTAAACGGGATAAAAAATAAATAAAAACTACCTGGCTGTAGCAACTTTGCTACTCTCCGCGCGTGAGCTGCACTTCAAGAACAGCATTTGTCAGCTGGCGAACACAGTGAAGCATTATGGGAAGGTAGGAAAGCGGGCAGCGTTCAAGACATGAATGTTGTGTGGAGTTTGACTGGAGTGATTACTGAGCACTTCAGTAAGGCCAGTCTACCACCAATATGTGTCTATGGAGATTGCATGGCTGTGTGCTCGATTGTATACACCTGTCGGCGACGGGTGTGGCTGAAATAGCCGAATACACTAATTTGAAGGGGTGTCCACATATATACAGTGCTTTCGGAAAATATTCAGACTCCTTGACTTTTTCCACATTTTGTTACAGCCTTATTCTAAAATTGATTAACCTTTGTGCTTATGTAACAGTATAGCTTCCGTCCCTCTCCTCGCCCCTACCTGGGCTCGAACCAGGAACACATCGACAACAGCCACCCTCGAAGCATCGTTACCCATCGCTCCACAAAAGCTGCGGCCCTTGCAGAGCAAGGGGAACAACTACTCAAGATCTCAGAGCAAGTGACGTCATCGATTGAAACGCTATTAGTGCGCACCTCGCTAACTAGCTAGCCATTTCACATCGGTTACACTTAGTGTCGTTGTCCTGTTAGAAGGTGAACCTTCGCCCAAGTTAGAGGTCCTGAGCGCTCTGGAGCAGGTTTTTAATCAAGGATCTCTGTACTTCGCTCCGTTCATCTTTCCCTCGATCCTAACTAGTCTCCCAGTCTCTGCCTCAAAAACATCCCCACAGCATGATGCTGCCACTACCACCATGCTTCACCATAGGGATGGTGCCAAGTTTCCTCCAGACGTGACGTTTGGCATTTAGCCCAGAGTTCAATCTTGTTTCTTGGGTCAGAGTCTTCAGGGGCCTTTTGGCAAACTCCAAGCGGGCTGTCATGTGCCTTTTACTGAGGAATGGCTTCCGTCCGGCCACT
This sequence comes from Salvelinus fontinalis, assembly GCF_029448725.1. Classification (NCBI taxonomy): domain Eukaryota; kingdom Metazoa; phylum Chordata; class Actinopteri; order Salmoniformes; family Salmonidae; genus Salvelinus; species Salvelinus fontinalis. The sequence goes on from NC_074694.1 coordinate 30,078,267, forward strand.
CTACCATAAAGGCCTGATTTGTGGAGTGCTGCAGAGATGGTTGTCCTTCTGGAAGGTTCTCCCATCTTCACAGAGGAACTCTGGAGCTCTGTCAGAGTGACCATTGGGTTCTTACCTCCCTGACCAAGGCCTTTCTCCTCAAATTGCTCAGTTTGGTTGGGCAGCCAGCCCTAGGAAGAGTCTTGGTGGTTCCAAACATCTTCCATTTAAGAATGATGGAGGCCACTGTGTTCTTGGGGACCTTCAATGCTGCAGAACATTTTTGGTACACTTCCCCAGATCTGTGCTTCGACACAATCCTGTCCCAGAGCTCTACGGACATTTCCTTCGACCTCATTGGCTCTGGTTTTTGCTCTGACATACACTGTCACCTATGGGACCTTATATAGACAGGTGTGTGCCTTTCCAAATCCAATCAATTGAATTTACCCCAGGTGGACTCCAATCAAGTTGTAGAAACATCAAGGATGATCAATGGAAACAGGATGCACCTCAGCTCAATATCGAGTCTCCTAGCAAAGGGTCTGAATTCTTATGTAACTAAGGTATTTGTTTCACATCTTTTTATAATTTTGCAAATATTTCAAAAAAACGGTTTTCGCTTTGTCATTATGGGGTATTGTGCATAGATTGAGGTAAAAAATACATGTAATCCATTTTAGAATAAGGCTGTAACGTAACAAAATGTGGAAAAAGTCAATGTCTGAATACTTTCCGAATGCACTGTATAGGGTAAGTTATTGATAGGAAACCTACAGTATATGACTGCAGTCCTCTCACATCTGAACTTTGCAAAGAAGTGTAGATGATCAATGTAATTTAACTACATAATAATACTACTTAATGCTGGTTAGTTTAATCAGTTTGGAAAATGATTAATACAGTATAGTAGATGAAAACAACTAAAGACAGGGTGCAAAAATATTTATTGCTAATAAACCTGTTGTCAGTTGGTGTACATTGGCTGTATATTTACAATAGTAGAGTACAGAGGGAATGGCATGTGAGACAATAATCCAAAAACACTTAAATAAATACAAAGAGATTGCCACTGAACAAGACTACATACAAACCGACTCCAACAACTCATCCTCCCATACAGCTGGACCAATAAGATTACAGAGAAGGAAAACAATTATATAAATGTATATATTTATAGTATAATCAGCAAATCCCATCCATAATGTATTTATTCAGCAGTCACCTTCCAGGGGTAATTTAAAAATGGTCCTATGTTTCAGAAAACATTCTATGATGTTAATATTAATCATATACAAGCCAACAACTCAGACAATGGAGGAGCAACATCCAATGTAGCAGATAGTTTACTTGTACAATGATGCAGGCAAACATTTTCTTTCCATAGCTTGTTTACTGAGCCAGACAGTAATCTATGCTGAAATGATAAGGGGGTGGAAAGAAGAATTAACATGTGCATACTGACCTCACCTAGCATAATACGCAGGCCTGAAGGCAAGATTGTTCCTACGGTTTGCTTATGTAAGTAGTTATTCCATCAATATGTAAGTAATTATTCTCTCATTATGTAGTTGTGTTTAGCCATTACAACATTACACTTATTCCTTCGGCTATTCACACAGACTAAGGAGTTAAAACAGTAGCTTACACAGCCATCTTTTTTTAGTGTTTGCATGATAGATGCTTCATTAAAAACAGTACAGAGTATTTACAGTAAGACATGGCGCTGAAAACAAAAAACGAACAAAATGTCACAGTAACTGAAGTGCATGGAATGTTGAGTCTAGACATAAAATTCAATCTTCATACCATGTTTTTTTAATATACGATGTGTGTGGTGACCAGTGTGTTTCTAAATAAGTAACTCCCTAGCTAAAATATAGTGGGCTTTCTAAACATGCAGCAATGTGGGTGGAGCGGTTCGAGGCAGGCGACGCTGTCAGAACTCCTTAGTGTCTTTGTCAAACAGATGGAGTCGCTGCTCGGCAGTCAGCCCTTCCTTAAGACTCTGGAGACAGAGAGAGAAACAGAGACAAAAAAACAACTGTTAATGACCATGGCCAGGTTTAATTGTGACTAATGTGGACTGAATCATTGAGGAAGCAGATTGATGCAAACAGAGAGGAATATCATCAATGATCCACACAGAGACGTGCACTCATTTCTCTCTCTGGTTAAAGTAATATTTCTCTGTAAGGTCCCAATGGCAGCAAATTTTAAAAAAGGTGCTCCCATTCAAACCCACTAACGATGTGTGATTTTGGCATCCTGTTCGTTGTAGTCTGGTTGGGTAAATTACCTAAAGGAGAAGGGTAGGCCTATAGGTCCTCAGGCAGCCCTAGCTGTCCCAGGGCATGTCACGAGCCACAGACTGAGGACAGAAGGGGGAAACACACCGGCATGTGAGAGTAAGAGGTGAAACACACCTCACCACACTTACCAGGTTTCCTGACTTGCTACACTTTTTTTCTACATCTGATAGAACCATTCTAACCCACACTGAAATAGATGCACAAAGGGATTGTTTCAAGGTTTTAAGAGTAATATAACAAAACTGCTGCATCCTTATAGGCCCAATAACCCACCCAATAAAGTACATTCACATGCTGGGGAAGTAAAAAGTTGCAGTGCAATTCAGTAGTTAACCAGAAGGTGGCAGTGTGTCACAGGTCAATGGCACTTGGTTCCTATTGAACAGTTTCCATACACAACCTTCAGCTGCGGGAAACTTCTCCTCTACTGTGTAAATCACTTTCAGATGTCTTACTCAGGTGTTTAGAAGACGTACCTTTGACCTCATGGTGCGCTCTGAGCGTTTTGCGGCAGCAGCCGCCATCTTGAGAATGTCAGGGTTGCTTTTGGACTTCATGATATCTGATGAGATAAGACAGCTTCTTCAACAACAAGTCATTTGGAAAAAGGGGCTAGTTGCAGCTTCTGAACTTGTACCCTATTCCCTATATAGTGCACTACTTTTAACCTAACCCATAGGGCTCAGGTCAAAAGTAGCACACTATGTAGGGAATAGGGTGCCATTTGTAGCACAGTATGTAGGGAATAGGGTGTCATTTATAGCACACATATGGAGTAGAAGGATAGAAAGTCTTCTATATTCCTACCGTATCCTCCTGCCCTCTCCACCTCCTCCAGTGAGGGTTCCCCCAGTGCCTCGTGGGCCAGCTGCAGCTGCTCTCTGAGCCTCCCCAGGTCTCTCTCTGCTTTGGCCTTCACGATGCTCAGCTCTGTGTAGATGTCCTTGTACTTGTCCGTTGCATACTTCTTATCCTGGCGGGACGAAGGATACATGGTTTAGGATGGTTGGGTGAGGAATACAACCTCAGCATTGAACATTTTTGAAAATAGTATAAAATACATTGAAAAACTATAAAAAGCAGTTGCAGGTAACTTGGGTCTTGGGACTTACTCTTTGGGCGACCTGGAGTTCATCCTTCAGAGAGTTGATCTCCTGTTTCAGATACTGGACCTCCGACTCCTTCACCCTCAACATCACCTGGCAAGGAAGAGGAAAACTAAGATTCAGTGGCAAATTTCAGCTGTGCATAAAGAAATGTACCCTTTTGACAAACAGGAAGAGTTCAGCTAATTTCAAATCAAATCCAATCTTGGGTTCACCTCGAGAAGAGCTTACCTCTAGCTCGTACAGTTCCTTCCCATGTGTGACGTTGCAGGTGTCTCCACCCCCGTCTTCAGTCGCCATAGAGCGCATCTTAGTGATCTCTGCAGCTAGACGGTTGTTCAGCTCCTACAGACACAAGGCACATTAGGTGTCATGGTAAGTGTGAGGACTATTATCAGTGTGTGTGTGTGTGCCTGGGTGTGTGTGTGTGTGCACCTGGTTGTGTGCGTTGAGGTCCTGGTTCTCCCTCTGACACTGTCTGAGGGCCTGTCTCTCAGCCTCCAAGGCTTGGGCCAGGTGGGCGTTCTCCAGGCACTTCTGAGAATACTGTTCCGACAGCACCTCGATCTCCCTTTGGAATGAACACAGCTCCTCTCTGTAACACAGAGAGGGGGGGGGGGGGGAGAGAGAGAGAGAAATAGAAAGTGAGAGGGAAAGCGAGTGAGAGAGAACACAGGAAAACACTCGGTAAGTCAGACCATACAAGGCAAAACACTCACCCAACCAATACCATACCTTTATATTTGTAACACTCAGGAAACTCAACCAAAGACCATGCTAAGCTCTCGTTTCCCTCATAATAGCTGACCAAAGGAAATAGTAGCACAGAGCATAGAAAACTCCTTCATTTTGTAGGGTGAGTAGGAAAATGCCTTGTAAGGAGCCAGACTCCGATACAGAAGGAGGAAATTACAAAAACTCCTTCCTTCATATTTTAGTTCTGGCCAGACACTGGAGTGGTGCTTCAATGTATCTAGAGTCTAGACAGACCGAGCCAGACTGCTCCTAATCAGTTCCTTAATAAACACCAGACAGACTGATGAAACGCCCTTGGCCTGACAGAACTGGAACTGTGTCTGTCTGTAATTCCAGCCTTGGCAAGGTCACTAGCTGCCACCGCAGTTCCAGGTTGCCCTAGTTACAGCTGGCAAGGCACAGCCATTCACATTCACATACTGGCATTGCCCAACCTTTCATTCCCATGGCTCTGGGTTGGGTTTGAACTTGAATGAAAAAGACAGCATTGCAAAATTAAGTTATTTATCTTGAATATCCCCATTTTGACAGATGGACAACTTTCCCCCAACGCTGTTTTGCTGCTCAAACTGACAGGAAATAAAAATTGTTCATAATATGCAATGATAGGACATCTGCAGTTACACCTGTGACTGAGGTGAACTATGTGTCATATGATATCATGCACTTTGCAGATTGGGCAGGTGAGGAGAAATACCTTCACACGTCATCGCAACTAATTATCAGCCCACCCCGTATAAACTCAGAGACATCTTCATAATGAACAGAGCCTATTTTCATTGACGAAAATAGGAGATTGTCGAAAGGTATCGAAAGAAATCTAAAGAATATACTTATTACTGTAATGTAAAGCTGCCAATTTCTCATGTCTCGACCGCTACGTCGGGAAGTAGCGCCCGACACTCGCCCGACAGTTTCCCTCCCTCCAAGCAGGGCAGTAGAAACAGAATTGTCTTGTTGAGCCCAACACTCCTACAGTAAAAATCATAACAGATCAATGTTTATGAAACAGCTGAAATGTATAGACTGTTTCCTTATATTTGAGACATGTTTTATTGAGTTTTTATCTGAAATTGCAGTAGCAAAAAACAAAACGGTCAATGGTGCTTGGCTGGCTGCACTGAGCCATGTAAAACTTCTGATCTAAACTCCACAGTGAATTACCTACGTTTTCAGTCAGAATTTGCTTTTAACCACACGTAAGGATTTGCATGATATTAATAAAAATGAAGCCTGGTTTGTTCTAATGGGTGTAAGGTAGGTCTACTGTACTTTTACATCCATGTTAGAGGGGTAACCACTCATTTTTGATGGGCTAACGTTACTTGATGAAGCATGTTGTTAGCTTTACCTAGCTAGCTAGAAGTAACTGTGCTTTTGTCTTGAAACTAAAATGTTATGAGGGTATGGACTAGAAAATAAACCCTTTAATTGTCTGCACATGCTTGTGAATTGATGCATTATTCAAGAGTATAATGTGGTGTGATTGCATTATTCAAGGGTGTAATATGATTAAGATGGAAACTTGCTTGCATAGTTGAATAGTTTGTTAAAAGCATGCGTACTGGCTAGAGGCTATAGTGGGATATTTACAGTACATTTTAACTGCAGCCCCCGAACCCTCTCTCGGCACATGACATTCCTTTGCTAATGTAAATTTAAAGTTAATGTACATTATATGTCAATTGTAATCTTGTTGCGCTGCCTATGCTACAACTCTCGTCAATCTGTATACGCTCAGAGACTCAGGCCAACTGAAATGATTGATCAGCTGATTTAACTTTTGAGGAGATCAGCAGTAATTTTTGCAGTCCCATTTATACCACTTTCTTGCCAGTATAGACCATATATATATATATAATATATATAAAACATAATATATATATATATACATACATACATACATACATACATACATACACACACACACACACACACACACACACACACTCACTGAACAAAAATATAAATGCTTCATGCAACAATTTCAAAGATTTTCCTGAGTTACAGTTCATATAGGTAAATCAGCCAATTGAAATCAATTCATTAGGCCCTAATCTATGGATTTATTTTTTTATTTTATTTTTAAATTTTAACCCCTTTTCTCCCCAATTTTCGTGGTATCCAATCGCTAGTAATTACTATCTTGTCTCATCGCTACAGCTCCCGTACGGGCTCGGGAGAGACGAAGGTCGAAAGCTATGCGTCCTCCGAAGCACAACCCAATCAAGCCGCACTGCTTCTTTAACACAGCGCGCCTCCAACCCGGAAGCCAGCCACACCAATGTGTCGGAGGAAACACCGTGTACCTGGCACCCCTTGGTTAGCACGCACTGCGCCAAGCCCGCCACAGGAGTCGCTGGAGCGCGATGAGACAAGGAAATCCCTACCGGCCAAACCCTCCCTAACCCGGACGACGCTGGCCCAATTGTGCGTCGCCCCACGGACCTCCCGGTCGCGGCCGGCTGCGACAGAGCCTGGGGGCGAACCCAGAGACTCTGGTGGCGCAGTTAGCACTGCGATGTAGTGCCCTAGACCACTGCGCCACCCGGGAGGCCCAATCTATGGATTTCACATGACTGGGAATAAAGATATGCATCTGTTGGTCACAGACACCTTAAAAAAGGTAGGAGCGTGGATCAGAAAACCAGTCAGTAACTGGTGTGACCACCATTTGCATCATGCAGCCCGACATCTCC